>NC_092207.1:31958609-32011355 GCF_043381705.1 Parasteatoda tepidariorum | reverse complement strand
TATATATATATATATTGGTACGTTATGAGAACATGTTTGTAAATTGTAGGGATAGAAAAAAAAACAGGAAAATAATGCATTTCTATCAGCAAGCCCTTAAGCTCATTAGAGCACATTAAATTACAGTTTTGACAAAAGCATATATTATGCACAATTGCATTAATAAAACAAAATTATACAAAAATTTCGGCTAACTAAATCATTTTTAAAAAATTGCACAATTTTGTGTTTAGTGTCTCTTTTAAAGGTATACTAAATCAGAAAAATAAATTTTTATTTAAAAAAAATTTCGGTATCATTTTTTATCTACCATATAGAAGTTTTCGGCAGTAAGTTGATAGTGAAAAAAAAAAATTTTTCTGCCTCCCTTTGTGTTTCAAAGCCGATCTTAATATTTTACGTGCAATTCAAATTACATTTATTCATGCGTTAAAATATTCAATCACTAACGTAAAAAACGTATGTTATGTTTTATATATTTAGTTACTTAAATAGCACATTGGATTGTTAAACAAGCGTTTCATTTTTTCGTTTTCTGTTTATATTTTTGTCAATTAATGCAATAATGAACACAAGCTAGACTTAACATCCCACATATCAAACATTGTGCCATTATCATTTTTGAAGGTATCTCATTGAATTAAATCGTAGTTATTCACTGATTAGAAAAATTTATTTATGTTTATTTAATTCTTATATTTATAAATTTAATTTAAAATAATTTGACTATTGCTACATTTAAAAAAATTAAACATGCAGAGAAATGCATTTTAATTATATAACGGTGTGGTTAAGCTCTGACAAAATATAAAAATTCTCCTGCTTTCAATTGTATTGTCATTTCAATTGAAGGCAGGAGAGTTATCTTGGCCAAGAGTATAAGTTAACGAGTATGTAAAGAGTTAAAGGAAAAGGACTTGATAACGATGAGGGATATTTAAGAACTTGCGGATAAATTTAAGTCTTCGTAAAAATAAATGCTTAGCTGGTTCGAATGAAACAAATAAAAAGTTAAACATAAGACTTTGATGAATTACAAGTATACTTTCAACCACAAAAAAAGATAATAAAAAAGTTTCTCATTGTTTCAATAAAGTTTGTCAATATTTTATAAAGGAACAATTGGTACCTAACAATTTATTGGAAAAAAAACATTTAAAAAGGCGTGTATTCCAATAAGGTCTTTATTATAAAATATTTTTAAAGTCAAGTTTTTAAACATCAGAATTTCGATGTTTATGAACTATTTATGCTCGATTATAAACCGAGAATATTAATTTACTTCTTAATACCAATAAGAAGGATATATGAAGATGTTTTTGTATACATCTTCCTGATGCTTCGATACATACTTAACCTGTCCGGTTCTTTAAATTAAAATTTAATTCGTTTTTCAACCTCTGGTCTTCGATACTAAAAGCAATATTGGAACAATATTCAAAAATAACATTATCTATGAAATTATTTATACCTTTACAAAAAATTTCATTTATTTTAATGTTATTTAACAAATTGATGTGAAATATAGAATACAGAAATTAAGAAAAAAATATGAAATTCAAGCAAGTTATATTTATCTAAAAAAAATGCAAAACACGTATGGAGGCCACTTAATGCACGGGTAAAAATTGGCTACAAAATTTAAATTCTTCACGTTCTAAATCGTTCTCTTCACGTTCTGAAATATTATCGTAAAGTTAACAAATTTTAACTATTAATTCAAATTTATAAGGTACAACTAAGTACTTTTTTTAAATAAAATTAGCATATGAGTAGATATTAATATAAAGTAAAGATAAAATAAACGCTGCCATCTTGAATGTATTCCATAATTATTGTTACGGATTGAAAAATATTTTTTTCATAAAACAGCTGAATTTATTTCTATTGAAATATTTTAATACAGACAAGAAATTTCACTCATTATTTTTCTCTTAACTATAAAATATTTAAAACGAATTTTTTTTTTTCTTTTATTCTGTAGACTTTGTACCAAATTTGTAGTTATTATCGAAGCAAACATGAAAAATCCAAGCAGCAAAGTTGACTGTTAGACATCAATATTGGTTTGAATGGTTTAAACCTACATTGTTTATTAACGGTTGACCATTAGTTGGTTTAAACCATTAAAATTTACCAAAACAAAAAATAGGGGCTGAGAATGAGAAAATTATTAAAGAAATGAAGATACGTGAAATTTTTCAGCATAAAATTTTAATCTAATATAATAATATTAAATTAAATTTATAAAAAATACATATTACATTTAAAAACAAACTGTTATTTAAATTTGGAACGTTAACTTGTAAATGGTTTAAAATAATAACTACAATTGGCAATTTTAAAAAAAAAACATTATTATATTTAACATAAATACTAATTTGGAAATAGGACTAAAAATTCTTTAACAGTACAAAGCAATTATGAAAAAAGTTTAATTATCTAATAAAATAGGCATCGAAAAAATTTTTTATAAGATGTTGAACATTTACTTTTGCGACTTATTTAGAGATTTGATTTTAATATAATTATTAGAATCGAATCTCTAAATTGATTTGAGTCTAACAATTATATTATATCAAATCAATTTAGATCTCTATTATTCTATGTATTTGATAATAATATAATTATATAGAATCATATTGAATCTATGCAAATTTTGATTTAGATGTTTTCTTTTTTTAAATGTACAAAATTAAGCTTGATAGATCTGTTATTAAGTTATTTTACACATGATCAAGTAGAAACTTAAAAATAATAATTGTTTTAATTCATACGTATGCATAATATATGTAGAAATCTGAAAACTTAAAGTCATGTAAGTTAGATAGTTTTTAAAAAAAAATCAATTTATCCACTTTCTACAGCAATAGAATAATTATTCTAAATAAATTTCTAGAAGAATAAAAAAGAAACACAAGTATTTTACCTTATACTTAATAGTAAATAAAACACAGTACAAAATAAGACATAGTATTAAAATTCGATAGACGTAATTATAAACATTAACACGACAGTCACTGTAATTTTAAGATATTTATGCAATTACATAAATGTTTCGTCTCAAATTTTTGATAGTAAATATTTGACAAAAGGATTTTGTAAATTACCTAATGCCACATTCCATAAACCTGAGTACCGTGCAAAGCAATATCAACCAATAAAATTCATTTCAAAATTGAACAACGAATTCCAGTAAACATAATTTAAAAACAGACTTCTTCGGTATATAAATGGTTATTACATCTTATTGATTTAAATATTTAAATATTAAAAATATTCAAATATTATAAATATTCAAATAATAAAAATATTCAAATATTAAAAATATTCAAATGTTAAAAATATTCAAATATTAAAAATATTTAAATATAAACAATATGCATTTAAAATATATTCATCTCAAACATATTATATTTATTCAAAAATAAAATGTTTAAAATAGAGTAAAATTTTTGAAACTAATTTGAGATAAAACATTTATTTTTCATTATTTTTAAGAGTTGGAAATTTTTTTAACAAAAAAAATGAAACGCTTTTGAATTTAAATTTTAAAACCATAACAGACTTAACATATTAAATTCAAAATTTTATAAGGATTAACATGTAAAATTTACAATGTTTTACATATTTCCTCTTAAAAATACGAAGATAAAATTAACATTAATATAATATTACTTTATTTTAATTAATTTAGGATAGATTTACATTAATGGATAAAACACATGACTTGAAAAAAAAACTTCAAATGCTAATGACTTTTGAAATAAAAAATCAAAACTTAAGAAAACTCTAAATAACGTTATATTTAAATAATTGGATCAATTACACTACCGAAAATCAGCAAAATATAATCAAAAACAAAGTTTGCAATTTCATGTTTGGGAAAAAAAGTTTCATCAAAAACTCAAAGTTATTCTTGGTTTATCTGTCCTCTATACTTTAAATTTAAAATTACTAATGCAGTTTAAAGAGAATTATAGTTTGCATACTAAATTTCTTTAACAATTTCAGTTCAAATTTAATCCGTAAATACATATTTCATATTACACAATTATAGTAAGTTATATTTTTTTAGTTTCCTTAGCGTAATAACTCGATTAGATTAAAGTTGGTTCTTTCTAGTAGGGAGTTTTGACCCACCTTTTAAACTCTTTAAAAATCATAAATGAAAAGGTAATTCATATCTAAAGAAAGTAAAACCTTACAATATAAAAAGATAAACAACATCTTATGCTGTAAAATAGTGGCAGCTAGGAAATTTTATTATGTTAAAATAAAATTAGAAAATTAGCTTAATAAAAAGCGGGTTCAACCTCATATGTTTAAACTATACAAAAAACTTTTTTGAAAACATTTACTAAATGTAAATACTAATGTAATACAAAAAGTAAAATGTAAAAATGAATTTTACTTTTTGAATTTACAGGAGAGTAATTTTTGAGAAAACTTTTCTAAAGTAGATGAAAAGAAAAAAAACTCGAATCTGTTGTCCTCTAAGTATTAAATAGAAGTACACATTGTAATTAAAAAATTTAAATTTTTAAAGTTTAATGGGTACTCTTTTTTAACTTTTGTCAAGTAGAGATACTATATAAACTTCGGAAAGATTTTTTAAAAATATTAAAAACTAAAATTTAGTATCTAGATTCAATAAGATACATTTTAATTAATAAAATGAAACCAAAGACGTTCCAAATATTGATTGGGGACTTAATAAATAGGGAATTAATATCCATATAACTCACCATGGGTTAACATGGGAGACCTGGAATTAGAATTTGATGCCAAGTAACACATCAATCCTAACCCTAGTCTTGAAGGAGAATTGTTGAAATGATTGATGATGTTAACTATTAGATGATGATTGGCGATGTTACCTTACAACATTGTTATCTGATTATTATTTTTAAAATTAATAACTTAAACAGCATTTCTGTAAAAAGGGTAGAAATAAAACAATTTTTAAAAGCAAAATACAATCTTACCCCCCAAAAATAAACCCGAAATACTGTGAATACTAGATTATAGTGAACGTTTTCAGTGGTTCCGTTCAAATTGCTATTCAACTAATGCTGTCTCATGCGCTTGTAGTTAATAGCTGAGAAAGTGGTAGCTCGTTTAAGTGGACTCAAATTTTCTTTTTAGATGTTATTTTATAAATGTTGTAGACTATGGGAAAAGCTCAAAAAAAAGGTACATAATTACAACTTTTAATTAAAAGTAAAGTTATGCACACTATAAAGGAGAGTTTAAGTTGTGTCATTTTACTGGAATCAATAATGGTTGTGATTCTAAAAAAAAAAAAAAAAAAAAAAAAAAAAAGACAAATGAGTGAGCAAATTGGTTGAACAGAAAAATTTACAACTTTTAACTGCAACTTTCTTCACGAATAACGAAAATCAAAAAAAAAATAATTATCTAAAAATTTCCAAAATTGACAAAAACTGAAAAAGTAAACAACTAAAAAAATTGTTACAGTGACAGGGTGCGTAGCTAAATTATTCAACAAAAAATAAGCACCTTTTAAGCACATTTCAAGCACTCAAAAAATATTTTTAAGCACTTTGAAAAATATCATAATTAGGCAGGGTTGGAAAGTTTTTGACAATCGATAGTTTTATCTTGTTTTAACCGTCATGTCAAAAAAAAAAACCTTTTGGCATTGTTTTTGACAATTGTCAAAAATCATGAAATTTTGAATCATGTAAAACGAATGGCGTTTTCATACGCTACGGACAGACTATACGCCGAAATAGATTGGGGTTGAATTAATTATGAAAACGTTGAATAGACCAATGTGAACTGTGTCTTCCTGCATAATTCGAAGCGAAAATCAACATAGTAAAGAAAAAATCTAATTTTGAAAAAGGGAAAATTAAGCACTTTTTAAAAACACCCAATGAAAAAAGAACCTTTAAGGGCTTTTAAAAAACGAAAATCGAAATTAAGCACCTTTAAGCACTTTTTAAAAACGTTACGCATCCTAAGTGAGACTGCCGCTTCGTTACTTGAAGAATACTTTGAACGTTAACGTTCAATAAAAAAATTTCGTTATATGAAGAACTTTGCTGTAAGGAAGAGACTTTATATATTTAATTAGTTGATAATTGAAAAAACAAATTATTCAATCACCATTTTCAACAATACAACTGAATATTATTTCAAAGATTTTATATATAATAATCCATCATTTATAATAAACCCGTTACTGGGTCTGTGCTATAGCGGTGTTAGATAGTCTGTATATAAAAAATACTTCGTTTTAAATATAAAAGTTTAAAAAATTGTTTTAACTGGAAAATGCACTTTTTTTAAGGAGGGGGGGGAGATAAAAAAGCTTCTCTATTCTCAACTTTATTAGGGATCTTTGTTAAGCAGGAAGAAAAGGAGACGTTTATCTGGAATGTCGGACAAGAGAAATGGCGAAATCTTAACTGATCCCGGAAACGTGACTCACAATCCATTTTTAACAACAGACTATTCCGGAAAAAGGCTTTCAATAAAGCTCTCTTCTTTATTAGACCATTGGGAGAACATAAAAAAAAAAAAAACGATTGAAAAAATTCTGAAAAACCATAAAGAAAAATAATGGATGGATATATTCTGATTAAGGATAATGGAAAGGTTTATTTTTTCATTAAAGTTAACAGAAATAGTTACTATGAATAAATAAAAATGAGAGAAAAAAATTACCGATCGAAAAAAAATTATTTATTGTCTTTTCTTAAAAAAGAATCGTCGAGCCACATAATTGGAACAACGTAAGTGGAAACAAATATTTCAGAAATATATATAAAAAAAAATTTGTTATAATGTTATTAATCTTTGAACATTATATAATGGAATTCGGTAAATGATATTCAATAATGAAATTGAGTTTCAAGGACATAGTTGATTTTATTACAGTATCTCTGACGATTCAGACAGCAAATATTGTTCCTTGCCACCCTTACACAGTTTTAGTAGTTCTGATATTTGAAAAAAAAGTGCATAAATATAACTATTTGAACCACTATTAATGAAATAGGATTGAAATTTACCCATTCCGCAATTTAACCAGTGGTAAAAGAACCATCGTAATTGAAACTAACGTCATTTTTGATAAAAATTAATGAAACTATACTTGTTTCGTTGAAGTATGAAATAGCTTGCTATAGATAGAGTGCTTACGGGTTGTCACATGAAATAACTGAATGTGTCAATTAACGCACTCATTTGTATTAATTAACGTACTTAGAAACTGCTTGTTAAGTTGAAGTATTAAATCCGCTGTTTATGCTTACGGGTTGTCACATGAAATAACTGAATGTGTCAATTAACGCACTCATTTGTATTAATTAACGTACTTAGAAACTATGCTTGTTAAGTTGAAGTATTAAATCCGTTTTTTGATAGAATGCTTACTGATGGTTATCACATGTTAATAACTGAACAAATAAATGAATGTGTCAATTAACGTACTTAAACTATATTTGTTAAGTTGAAGTATTAAATCCCCAATTTTATAAAATGCTTACTGGCTGTCATATGAAATAACTGAATGTGTCAATTAACGCACTTATTTGTTACAATTAATGTACTTAGAAACTATGCTTGTTAAGTTGAAGTATTATATCGGCTATTTTATAAAATGCTTACTGGCTGTCACATAAAATAACTGAATGTGTCAATTAACGTACTTACTTGTTACAATTAATGTACTTAGAAACTATGCTTGTTGAGTTGAAGTATTAAATCCGCTATTTGATCAAATACCTACTGGTTATCACATGTGTCAATTAACGTATTAAAAAAAATCATCCCACTCTACTTTTTATCTACTTATTTCATAGAATAATATAGTTAATCTATCGTTGAAGCATTAAATATGTTGCTAAAATTTTTAACGTTTCAATGTTCTAAAATATTAACAAATCCATTTGCAATAAAATACCATTTGAGTTATTATTTTAAGTACTTATTTAAGTGTTGTAGGATAAAAATTTTGAAGTATAACACAAATATTTTTATTTTTTCTTATTTTTTTTTTTAAAAAAATGAAACACTTTGCATGCATCCCCGAACTATGAATGGCAGCTGCAATATTATTTTCACGCCTACTTAAGAGGACTTTATATTGTGAGAGAAACTTTTCATCACAAATTCTGTTACACCTCCATAACTAATTTAAAATTTAAAGTATAGAAAAAGTGAGTGCAGGCAAACCTATAGAGTAAATCATGAAGTTTCAAATGCTGAAAATTATCAAAATGAAAACAAATTATGGTATTTGGTACTTTTTTTCATGTCGCACTAGAGCTGCACAGTGGGCTATAGACGACGATCTGGGAAACATTACTGAGGATGATCCAGAGACAACATTCATACGTCACATCCCGTTTTACAGTGAGGACACATTCACACACAATCCATCCAAGCGCATGTCGTAATTTTGACCAGAACCAGAGCATGATTAATCTACGATCCAGTACCCCAAAGTTATTGTGGAAACCTGGAGGGCTTTGTGACACCGATTTAGCGTGTACCAGTCACCATTTTGTACACAGGAATTCTTCAGCCTTTGGAGATCAAACTCATACTTTCGGATATGGGAGATCAAACTTTCGGATATGGGAAAAACTCCCTACAAGCCACGCTATCCCGGCCCCGAAAACAAATTATGAGAGAATAACTTACGATTGAGCAATGGGGAAGTTTTCCTCCAATAATTTGTATGCATTTCGACAATTTGAAACTTCTTTTTCGACAATTGAAACTTCATAGCTTACTCTACAGGTCTGTCTGAACACACTTTTTTTTTATACTTTAAATTTTTAATCAGTTATGGAGGTGAAACAAAATTTGAGATGAAAAGTTTCTCCCACGGAATACTACTGTCCCCGTAACTCGTCTCTGGATTTACTAGATTGTGGGAGCATATTTTTTAATCGAAATTTTGATCACTTTGTGACTAGCTAGTGTGCCCAAATTTCAACAGGAGCTCTGTAGAAGATGACTATACGAGTTTCATTCCCGGCCATTAATAACAGAATTCATTTCAAATCGGAGTTTTGACCACTTTTCAATATATATATATATATACATATATATTGAAAACCTTTCCTGAAACCATAATATAACTTACGTAGTATCAAGTGAGTGGTTAGGTCATAAAAGCAGCCATTATTTGCTTTGCTATATTACAACACTACGTGAAATTAAACTAAAAAGAAAAAAGTAATAGCATAAAATTAAACAAAAAGTTTCTTAAATCGGTAAAAAAGAACAAAATATTTTTTTCTTTTTCTGCACCTCAAACAAAAAGCGACAAGCGCATTATTTTTTCTGAAATTTTCGTAAATCCGAAATCCCCACAACCGATATTAAAAAGTTATGCAATCCATGTTTTTTGTTTTTTTTTCCGGTTTAGGTGTAACAAAAAAAATTTTTTTTTCTTCCAGTAAACTTTGAAATTTAATTTTTTCAATCAACTTTAAAATGTAATTTGAAATGTAAATATAATCAATTACTTATTTTATAATTTTAGTCTTCATTAAAAAAAAGTACATAAATCAATAAATAACTTAAATCGTTATCGATTAAGTCAAATTTCTCTACCACTATCTACATCACTAACTAAACTTAAATTTAAAGGCGTAACTAACTCAGGGTACGTAGCCAAATCTCTCAACAAAAAATAAACACCTTTTAAGTACTTTTTAAGTGCTCAAAATACATTTTTAAGCACTATATACTTTAACAAAATGCAAAATAATTTTCAAAGTCTTTAGATGATCATGATAAAATACCTAGTTTCTGACAAAGAACCCTTCTTGATTACATTAGCCATTATAAAATGATCAAGAGATTTTTCGGTCAGAGGGTGGAAAATGAAGCCTGAAATTGAGAATATCTTGCAAAATGCAGCAGAATTGCACATGAAAGTGCAATAATCTCACCGAGCTCAGCTCAGTAGACACACAAGCGGACTCGCAAATATTTCATCTAACATGTAAAATGATTGAAGCCTTCATATGCTAAGGACCTACGGTACGCAGAAATAAATTGTGCTTGAATGAACAGAACAGTGTGAAAAGCATGCTTTTGCACAATACGTGTCAAAAATCGACAAGGTAATGAAAAAAATTTCATTTTCGAAAAGGAAAATTTAAGCACTTTTTAAAAACACCCAATAAAAAAAGCACCTTTAGGAACATTTAAAT
Source organism: Parasteatoda tepidariorum (assembly GCF_043381705.1). Lineage (NCBI taxonomy): Eukaryota > Metazoa > Arthropoda > Arachnida > Araneae > Theridiidae > Parasteatoda > Parasteatoda tepidariorum. The sequence goes on along the minus strand of NC_092207.1, from coordinate 32,001,150 downwards.
GACGAAAATTAAAAACAAGCACCTTTAAGCACTTTTTAAAAACGCTACGCACCATGTAACTGCAAAGCAAAAAAAAAATCATACCTTTAGTGGGCGATACACGTAACGCTTTTCATGCATCACTAACAATAAATATATTCTATCAATCTATGAAAAGAAACCGATTCCGAAGTAGCTGAATAAACTCAGTTGAAACAGTTTTTTTTTTTCCTTCCCCTTCCCCAAGAGTTCATTCCGTTTAATGAGGGAAGATCAGCAAATGGTGGTTTTTGATAATGCGTGTGGTTTCTGACATAATCGATAAGGGAGAAGGAGGGAGAAAAAAAAATACTTTAGTTCGAAAACTCTTCAGACGATGATTTGCATAATGTATCCCAAACTGATGAAGTGAAGAGAGGCAAAAATAATTTAAATGGAAATCACACAATGCAATGGTTGGCGATCAATAGTTAACTTTAAAAAAAAATAACAATAAATAAATAATAATAGCACTAGAACCCTTTCATTAAAAATGGGATGCTTTATTTTACTGTGAATGAATTTTCGTTTCAACACATTATATACAACATTTACATAGTATTTCCATGACCTGAAACCATAATATAACCTATGTAGAGTCAAGTAAGCAACTAGGTCATAAAAGCAGCCATTATTTATTTACTTGGCTATTATGGGAAATTAAAACAATTTTTAAAATATCGGAGAGTAATATTAATCTAAGGGTAATGCTATGTTCTGTAATGTTATATTGGGGTAATATTAATCTGGTAATTTTAAACGGTCTGGAAGACTAAATTATGTAACAAAATAATGAATAAGGACCAAAGGCCTCACTTACCATAACGGATTTTCATTTATTATGATCGCTAAATTACAGCTAAATAATTTTTTGTGACATTTTAGCATGTTTTCCTGAATTTTATTATAATAGTGGGTGATAAAATGATTGCACTAGTACACATTTTTATTATTTTAAGATTTTCATTATCTGTGTTTGTGAAAGATGCACTCATTTATACATTTCTTACACAAACCGATCTAACTATTAAATGCAAATTATGAATTTCTAAGTTTGTAGTTCATCTTAATTTCACAATAACTAACTCTCAAATCAATATTTCCTTTATCCAATCAATTTTAGATAGATTTTAAATACTACACAATGTGACAAAATAAAACGGTTTGCAAAATTCAATGCAGTATTTTACAAACATTTTCAGATCTTCCGAAATTTTTCTTTTTTTTTCCCCATTCGCATAAGAATTAATTTTAAATTCTATTTTGAATTCTATATTTAAATTAATATCTACTACGATAATAAACTTTAAAAAAAACTCTTTGAAAATTTAGTAATAATATGTACATAAGACTTAGTGCAAGTTTTAATATTAAGATAGATTGTCTAAATGCGATTTCAAGCTATTTCAGCAATTTTTTTTCTTTTTTTTCCTTCACGATCTAAAGTTAAATATATAATTTAACGAACGTTGAGCTCATGTTCATTAGAATGTGAGTTCGAATCCCACCAGCCGACGAATCCCCGAGTATTAAAAGGTGACTAATGCACGTTAAATCTGTCGGGTTCACAAAGTCCTCCAGGTAACAAATCAATACCCCTGGAGGTATAGAATTGAATATTGATCGTTCTCTGGTTCAGGTCAAAATTACGATCATTGGATGCATGAATGGAGGATGTTTGGGTCCTCCCTGTAAAACGGGCTGTGGCGTGTGTGTGTGTGACTGATTTCCTATTCTTGGCAATAGATTGTGCCACTGAAAAAAACAAGAAACGCATTCTCTGAATTAAAAATTCTTGGCTTCAAAAAGCAGGCTTCTTGGCATTGGCCAGTAGAGCCAAAAGCCGCTAAGATAACAAAATATAACCTTAAGTTGGTGACGGTTTGTCAATGAGAGCCTTTCCTTTACGTGTAACAAAGTTGAGGGGTTGGGAGAATGGTGCATGGTATACCAAATATAAAACAGTAAAAAACATACAAATACATATATTTTAATCAAAAGGATATTTATCATGATGTAAAATGTAATGAAGTAAAATTTGCCTTAGTAAAACTGCTATTAAATAAATAATTATAAAATACGAGTCTTCATAATTGAAAAGATTATTATGCTAGAATTTGTCAACATGTGATTTTTTTAAGTAAATATCAATAAATAAAAACTACATAAAAAAATGCTTCCTTTCAAAGCATCTAAAATAAAGGTGCATCCTCCATAATTGTATTATTTCCATCAATTACTTACCTCGAATATATAAAAAGATATAAGCACTGCTTGTAAAAGCACTTCAACGTAAGGACTTGATCGATTCAAAGAGCTTTAAAGTCAATTACTTAATCCGCGCAAAAGTTTATGTTCATATAAGGAAAAAAAAATAAGATAAACAAAAGTGGAAACTATTTGTATTTTTTAACTAAATAATAATCGGAAAATATTTTACTTTAACAATATGACAACAATATATTAACACAGTTCTTATTATTTATAAAAGAATCGCTATATTTATTACATGAACAAGTAGAACCTTTTAAGAAAATGAAATTTTCACTTCGCAAAGTAATAGTGTTGCACGCTGTATACATAAATAAAATATTTTATCTTATTTTAGGCTCGTAGGTAAGAAAAGGATTACGCACTTTTTACGACTTTCACAAAATTTATTGTGCCTCGAAACTGAATACGGAATGATTTCGGTAGATTACTTAGTTTAAGAACTCTTTGCGAATTTAGTTATGCGAGGAGAATATCCTTTTTCTTCTAAAATTATTATGCGGTTGCAAATTTTTATTTTTTATTTTATTCAAATTTCAATTATTGTTTAGTATTATTTTTAACCAAATACTTGAAGATATAGAAAAGAAAAATATGGTTGTTAAAAATGTTTACCACTTGAATTGCTAAAAATTACGATATATAGCGGGGTTGCTCTAATGATTTAATAAAAACAAATAATTTAAATATTCCACAAATTCAACTATTGGCGAAATTTATGATTTTCCTCGCAGTGCAATGTGAACGAAGATTAATCTTATTAAAAAAGTTTTTTGCCACGAAGCAAAGAATCGATTTAAATTTCGAGTTTAAACACTCTCTTCAAAACATGCCTTTTTTGCAACAGATTTAGATTCTTAACCATGAAAATATGGGTTTAGACGCCATCTGGAAGATATGGTCTTAATAATTTAGTCAGAAGAGCAATCAAAATTTTAGGTCACTTAAAATTAATGCTAGCGTAGTTCAGTATATTTCGATACTTGTAAGCAAATCGAAAACTTATTCCACACAATTATAAAACTTGTTCATAAAAGACAGACAAATACATACAAAAAATTATTTTATTGATTATTTATTATTTTTTATCATTTAACTCAGTATTAGTCGAAAACATTTTTAATTGGGTACTTGTAACCCGAGAAAAAATTAAGTGATTATGCCTAACCTTGTGATTTAAAATCAGATTGAATTGGATACCTGTAAGCGTCGTCACGCGTGTGCGTCAAACGCGCGAGTGTGTGATTGGCTTCTCAATCGACAAATGCCACGCTTTACCTTCGATGACACCTCTTGCAGGTATCAAATTATAAAATATACAAACTTTTATAACATTTTAATTTTAAATAAGAAATTACAGACCAATCACTACAATTGGTCAAATAGTTCTTGAGAAATAAAAATTTAAAAATAAAACATTTTTGAAATTAAATATTTACTTGTAAGTACTACGCACTGTACCATACCACCAATACTATCACCATTTCAGTAAGGTTTGAAGTACAAAATTCACTGTTCACTGCAATTATAGAGTGTGACCAAAGTTTCGAATTAGTCGTTTTATAGGCGATTTTCATTCTGATAATTAGCATAGGAGGTGTTTGGCTCGGAGAATGGATCACTCTATCTACAGAAATTTTACAGAAGCATTTCTCATGCTAGCGTTGGCAATGATCTCTCAACCAAACATTGGCAGTTCTCTTTCTCCCAGACATTGGCAAGGATCTTTCTTTCAAGTGTTGGCATAAATATCTCACTCAAACACTGGGGTTACGATTTCTCATCTAAATAATGGCAATAACTTCGCATCCAGGAAACCAAATACATTAGAAAGCTAACATTTGCTTCCCTGTCAAATTCAACCCTAAGAGCAAAGTTAAATTTTATTAACAAAACTGAAATAAGCGTTTTTATTTAGAAAACGGAAAAAAATTACAAGAATTAAAAAAAAACTTTTTTTTACACGAGGTACGAATTGTATAATTTGTTATCGTTTATTTTTAAAAGTTTCTTTGATGAGGGTAAATATTTTAACGTCCTCGGTAATACAAAAAACACTGGCAAAGCAGTAAAAAAAAACAATCTTTTTATTTAATTATACCAAGCAAATGGAATAATTTTATTAAAAATACCAAGAAATGTTAAGTTCTTTTGTTATCGTCCAAACCCTATTTAAAAAGAGATTGCAACACCATATCATATTCATGAGCTTGAATTATGCCCGGCACGAGAGTTCTATTTAATCGCGTTTTGCATTATTAATTAAAAAAGCTTAGATAATTTTCTCTCCTCGAAAAAAAATGCTTTTGCCTCCTTCTCTGGTGCTTTAATTTCATACTTAAATCATCTCAAAAACTGCGCTTTAAATGCACTACTATCTCGTCATATTTACCCAACTTCACGTGAGCCTAATTAAGTTTTATCTAGCGACTAAAAGGGAAAGGGCATTTTTGTAATTAAAAGAAGTCGACTTTTACATAATTAAGAGCTCTGATGGTGAGGGATTACGAAGGAAAATCAACGAAAGAAAATTTAACTGAAAAGATAATGAGTACAGAAAAAAAAAGAAAGCTAAACGGAGAACGGTTGGGAATTCGTGAATTCCATCAATCATCTTAATAATTGATTACTCAAAAACAAGCAGTTTTTATTATTGATAGTCAATATAAAATATAGTTAAAAAATAATAAATAAGTAATTAATTCTTAAACTGCATTATAATTGCAGTAATTATACTTTAAAGTAAGATTCTTGCATTTTGAAAAATGACATTTGCAATTTCAAAATGTGTTCGGAAGAAGTTGCGCATTTCTGCTCGATTCGGAACTATAATTAATAATTCAGTATTGTAATAATGTAGAAATATTTTAGAAAGATACCCATTCTTGCTTTTTTATAATTAAATTACAATTAAAATCTTCCAAACAATACAAATTTCAATAATAAAGAAAAAGTCTTCAAAAAGAATTCACGTGCTAGTAAAAATTTATTAAAAAAAATCACAATTAAAGAATGTGATTAACTATTTATATTATTTTAATGTAAACACAAAAACTGAATATTGCATGTAACTAAATCAATCAGCGACTAGTAGAAACTCAATCTTAAATGTTATTTCTGTACAGAGATAAACAATCAATATTTTTTTTTCTCATCTCTACACCGTTGAATTGTATTTTAATATAAGATTCACAATCGGATGCTTGCAGGTGACGTCATCGTAGGTAAATCGTGGCATTCGTCGATTCAGAAACCAATCAGATTCGACACACACGCGCTTACAAGTATTCAATTAAATGTAATTCAAATGACATGGTTAAGCAAATCACTTCAGTTCATCTCGAGCTGCAAGTACCCAATTGTCAACATATATTACATTACTGGGTAAGGTAGAATGATTTTTCAAAATTCGGCATGCAATAGCAACCTACATAAAAAACATTTTAAAAAATGAAATTGTTTGCATACCCACTTATATAGTTTCAATTCAACATTTGTTTGCTTTATATTTTACATTAAGTTACATTTAGTTTCTCAATTTAAGACGTGCATGTTATTTGTTTATAAAAGATTAAGTTCAATCACAGGGATATTTCGCATGCGACTAATGATTGTACATGTTTAAAGTTTATGACTTTGACTTTAATCACATAGATTAATTTGACTTCAAATTTTATTAAAAAGATAAACGTTCCCTATATAATTAAATGGGGTGTTAACACCTTCAGTTATTCACAGACTACATATAACTAAAGGTAATTGTACCATGCCTTTACCCACGTCAGGCAAAGCGATCTACGAAAGTCACAAGTTGTAACTTTTTGATTACTTTGAACTATTTCACTATCAGCATTTGCTGATAGTGAAATAGTTAATAGAAATAGTAGCAGCATAGGATTCATAAGAGAACGTGGCATTTGCTTGCCGGGGTCTTGACAAATCCGATATTCACAGAAACTCTTACTCAAATTTCTCACTTCCGATTGTCCTAGAAAGTGTTCGCCAGAAACAGTAAACACCATACGAATAAGTTCACATTAAGCAAACTTTCTGCCTATCAAAATCGTAATAGTGTACGTTGAACTATTTTAAGAGCATTAATCTCATGACTGAACATTTATATTCATCTTAAATGCTCTCAAACAAACTATTTCATCACTTATATCTGAGTTGGAGAGTTAGATCTCAAGTGGACCTGTTTTCATATCTATTCCCAATTTAATATTTCCACAGTTTACAAAATTAAGGGTAGGGGTGAAACTTTCCAGTTATGTTTCAGGACAATTTTCAGAAATAGAAAGATGTATAAAAAAATGCAGAAAGATTTCAGATTGGAGAACTGACACAATAGTTTTAAGTGAGGATTCAAATTGTGATCAGAAAACGTTCAAGTTTACTCCACGTCAGCATAGTTTTTATAGCAACAAATAAAGATTTTGTGTAGATGCTTTATAAATAAATGTTAGACAGGTGTAAAAATTTAAAATATTTTGAAAAAATAGTTTTAGAATTATTGCAGATTTCAAAAAAATGTAATAATTTAAATTTCTATTCCATCACAAATTTCAATAAACTTACTTCGTAATCCCTGTTTAGCTGAATTTATCGTAATTTTACAACTACTATTAGAAATAAAAACATAACGTTTATAGGCAAAAACACAAATTTTCAAATTTGGTTGCGTTAGGTATTTTAAGAAAAGTTTTTTTAAAATAAAACAAATGTGCTGCTAATTTTAAAAATCTAAAACTTTTCATTGTACATGATTTATTTAATAGAAAAATCAACACAAAATCTGGGGACGAAATTTCTTTACTTTTTAAAAAATTATGTCCCATTAAACTTGAATTTCCTTTGCTTATGATAATTTCTCATATGCTCTACGTTATTATTACAATATAAAATTTCTCCATCTGAAACTTTCGCCGAGCTTAGATTTTTAGATACATACTAAAATGTGTACCGAGTTTCATTAAAATGAAAATTGCAAAATAGATATGGATCTGATAACTGATTCACTTGATATAGAATAAAAATCATAATAACTGTATTAAATGTTATTACTAAAATTTAACATTTTATTTCAGGCAACAGTTGAGTATTTCAACAATGGATTGAAAAGCTATGTCCTGTGAACAGAGTATGGACCGCAGTCGTGGTCCGAAATGAAAGATCCATTTTTGATACATCTGCTCTTCCTGCTGCCACCGCTTCTCCATCAAGCAATTGCCACTACAGTCACCACGCCAGTAGCCCCATGCCCAAGTTCCTGCAGCTGCTCCTCTCAGATCTTCAGTTTCCTCGGTAACGTCAGTTTGAAGACCACCAACTGTACCAAACATCGCTTAACTTCTGTCCCAGAAGGAATACCGCCAGAGACGAATGCTCTAATCCTACAAAGCAACAATCTGACTGATCTCTACAATCAACTACCTCCACTAAATAGTCTTTTGTTGCTAGACTTGTCCCACAATCAAATCAAACAACTCGGCCGAGGTCTTATTTTCCACAACTTTACAAATTTACAAGTTCTTAATTTGTCCTATAATGACTTCAGGACAGTTTTTAACGGAGTTTTTAGAGGCATCCATCGATTGCGCATACTGGTCATGACACATGTACAGATAAAATTCATTGAAGAGCATGTTTTTGATGGATTGCGAGAACTACGTCGCTTGAACCTTGATCACAATCAATTGAATGCCATATTTCCAGAATGGTTCAAGGAACTTCCAAAACTGGAAGAATTGCACCTTGAAAACAATCACATTTCTTACATTAATAGCGGCTCTTTTACGGCACTGGGCAATCTCCGAAAGCTTTCACTTAGCGGTAACAAAATTCGCGGCGTCAGCGACCACGCATTCGATGGACTGGAGAATCTAACTTCCCTTTATATCGAGGATAATCAACTCTTCAAAGTACCATCAACGTCTCTCCAGGCAACTAAAAATCTTAAAATCCTGAAATTAGGAGGAAACTTTTTTCCACAGCTGCATACGGGTGATTTTGTCCACCTAACACTCGAAGAAGCTTTTGTGGAAAACATTGCAGATTTGACTCTTATCGACCGAGGTGCCTTTTGGGATTTACCATACCTAAAAACTTTGCATTTACACCACAACACGAAGCTCCAGTTCGTGGACTCCCACGCATTCATAAATGTCCCGAACCTAAGGATTTTGTCCCTACACGGTAGCAACTTAACAGCCATCAACCGAGATGTAATCAAAACGTTTCTAAAACCTTTGCAAATAAGTCTTTATGATAACCCCCTTCTATGTGACTGTAACATAAAATGGATACACGAAATGTTATGTAGCAATGCAAGTCGAATTGAGATCCTCAATTCAGACATCATGACGTGTGATCAACCTTCAGAGTTTCACAAAACCCCGGTAAAAGACTTGAAGGCCTCGCAAATACCTGACACGTGCCAACCTTTTCTTGTGGGACCCTCCAACATTACAGTTGATAAAAAGATAGGAGAAAAATACATCTTTCAATGCAGAGCAAACGGCATACCCGTCCCAAACATCCACTGGATTTTACCGAATGGCGCTGTCCTTAACCAAACGTCCAATGATATTCATATCCAGTTTAAGAACACTGGCAGCCTGGAGCTATATCACATAAAGCCCAAAGATTCGGGAACGTATACTTGCATAGCAGAAAACCCCATGGGTGAAGTTGTAGCCGTCACTAACTTAATCGTTGAAAATATAGACATTAACATTTTTGCTTTGGGTATAGCGTCCACTTTCGTGACCGTCGTGTGGAACGGTACAGCTAGAAATTCCTTCCCTGAGTATGAAATAATATATCGAAGGGAAAATGGCACGAATACGAAAAAAGAATACCAATCAGTGACAGTGAGTCAGTTCTTTCGCTCCTACACCATAAACAATCTTCAGCCAAAAAGTACTTATAAATTCTGCATCGGCGTCAAGAATAAAGAAGACAGACAGTACGTGCAATTTTCTTGCACTTCAGCCCGCACTAAAGATGAAAGCTTCATGATGCAGGGCATACACCACACTAGCAATGTCGCTGTAGCTGCAGTTCTGGGTATCATCACCACCATGATGGTAGTCGTGTGTGTCGTCACAGTTGCCGCCAGGAAATATCGCCAAAGACAATACGACACACCCGAAAAATCACTGGTAAGCAATATGGCTCAAATACCTATGGAAAATCTACATAGTCCACTGATGTCTCATGTAGGATCGTGAACAAATATTATAGTGAAGTATAATATATAGCATGAAAACGCATAAATGCCACGTCCTTAAAATAGCCCAAGCTAAAGCGCCATTGTATGTAAATGCTTTATATAAAGAATTACTTTAGAATACCAGTGCAACAAGGGAAGGCTATCCGTTGTTCCATGATGTTTCCCTTAAAACAAACTCATTGCCTAGCAACGATAATGCAGGGTTACCAAATCGGGGAATTTGCTCTCAGGCGTAGAGTAAAATTTTCGCACCAAGTAAATTTGAAAAAGGCATATATAGTCTATGCCTTTTTCTATCGATGGAAAGAACTCATTTCGCCATTCGTTTAGACAGTGTCGGTGACTATGGTTACGAGGTTCAACTATTTCCAGTAGGGTAATAAGTCAATATTTAAGACAGATTTTGGGTCACGTGGGAGAGATAAGCTGAATCAGGACCGAGTGAAGCTCCCCTCTTTGAAACGTGCTATTTCTTGTTTCCATAGCAGCATAGACTTTTTGTGGCGAGGGGAGTTCCTTCTACATACAAACAATGTTTATTATTATTATTACTATTATTTTGGTGCTGATTTTAGGGAAAACATTCACAACTTTGCAAAAATTTGAAGCAATAAGAGGACAAAAATAATTTTAAAAAAACTTAAGCTATTTTGCGTCATCATAAATTAGGGCATCATAAAGTTAGTTTTTTTTTTGTTGATGTTTTTGGCAATATTATTTCTCAGTTTTCGGGGAGGATATTGTTAAAACAGTTGGTAAGAATACTTTGCAGCAAAATTTTGCAATCAAAATAAAGATTTTTTTTTTTTATTCATCTCTTTGCCGTTGCTAGGCAACGCTCTATCATCGCTAGATCATTACTATGATGAATTTCTATCTGGACAGCGGACATGATTCCCTTGAAAGAGTAAGTTTTTAAAAAAGAACATTTGAATCACATTAGAATTTTTTAGAAAAGCTAAAGTAGCGCAAACACATATTAAAATAATTTTGTTTAGATGTTTTGTTAAAATGTTTGTACATTAGATGAAGCTTGTACTGTATAGTGAAATTTTATTTTTCAATGGTGAATATTCACATCAAAAGTTGTTTCAAACGTTGTTTGTGAGATGAAAAATTATTGAGGTACTTAATCTCAAATTATTTAATATATAAGACACATTGTTATACATTATAAATTTTTAAAAGTTAAATGAATTTCTTAATCAAATTTCATGATTGAAGAATCTACGATAAACAGGCAGCTAATCATGTTTATGTGTAAAATGTTATGTATTGAAATATATTTTCGAAAAATTCCATAATTTATGTATGTATACTGGAGCAAAAATGGCCAGCAAAATGTAATATGTTCAGATTAATAAATACACCTTTTATTTGTTTTACATTATTATTTAAGAAAAATATTGAGACTTATTTGTAAAAACAATAACCAACTTTTTTTAATTCCTATTTAAACAATAAAGACAAATCATAATACCAGGAAAATTTTTATAATAAATAGTAGGTTAAACTTTGGACATTTAAAAACCACATTAAAATCTATAACTGCAAACAAACTTTTCACATTAAACCAAACTATGCCACACTAAGCCAAATAGAATTAAAAATTACAATAGAATTAAAAATTACAATGTAAGAAAATAAAAATAATTTAAATGCTTACTTCAGGCACAAAAATCGTTATACAAACCAAATATTGTAATTGAAATAAAATTAAACACAATTGTAAACAATTACGAGTGGTTTTAAAAATATGCTTAGCTGTTTAGGAATGTTTTTAAGCAAATTAATATTTTTATAACGATTTTCCTTCGTTTCTCTAAATGCAGTTTTATCGATATTTTTTATATAAAAATGAAATAATTTCTTAATATTCTTATAAATTTTTAAAAGGAAATGTAAAATAAAAGTTTTAACAACAAACATAATTTACAATATTGTGAGGGAAGTCAAAGGTTTATCTTTTTCTCGCAATTATTTTGGAAAAAGTTATAAAAGGAATAATTTTATTACAATTTAGTTTAAAAAATACATATACACTAGGTACACAGAACAATAGTTCGAATACTTTGCAATATAATTTTAATTATTTACACTTTAAAAAAATTTATTTAATCTCAATACTTTACGTTAAATTTTTACTGTTTAAAAACAAGTTCCTTTTTATAACCTTATGTTCCAAAAATAATTGATCAATCGAAAATTCAAGGAAAACGGAATAACATAGAAATGCAAGTTTTACAACGTTCTTTTTAAGAAACTAGAAACTAATTCTCAACATCTTTCAAAATTAATTACAAAGTTCGTCTCTAGATAGCACTGATGACAGAAAAAAAATTCCAACAAATGAGTGCTATTTCGAAACAATCCTTTACAATTTTTTTCCTCGTAACTAATTTTAAAATTTAAAATAAAAAGTGATTCCGAAAATTGTGAGAAATAGTGAGGTGTTTCCGAAGCAGCACTCAGCAAATTGTACAATTTCTGTATATCTCCTTCCACTTTCCTTGAATAGATTTTTAAACCATTAGCTATTTTTGCAACACCAGATAATTAATGCTTATACAATTGGGTACCTAAAACTCGAGAAGAAGTGAGGTGATTAGGCCTAACTATGTGATTTAAGTCAGATTTAATTGGATACCTGTAAGCGACATCACCTGTACGTGTCGAGCCTGATTGGCTTCTGAATCGACAAATGCCACGACATACCTACAATGAAGTTACTTGCAAGTATCAACTTCTTTAAAAGCATTTTATTGAATATTTCTAATGGTACTCCATAGAAACATTTCTTGGAGTCTTCATTTAAAAATAAAAGATAAGAAGAAAAAAAAGTGGCATAAATTATACCTTAAAATTGAACTGAGTCAAAAGTTTAGGAATCGCTTCATCACTATCTACTGCAAAATGTAGTTTAGATAGATTAAAGGATAAATGTAGAAGCAACTTAAAAGCATTGTTCAAAATTTAATACAAATAAAATTCTACCTTTTACATGCTTATTTGAAAGAGAAACTAAATGATTTTCGAATCTCACTTCCGCTTAATACAACCAATGAAACTAATAAAATGAATAATTATTGCTGATAAAACTACATTAACCTTCTTTTACAAAAATTTACTTTCATACTGTAAAGTTACGTCCCAAAAAAGAGCATCAAACATTTTACATCATTTCAAACCAATCTGACATTCATATAATACTTTTACAAGTTTGGATTAATTTAAGCACAAATATTTAATTAAATACATTTATAAGTTGATGCTTGATTCCATAATGAAGTGGGTTTAGTTCCAAAACTGTTAGAACAATTTAGCATCCTCTAAAAAAAATATCATTATAAATGTAACAAAGGATATCGCGAATGAACTTTTATCATTAGTCTCTTCTCTTTGTTAAACTTTTTAGGGGAAAAAGTTTTAACTTCAACAAAGTTTTCACAAAAGATTTATCTAATGGTGATTTTGAATGCGATGTGTAAATGAACCTTGCAAGAAAGACAATAGAGTTAGAAAGCGGTGAGCATCACTACCATTAGACAATTCAAAGAGATAAAAAAAAAAACTACTAGAAACACACGATGGTTAAATATGTTACATTAAGAGGAAACAACACAGAGGTCATTAAGAAAAGGATTATTTCAATGAAATTTGCGTCGATGCAATACAAAATTTTTCACAAAACAGCGCTATATATATATATATATANTGGAATATATATATATATATATATAGTGCAGCATGTCCTTTTGTGGACCTTGTGTCATTAAACCCTACATTCAATTCAACATATAAATATATCCGCATATGGAATAAAACAAAAGCAACTGGGCTTGTGACCATATTGGTTGGACCCAAGACGACTGGAAAACAGTAGCTTGGTCAGATGAGTCACGATTTTAGCTGGTCAAAGCTGATGGAAGAGCTCGAGTGTAGCGCAGAACCCACGAAGCCATGGACCCAAGTTGTTAACAAGGCACTGTGCAATCTGGTGGTGGCTCCATAATGTTTTGGGCTGCTTTTTCATGGCATGGACTGGGTTCTATGGTCTGATTGCATAGATCAGTGACTGTAAATGGTTATATGTTCAGTTACTTGGAGACCACTTGCAACCATTCATGGGCATTCAAACAACGATAGAATTTTTATGGATGACAATGCGCCGCTTCACCATGCCATAATTGTCTGCGACTGTTTTGAAGAACATTCTGGACAATTCTGGCGGAAGATTCGGCCTCCTAAATCATCTGATATGAAGCTTATCGATAGGTTAATTCGCGAACAAAATCCTGCAATCGCAACTTTGCAGTTATGGACATCCATTGAGGTTGCATATTCCTACAAGAGAGTTCCAATTACTTGTTGAGTCCATGCCACATCGAGTTGCTACACTTCGTGGAGCTAGAGGAGGTCCGACACAATATTAAGAGATATCCTATGACTTTTGTCACCTCAGTGTATAATGCAGTACCTACAAACTATCGTTTCGGTATAATAAAGTATTTCTATTTCTTGTGTTTTGTTTTGTAAGAAGCTAATTCATTACAGTACTAAAATGATTATGTTTGTTAACTCTGACATTTCGCTATTTTTTTTCCTTTGTTTCAATTTTATTTCACTATTTGCTTTGTTTTCCTAAATTTTTTAAGGGTCGTTTAAAATCGTAAGTAAACATATTTTTGATCACCCTTTTAAACTCCCCCCTCTCGTCAACAAAAATAAGCAAAAGGCAAAAATCTACATTTGCGCTATGTTTTTTCATCGCAAAATGTAAACCTAACCAATTTAAAAACTTTCAAAATTTTCGAGGTTTTTGTTACCAGATTTAAGGAGAACTTTTTGACCGGATGTAATGTTGTCGTTTTTTTTTTTTTTTTTTTTTTTTTTTTTTTTTTTTTTTTTTTTTTTTTTTAAAACTGGTTTTTCCTTCCTCTTATTTGCAAAAATAAGAAAATCGCGAAATCCCACCTAAGGCGCTTCTTAATATTTAAAAAAGATTCTAATTTGCATTTTTTAATAATTTCACTCAAGTTTTGACACTATCTTCCTCACGATCGATGTTACAATAAACTACCAAATTTCATCCTATTTGATGCATCAGATTTCGTGTCTCACAACAACTAAGCTATTTTTGGATCACAATATGAGGAGGATGCTTCATATTATCATGATTGAGAAGATTTAATTAAGGAGTGCTTGAAGGATTAGAACCTAAAAGCTTAGTCACACCGGAAAGGTTCATATCCAAACACAAATTAATCAGTGCGAAAAAGGAATGTTTTAAAATATTTTTACAGGTCGCCCGTGAGTTTTTATGATCTGTACATATCTCAAAATTCGTGTTTACGAAAATGGACAAAACTCAAAATGCGTGATTACGAAAATGGAAGGAAAAAAAACTCATAATACATGTTTACGAAAATAAACACTGCTCGAAATTCGTGTTTAATAAAATGAACGCAGCACGAAATGCGTGTTTACGAAAACGGACAAAGCTCAAAATACGTGTTTACAAATATGAGCATTAGGGAAAAATGAGCCTTTTCAGTTTTCAACCCACATTCAACTACTAAGCGAGGAATTTCACGCAGACGAATTATTTTTTAATACAATCATATTAAATATGAATTGTCATCAAGCATAAATATTCTTAACTTCAAAAACAAAGTCACCTAAATCTTATAACAATTCTGAAAGTGCTCCAAGCAAAACAAAGCCGTGAAGTCCCAAAATTATAGACTATAGCAGGCAAGAACAAATAATTGAGAAAACTGAACAGAATACGAATTATCTTTAATTCCCAGATTCCGATTCAGCTCACAATCATCGGAAGAAATAACACAGATGGTTGAACGTTGCCATTCTTGGCACACAAATTCTTTTGAAAGTGTGTAAAATGACATAACAATGATACATACTCTCAATTTTTTTTTTTCAGAAGAAAATTGCTTCAAAATAAGAGACATAACATTAAAAAAAAGTATAAAATTTGGAACTTATATCCCAATTAATTAAACAAACAAAATGAATTACTAAAACAATTATTCCAAACTACAGAAGCAAATAACATTTAACTAATACAGGACCTTAAAAATCATCAGCATTTCGAAAAATATTGTTTTCTGTCTAAAACTTAAAAAGTATGTGTGTTTGCCATTCGACATAGAAATTTTTATTAATACAAAAATACTTTAAAATATAGGGATGTTTAAGTCAGAGGCTGACCTAGATCAGTGTTACATGATCATTCAATCAATTTCAGTTTGCCCTATTTGTATTGGACGTTGGCTACATCTGTAACTGCGTGATCGTTGATGGATTTGCAGTGGACAGTTAAGTGAAGTAACTACAGCTTGGATATCATTATATCGTCAACCGTGGTTACTTCGCCTAGTTTTATACTTCTAGAAAAAACTTGTAAAATCATGCATCAATTGAAAAAAAGGAAAATAATTTCTAGACTTGGGGAAAAACTTAGAAAGTTGATTAATGGTATTCAAATGTTTTTTCGATATATTCTATTTCAGTAAAAAAAATCAAAAACCTGTTGGGCAAAGTTAAAGTTGCAAAGTTGTTTTCTATTGAAAAGTACCTCTTAAGACAACTTCTGGGAAGTAAACAAAAATAAACTTAGCAGTTAAAAAAAAAGTGTTTTAAAAACTATGCTACTTATAGAATCATTTTACTAAAATAATAAAGCATTCTATTTTTTTATTTTAAAGAATAAATTTTGAATGAATGTAAATTAATTTTAAGGAATGTAAAAAGATAATGTTTTTGGTAAAAAATTATTCCATGCAAATAAATAATGATTAACGCGAAATTTGATTAGCTAATTCTGAAAATTTCCTTTAAAAAATTTGTATGAAAGAAGGCATTCAAAAGCTTTCTGAGTGTTATCTAATGATAAAATGTAGGAAATTCTCCATGAAGACTTTTCTATTTAAAAGACTTAAAATTATCTATCAAATTTTGCATAATTAACAAACAACTGTACAATGATTTCTTACTCTAAAAGTACTTTAATACGTCTTATTTTGTTCCAGAACAAAAAAAACGACTTATAACTGAAATTTAGAAAAAGATATAAAAAATCATCCATTAAGGAAATCATTTTCTCTGGTAAACTTTGCTCACTTCAAAAAATTATTTTTCGGCGAAATAAGGCAGATCAGAACAATTATTACGGATAAAAATTTTTCTGTGGCAGTAAATTGTAAGGTGGGAATAATTTGAAAACTAATTTTACCACATTTTCTAAGAAAACTCTGAATGTAAAGTTTTCCTTTGTAACTAAGATTACACTAAATTATCGATAAATAACTTTTTAACTCAAATAAATACTACAACTTCAACTAGCATAGCATTCGATTATTTCTTCACTATTCTATGGAACATCTCTATTTTCTGGATTTTGTTTTTGTTTTTTCAGTCAATCACAGCAGGAAAAAGCTTGGGGGTCATCTTTGATATGATCCATCCATCTTTTTCCCGGTTACCCTTGGGGACGACATCCACCATTTTCGGATGGAATTTGCTTTTGCTTTTTATTGCCTTTTTTTTTACAGGGACGACTTTCTCTGATACTTAGAACATGACTAAACCATCTAAGCTTTGGCATGAATTTTTTTTATCTTTTATTATTTTAACGTCTTCATACTTAAAATATCAAACATTTATTTTAATAAACGTTCAACATATTTTTTTATCACCGTTAAAGAATTGGATGCTTGCAACTCGAGAAGAAGTGAAATGATTAAGCCTAACGATGTGATGTGATTTATATCAGACTTAATTGGATACCTGTAAGCGACGTCACGTGAGAGTGTCGAAGCTAATTGGTTTCTGAATCAACAAATGCCACCATTTACCAACGATGACGTCACTTGCAGGTATCCAATCGATAGTGCACATTATCAATAATCGCATATGCGAATATTCGAATTTACATATCCACAAAACGCATCGTTAATTGGCATTGTCAATGCGGAAATAAATAAACGGTTTTTCAACATCATATATATCGATTATATGAATAACGTAACGTAGAACTCGATTCATCAGAAGTAAAAGATAATCTTCTATAACCAAAATATATGGGTAAAATAAGAATTTCAGTTAACTATAAATCAAAATACAAGCTATCAAAGTTTCCTAACATACAATGGTTGGTACCTAATTGCCCGTCCAATATGAATCTGCTTAACATATAGGCATACAGTGAGCATAAACGCACACTGTATCAGTCCATATTTCATAACATTAATCATTGAAAATGCTTTGAATAGTAAGGTATACAGATTATTACATTTTCAGATACTTAGTAATTTTAAATGACAAAGTTTAAAATTTGAACGAGACCAGTCAAATAGTTCCCAAAAAATAAAAATTTAAATATTAGATTTCAAAAAAAAAAAATTTTATTGCTGAGTATCTACTGAACCTCTAGCAACCAAAATTTTGATTTTATGAATAAAGATTTTAGATTTTAAAAAGATATCAAAATTTTAAAAACAAGAGAAGATTAATTTAATAATAAAAAGTTATACAAACTTTTTGCAGGAAGTTACCCATGGATAAACAAAAATTTATATCAGCAAATGAAGAAAAAAAAATTTTTATTAGCTTAAGTATATACAGAGATATGGTGAAATACGTAAAATGAAAATTTAATAACACAGAGTTCTAACTTTCGAGCTGTTCTCCTGAGCAATTTTACAGGGAAAATATTTTTTGGGAAGCAGATATCCCCCATATTTATAAGAAAAAAATTTCAAAATGAGGTTAAAAATGAGGTAAATGAAACTTTATCACAAATTAGATATGTCTATCTGGAAAAAATGGGATTTGTTACTGATTTCGTTTGCACATTTAAGGTCTACCACTCGAATTTTAAAAGGATGCTTTACCGCGGGAGGATTGCTTAGGATTACACGGCAGGAAGTAATTCTAAAAATACGTTTGCATTTTGATATTTAAAAAAAAAAAATTAAAAATCAGCATTTGTAATTTCTCGGTTTACTTGAATTCACTTTTTTCTATACTTTAAATTGCTAATGCATGTACAGCAGATTTGCCATGAAGCACTTATCCCGCGGTATAACTTTCTCCTAAGAATGAATTTCAATGCTGGAAAATCCGATCATCGGATCAAAAGTTATTCAATTGTTTTTTATTTTATTATTATTTGTTTATTATTATATTTTGCTCGCGATAACTGAATCTTCAGAGCATATTTATACTTTATAATAATAAAGCATAATTTTAATACATGTACAGTGCGCCAAGAAAAAAAACGGACCACCCTGAATAACTTTTGATCTAATGATCGGATCTTCACGTTCTAGGTTTCCATCTTAATGGTTCGAGGGAGTGACCATAAAAACGCTAATTAATTAGTGCACACGATATTTTAAGTTACGAAATTACAGAAAAACGTTCTTTCCCTGAATAAGCAAACCTTCTCTTTCAACGGATTAGGATTTCTGACTCACAAAATATAGGGGAAGCTGCGATCTAAAAAATATGGTCCTAATAGTTTGGTCAGGAGAGCGATCCAAAATTTAAATCCCCTAATGTTAAATTTACGCGTGTACTTCGAAAAATTTTCAAGCGAATTGAAAAAATTTTTCACACAATTGTAAAATTCGTTTATTTATAGACAATTTCATGCAAAAAATAAATTTTAGTAAATATTTATTATTTTATTTTATAATTGTCGAAAAAAAGTTTGAATTGTCAGGCACACAATTTTCTACATCATTTTAAAGTAGCTAATTTTACATGGCAAAATACAAAATTTGAGAGTAATCAGATTTATTGAGAGTAATGTTCCTGAGAAATCAAATTTTAAATAGACGACTTTTTTAGATCAAAAGTTATTAAAAGTGGTCCGATTTTTCCTTTTTTTTTTTACTTTATACCACAATCCGCAATTCTGAATAAGTCTTAAGAAATCTGAGGCATTTACGTTCGAAGACACAGCAAACCCAACTGTCTACTTTAAATCTCCCTCCGATCCTCGATTCGTACTACTATTCCCTAAATCGAAGTTTCGTCAGAAAAAATACAAATTACGTACAAAACAAATTATACAGAAATAATAAATTAAATAAATACAGCATAAAACATAAAAGAATGCAAAAAAAAAACGTAAATATCCACAATGAAAAAAAATGTGTAAAGACAAAGAAAATGTAAGAATATTTTTTTTTCCTAAGCACTTTACGTTCATTTTCTTAATCACACAAACGACACTAAATCTTTTTTTAAGAAATAAACAGCTATAATTACTTTAAGCCATCAAACGAAGTACAATGGGATTTAATCCCAGCACCCCTTATTCGAGGCTATTTAATTGCCCTAATACTTTACCGACACATAATTTTGCAAGATATTTCTTGTCTGGGGAGTAACTTTTAATTTTCAACCTCATGTTAAATATAAACAAAACAAAACAAAAAAGAGTGGTCTTACTGAGTTGGAGAGTTATAGTTGTCCAATGCGGGCTCGTTTTACGGCCCAGATAAGGTAGATACTAAATTTAAGAGGGGCAATAAAAAGAAGGCAAGGAAACAAAAACCTCTGTACACTTACAAAGAGCTAAAAGATTAAGGGCAAGCGCTATAAAATAGTTATTGGGGGGAGAGCTTCAGAAAATACAGTAAATACATCAGCATTTTTTATTTTTATTATTTTTTACAGTTTATGATCATTACCCAATATCATTATTACAAAAGTTGTCCAAAAGTTTCTTAAAAAATGAGACACATCTTCGGTAAATTGCTTTTTAATGCTTTAAATAATAGTTGTTCGCATCGTTAAAAGGAGGATATAAAGGTTTTAATACCACAATGTAATTGAGTTCACAATTTATGAAACTGCAGTGAATTAGTTAATTATCAATCTATCATGCGATTAAGTACACAAGTCCACAAAAGAAAACTTTTTGACAGTCGCTGAAAATTTTTGTTTTCGAACTGAATTTAGAAATGTTAGTTTTTAACTGCGTTTTTCAAAGCTCTTTAGCCAAGGAAAATAAAACTAATTTTAGAAAAAAAACTACAGTTTATTAAGTGTTTTACATTTAAGGAAAAGCAATAATTTTAAACTACATATACCATCTTGAGATCAATAACTATCACAGACTTAAGAACTGACAAATGGCCTTATCAAACCTCTTTAAAAATCGCCAATTCGGCGAGATTTTTTTATCAAGCTGTAAACTGTTTAAATCAATGAATAATTCTCAATTTTAGCAAATTTCTATGCTCTCAGATGATGCAGCACTGGAGCAAGTTTTTAAATATCAAAAAATCAGACCACAAGAGCTTTTAATTTTTACAAAACTATGGCTCTTATTTATAGTGCCGTTTTGCACCATTTATAGAAACAGCATAGAGGGCGCTGGCCAAAGATGGGCTGAATTTGACTTAACAGTTATGAATAACTGTTGATAACTCACAGCTGTTATGAATACAGCTTATAATTAGCAACAAAAAAAACGTTATATTTTCATGCGACGGCGGAGCGTTTCGAAAATCAACTTTCTAAATCGACAACTGCCACGATTTACCGACATTGACGTCACTTGCAGGAATCCAATTCTGACCAGTATGAGAACTATGCATGAACTAAATACTACCGCAAAGGGTCAATTATCTCCGAACATTGGGGATAGGAAATGTCCGAAGCGGAACGTTCGGGTAGTGGCTAGCTAGAGATGGGCAAGAGTGGACATCAGTCCACGGGTACAACCTCTAATCAATAATCAGAAATGAATTTGAAAAGAAAAAGTTTCTTCCCTCGAATACTATTTGTTTAATTTGCTAATGGTGAGCCAATTAAGTTTTTTAGTTTGTTTATTTTTTAATCAGATTTGCTTAAATATTTATAAGTAATTACTTAATATTTGCTTAAATATTTAACACGATGTCTACTATTTTTGTAGTTCTCACTGCAAGTAAGATGATTTTTTAAACTCATTTTTTTACAAAAGGGTGACAAATTTAATGAAAAATTCACTTTAGAATAAACGCTTATTATTCAGTTAATAAAAAACTAGAAACGTGATCAAAAACATCTTAAGTGTAATGGACACTACAATAATTGATTTTTTACAAAATCGAATGAAGCATTTTTGAAGTTATCAAGTTACGTTCCTTAAAAGAAAACATTTAAAGATTGAAACAATTTTTAAAGATTGGAACAATTTTTCAATGCACAATTTACATTTTGATTTCAGTTTATAAATAATCCAATACTTAAAAAATGGTTTTAAAAAGCATGACGCAATAATCGGCCTGACATCGAATTGCAAAGGAGCGAAAAAGTTGAATTTGCCCCCCCCCACCCCTNCCCCCCCCCCCCCTTGAGTGCTGTAAACCCTAGAAACCTCTCTGGCGGGGGGAGAAATACTATATCGAATTATTGATAAATCATAAATAAACAAAAAACAAACAAAAAAAACTCCACTAAATCCACTGAAATAAAATTTAAGCAGAGTTCACGGAAAACTTATAATGCAGTAAATGCAATAAAAGATTTTAATCTTATAAAGGGTCTACAAATAATGTTCGCAAATCAAAAATTTTAGTCCAAACTGGTTATTAAATAAACAACGAACAAAGCACAGAATCAATGAAAACTGCAATCATTTAATGGCTCTGACTTTGTTCTGAATATCATTTAGAATTAGGGGAGGTGACAAGTGAACGATATCGTTTGATACCATAGAGGTGGAAAACAATTCAAAATAACACAAAACCAATACAATCTTGAATTGCTATGTAATATCTCAAAACACAAACATTAGTAATTCACAAATTGCTATAGAAAAGCTTCCAAGAGCTACTCTATGGATCCACTATCCTGTCAAATAGTCGTAGCTGCTTTACTATACTTACACACCTTCACTAAAACTATAGATTTATTTACTTATTTTTTTAAACAACAAATAAAACTCTTTTATGTGCGTTGCGTACAAACTATTTGTACGCCTAGTACATTTGTAAAGATTAAAAAATCACTTCATATCATTTTACTTAAGTAATGTAATGTTCAATGTAATTAAGAAAATTAATAAAGAGTGGCATCGTCTGTTTTCTTTTCCTTTTAAATTAATTTTTTTACTAATTTTTTTTTTTAATTTAATTATTTATTTATTTATTTTTTTGCAACAAAGGCAGAAAAGCATATCTAATACAGACTATCGGTGTAGAACACATAGTGGCGACATCTATTATTCTAAGTAGTTACTAATACCATAGCTTAGTGCAGAGATTCCCAATTTTTTTTTTACTATGGAACCCTAAATAATCAACCTTCCTTCGACGGAATCCAACTTCATAAATAAAGTTCATTAAAGTAATTGTGAGCGTTATGCCTTATAGAAGACTATTTTTAAATCTTTAATTAGTGGAATGAAGATGTTTCATTATTTTACCATTAACCACCTTAAACTAGGTTTTATAAATGACAGTTAAATTTGTAGTCCTTGTGCTCAATTTAGTCTAGATATGATTTTGTCTTAAGTGCATATACATAATCTGAAAATAAATAAAATAATCCAAATTATGGTACTTAAAAGAACTGCTATAAATGTTGAAAATGATTATTAGGGAAACATATTTATTTATTATATTTCAATTTAATTAATTTATTTTGATTGCATTTTACTTGAAATAATTTCACAAAAGCAACCGGAAGAATAAATAAATTATAAATTATAGGCTGATTTAAATATAATCTGAGGTTTCTAAACTCCTCACTGTTATAAAAAGAAGAACCCATTTCACTCTTCCACGAAACCCTAGGGTTCCGCAGAACACCATTTAGGAAACACTGGCTTAGAGTAACTCTGAATTCACATTTTCAGCTAAAAATTTAATGGGATCAGAAAAGTTTTTTAAACCTCTCGGTACATTTTATTTTATTTAAAAAATAATAATATTTTAATATGATAAAAGATAAACTTCCTTAATAGTACATGATTTCAGAAATAATTATGGCGTAAATCAATTTTATTTGATGAATTATAAATAAAGAATTAAAAAAAGTATACTGAATTAATCTATATTTATTAAACAATATTTAAGAAAAGATAAATATATTGAATAAAATATTTCAAATTATAAATTACTGTATGCATAAAAACTTTTTGGAATTTTATGAGAAAATTTGGAATTTTAGGAAAGATGAGTTTCATGAAGTATCAAAAAAAAAAAATTATTTTTACAACAAAAACTAGGAATTAAAAACAATTTAAAACAATATTACAGACTACACAGCACTTTAAAAGAAACAGATTTGGGTTGGTTTAAAATTACTCTACCTCTGAAATTAAGTTTATTTAAATTTGTTTCAAAAACCACATTTTTTAAAAAGCAAAGAGTAACTCAATGCAAAGAATAACTCAAAAACAAGTAGTTGAATTGAATTTTTTCACTTTTTTTATAATTTCCTAACCCTTCACAAAAATTTTTTCTTTTGCTTTAAATTTTAAATATATATTCATTATTAATTACAATTTAAACACCAATTTTTGCTCACTTTTTTATAAATTTTAAAAAAAATTTAAAATTTGAAAATAAAAAAGTTTTAATTGATATGAACTTAAGGAATTGAAACTATTATTTTCAATGGCTTGTTTTGTCAAAGCTGCAATAAAGCTTACTTTAATAAAATGAGTTAAATCAGAATGATTCAAAAGTATACTATATGCATTTTAAAGAAGAAAAAAAATATGCTTAGAAACAAAAAGGAATTTACTTTTTAAATATAAATAGCAATAAAGCTTCAAAACTACTATGCCTCTTTAAGAAAAATAAACTAAAACCATTATAAAGAATTCAGCCTATCCAATAAGTGCTTTTGTTTATTTCAAATTTTTTTTTTTACACTATTCAATATAAAGGGGGGGGGGAAATATTGTTACTTTGAAATGAGTATTGCCTTGAGAAACTACTGCATATTATTTCACATTGTCCTCAGGGAAGCTTCCCAGTCAATAGCTCATTGTACAGCTCTAGTGTGACATAAATAAAAGTACAAAGTACACATCAAAATGTATAAATAAACTAAATCATAGATGTCGCAGGCATCAAATTTTCTTTGGAGGGACGAAATCAGGAAACATTGCTACAACAGTTCCCTAAATTTCACACACACAAAAATCAAAAGAAAATAAAAAATTCCACTTATTAAAAATAACTGAAAAAAGATTATTTTTTTATTGTTTCTTCACTTGTCTTTAAGGTAACTGAATTTAAATCGATGAAGATTCATTAAAATTTTTGTTTTTTGTCTTAAATACTAAAAGACTTATAAGAGAATTCTGACTATTAAAAAAAAAAACATTTGGACCTATACTCAATATCCCCATGCCAAAGACACCCATGTAAAAAAAAATCATGTTATTTTAATATTAAACGTCTCTGAATAACTCTTTATAAACCCGAAAGTAGCAGAAAACCTCCAGCAAGGCTGCAATTGCTGAAGATTACAAAAACACTTAGAGAGTATTACAGCATTTCCAGATTACTTTTCATCTAAATTTTCCTTTTATTTTTTTAAAATAGCAAGTAAACACACAGATGGAAGTTTGTTATGATACATTTTTAAAACATTCCTAAACTTGCGTCTAGTATAAATTAAAAAGCTGTATTAAGGGAATAAACTGTAAAATATAAAAAGTGAAGAATTCTTTTATTGCTTATTTGCAGATGTAACGGTATGAGGATTTATTCCAATTTTTTAGTATCATTGGATAAAATTCAACCTAAATTTTAAAAAAAATATAAATTTCTTACGTATAATTTTTAAGGATCTTTTATATTTGCGAATTTTACTACATGCAAGACAGGCAAAAATCATGATTTATTTTTTTTTTAAATTTGCAAAATTGGATTTATTTGACTCAAATCAGATTTTTTTTTTCATATTTACCCCTCAAATCATCTGTAAAATATATAAATAATATTGTTCAAAATCAATAATATAACTAAAACAATAAATATTCCTAACTAAAATGTTTCAAAAATTATCATTCAAAAATTATCTAGAAAATAAAAGCATAGTCATTTTTGTTCAAGCTACACATCCCAGAATTTTAAAGATACGGAGGCACTTTGTCAATTAAATATGCAATAAAGAGTAAATTAGTTTCGTTCAGAATACATTAAAGAAAAAATAATAATTTCAAATTTCTCTGCACTAGTATTTTTAATTATTCATGTACAAAATATAGTATTTATAGTATTATAGTATTTAATAAGCTTCAACACCAATTGTATTGGAATAAATAAAAAACTAAATGGGTATAATTAAAAATTAAAATATGTTTATCACCAGAAAATTAATTTACACACAGCTAGTGGGAAAACATAATTTAAAAATTTCAAGTCACTCTTATCAATTTTCAGTCTCCAAATTTTTTTATTTATTATCCCATTGAGAGTCACCTCATTGCGACGCAAGCACTCTATCCCCTGAGACATCGTGACTCTACAAAATTGGTATTCTACAAACTGAAATCAATAGAATGAAAATGAAATGTAAGTGATAACTATATCAAGATAAAATCATTGAGGTGAGTGAATTTAAGAGCAAAAGAAAAAAAAATTTAATCAACCAACCACTTGGAAATGCAAACAGATATTCAAGGCAATAACAATATGGAAGCCTCAATGCTAGATTGATGTTACCACAGTTAAAAAATAAAAAATATCTCCCAGAAGATCAATTTCTACTAAGACAAGACCAGTCCTATTGAGCAATAGTTTAGGTAGAAAAAAATTGAAAGTTATCCAAAGTAAAATACAGATTGTTACTTATATGCTTAATTTAGTCAATTTAAATAAGAAATTATTTCAATTTTGCGTACTCAATTAGAAACATTAGACATTTTAAAAAAATGCAACTATTGATAATTGCAGTAATCAGACTTAACTGTTGGAATAAATATAAACTGCCAGATCATGGAAATTTCAATAGTTAAAAATAAGAAAAATATCAATAAAACAAAAACATAACAAACAGTAAATTGCAACTTTTTTAAGTAATCCAAAAAAATTCAGCCAAAACACTTCAATCAATGCTTAGTTGCTGAGTGGGATGCCCATTATTTCGAAAAAATATTTTACTTATTTAATTTTAAAGTTAAAAATAAATTAATTATAAACGCAGGCATTTGAAAATTCTTCTAAGTAATCCAAATCAAAAATATTCAATCAGAAAGTAAAAATAAGTAATCAAAATCAAATATATAAAAACTTTCTTAGAGGTGCATTCGTAAATGAATCTTTAAATCACAGAGGGTCAAGCAAATATAAAGTCACAGTTTGACCTGTAGTCTTTACAATAGTGCAAAAGCTGTTTTCACACTAAATATCCACCACATCCCAAATAAATAGCAAAAGATAAATTAAACTTTTGGTCAATTATTAGTAACTAATTAATGCCCAAAGTCCTTTGCAGGAAATTTCCATTTAAGTCACAAAAATTATTTTTTGCTATAAATTTAACAAAAAATACTTTCAAGGATTCATTTATTTTAAGTAGTATAAATGAAAACAATTATTAAGTACTTAGTAGTTAATCTAGTCTTTATTTCAAATCCAAATAGGAAGCTACTTTAGACAATATTCAAATTAAAATTGCAAAAAAGTTTTAATTTTTAATTAATAATTTGCTTTTAGTAAGTATTTTAATAATATAATTGCAAGAAACATTTTTTCTTGAAACGCCAACATAACTTTAAAGAAAATAATTTATAGGAATTAGAGTCAACTTGCAATAACTCAAAGTACAATAACTCGATTGTTGCTATAACTCAATTTGCTTCATGTTATCGCAGCACTTGGACCATGAATTTCAAATAATTCATACCCAATTATTCTATTTTTAATCCTTTTAACTTGATTTCTTTTTATGAGATGATCTGATCCTTTTTTTATCAGGAGAAAGAACAAAGAAACATTAATTAGAATCACGGAAGTAAAAAGTTGTTGTCCTTTGTCGTACAATTTATGCACAGTGGGCTCAACCAGTTGAGTCAGGCATCAGTAGTCTGACATGTTGAGTCAGGATGAGAGAAAGGGATAAGAACTGTGTGGAATAATTATATTTACTTTTTTTTATTCATATTAGACATACTGCAAATAATCAAAATATTGAGATTATAGAGGAAATCTTTTTTTTTAAACATAATTTCAATATATATATATTTTTTTTAAAATAATAATGCCATACTATAAAAACTTTGTTTTAATTTGTCCAATTACAAAATATGCTTTCATCATTTAAATATGAAGATAATTAATTTTAAATTTAAGTTACACTTTCGCCTCAGAAATACTCTTTCACTCTTTATTGTAAAAACTTTTTGCAAAAAGCAGTCTATAATTCTGAATCGTCTGCTGATTTCAAAGTTTATTCTATTATTTACATTCTTTAGAAAGCTTTCTAAAGCTTTGCTCCATTTTCCGTTTTCACTATCAGTGATTTTCAAACTTTTGGGTCCTTTTATAGCAAAAGTAGGTCCAAATTAATGACGCCCGCTGGCTGAGTGGTAGCGCTTCGAGCTCTCGTGCCACGGGTCCTGGGTTCGATCCTTGGGTCGGGCAAGGTTGACTCAGCCTTTAATCCCTTCAGTGGGTCGATAAATGATTACCAAGCGTGCTAGGGAACTAAACACTGGGGGTTTTGCGTTCGGCTGACCACCTAACCGGAACATCTGCTCCTGCATCCCAGAGCCCAAGGTCAAGAAAACTAAGATGGGCACAGTAGGCTGGCCCTCTATGGGCTGTCATGCCACTGAGTTTAGTTTAGGTTCAAATTAAAAACAGAATAAATTCAGATTTCAAAGTTACACATGAGTAAATAATTTATGTTTCAGTTTTTTAAAGATGTTACTTTTACTAAAAGCTAAAATTTAAAACCTATAAAATCTACAAAAGTTTATGTGAAATAAAATAAATTGCAATTTAAACTAAGTTTTAAAAACTAAAACATACGGAAAGAAAAGCTTCAAGATTTTTTAAAAGAAAAAAATATATACAAATGAACTGTGATACTCAGTTGTCAACAAACTCTCTAATTCCTTATGTTCATCTAATTAATGTGTGCATTTATATGTATTCCATTTAATGATAGACAAATAAGAAAAGACTTATAATTGAAGAATCAAAGCTTTCAATTACATTCAAAAACTCACACAACTGCATCAAAGAAAATCAAGTATGTAATATGATATTCACATAAGTAGTTTATATTTCTGGTGATAATTCGGAACTGAAAACAACTTTTGCTAACTTTTTTCAAAGTTTGGTTAATTTCTTCCACATCAGAACAATTCTGTGGTGCTTATCCCAATTTTTTCTGCTTTCGAAAATTATGTGACCGAACTTTATTTTTGTGTTTGGTCTACGATTTTTAGCATATTTAATGTGCTATAACACAGTGTTCCCCAACCTTTTTATCACTGCGGACCTGTCAACGTTTGATAATTTTAACACGGCCCGCTGTGGAAGGGGACGTTGATTGTTTATATTTTAGATTATTTTGATTTATTAATTTTAATTTAATTGTATTTAAACATGTCTTCAAAATAAAATACAGTTGCACCAAAAAAATAAATATAAAGGGATTTAACATTATTACTTACTAGAACGTAAAATCAATGAGAACCCTGAGCTTGTTTCTTTGCAATGAGACGGTTCCATCAGGGGGTAATCAGAGGCAATGACACCCGAAGTGTGTTGCTTGTCTCCAGTTTATTCAATGTAAATATCGCGCCGTGTTTTCGTGTTTAATTTATGATATTTACAGTTATGATGATTGATTTTTTTTTAATTAAAACTAATTTCTTTTTTTTTTTTTTACTTTTTAAAACATTAAAAAATTTATGTCACTACCTTCGAGTGCCAAGTTTTTTAAATAAATAAAATTTTAATGGAACACAGATATTTTTAATTTGGGGTATAAGCCTAGGAATTTAAATTCAGTTTGAATTAAATGGGCGGCCCGGTACCATTTGATCCACGGTACCGGTCCACGGGTTGGGGAACACTGCTATAACACATAAAAAGAATAATCACTGCACTAGGATACTATATTTCCCTTGCACAGATAACAAAATAAGTTTCTTTTAAGCAAAAATAAAAACTAGAATAGGCAAGAAACAAAACCAAACTAATGATAATGGGAAAAAATGGATGACGCAACAAAAATTATAACTTTTTGAATTCCTTTTCAAAACCCATAACAAAACCATATTTTGCTACTCACATAAAATGATCAATTCTATGTATTCATTCAATAAAAAGAGAATTTAATTAGAAAGCCTCTTATCTAACTAAATCTAGGCAAATATTAATAAAATTAGAAAAAGAAATTATATTTGAAAATTAAAATTTCATATTAATCAATTATTCTATTTTTACTCCTTTCAATTCTTTTTCTTTTTAATACAAGACTTTATCTTTTTACAGCAGGAAAAATCCCAAAATAAACATTAACCACAATCAAGGAGGTAACAATTTGTTGCCTTTTCTCTTTCAATCTATGCACAAAGGACTCAATTGCTCTAAATAAATTGTGACAAGCTGAGATAAAAGGATTACGACTGAGAGGAATGATTAAACCTGTTTTCTTTTATTTATATCAAACCTACTTTAAATAATCAAAACATTTTGATTAGAGAGATAGTAAAATATTTTTTAACATATTTTAAAAAATGAATTTTTTGAATCTACTTTGGTTTAACAGGTATTCAGATTAAACAGCTTCAGATAATCATAGTTCTTCTATATTTGACAATGAAAGGGGGTCTAACACATCAAAAACTGCTTTTGTAAAGCACCTATATTGAGTTAGAAAACAAAGCATAAGTAAATAAAAAATAAACATGACTTACGTCAATGCTACTATATCACCAGGCTTAACTTCAAACTTGCGCATCACCCATTTATTTAGTAACACATAATCATTTGTTTTATCTTCTTCAGGATTCAAAGCAGGCTATATAAAATTAAAATAATTGTTACAGTAAATATCAAAGTCAAAATTCTATTTTACAGTTGAACCATGATATCATGGATCTTTAATTTAAACAAATGTTTTGATGTCACAAAAATATCGAAATGCTCTTTTCGTTTGTGATGTTGCTCTTAGGAGAAAAACTCTTTACTCGAATATAATTCTCAGGGACCCGATTTTACAAAAAACTTCTTGTCCTAATTTCTGAAGAATTTTAGATGCTTTTTTAAATTTTAATTCAGAAAACTCAATAAGAAACAGATTGCCAGGTTGAAAAGATATTATTGAACAATTCAGTTTTAAGATGTAGACATGCAAGATGTGTGTATACATAATAATATTTGCTAATCAAATAACAAAAAATACATTAATTTAATGAATCCAAAAAAAAATGTCACAAAGTGAAAAAAACATTTCTACTCGGTTCTGAGAAAAAAAAATTTCACTCTGACAGAAGTGTCGATTGTACTAATTATATTCAAAAGAGCAAGCGAGTTTTCAAATCCAATTGGTGCAATTTTAGGGCTCATCTGTAAACAAACGCAATGAAAATATAAGAATAGTTCCAGTAAAAAAAACTTAATTTCGGAAACGTTTATAGCGTTTAAAATTTCTGGCGTTGTTGAAAAGATAAGTAATTAAAGTAAATATTTAAATTGAATTTACAAATATTTAATTAGTGTGAAATCTTTAGATAAAGTTGCTTTTAGTTAATTTCATGTGGTTTGTAAAATTTTAAAAATATTAAATATGATTATTTTTTATTATAACTCTGCTTTACATATTTTAGAGTCTGGTAAGCAAGGCAACCAATCTAAGATCAAATAATTATCTTCGAGCAATAACGAAAAAGAGGGGCTTAGGAAATTCACTTTTTATTTGAATAAAAATAATTTTAAAGTAAGTAAAATAAGTTAATACAAATGTGAACTTCTCTTACTACTAAGCTCTTAACAAAACAAATCTGTATCTTTTTTTGTGTATATGCATCTATATATTTTCTATCTTTTAGCTATCAAGGCAATGTGCTTAACAAATAAGAATTGCATAGTACTTTTCAAGTGCTAATAAAGAATTGTGTGCTAACTCAGTTATATATAATAGAAATTTAGATAGTTTATTATATTAAACAATTATTTATCAATAGCTTTTATGACGAATATATCAAACATAAAAATAATGCAAATTGGCAACAAACCCCTATTTTTAAAAAAAAAAAAATTCTGCTTTTTTTAAAAATTAATGCTGGCTAAGTAATTTAAACTGGTCGTTGCTTGGCCTAACAAAAATCAGTTAACTATGACATACACCCTATAAAAAGATTAATTCCCCCAAATTATTATTATTTTTTTATAAATACAGCACTGCCTTGGACTGTAATGTTTCATATATGCCCAGTAAGCACACACCTCACGGCAAACGTAAGGCCGTAAGCTGGCATTCTAGGTAGGATAACGGCAAAAGGCAAGTACAATACGGTCCTTTATCGTTTGTTTTGAGGCATTTCAGGAAGCGGCGGAATAACTCCTCACTTATACAGGCCCGAAAAATAAAACCGTTGTTTGGCCTCTTACACTAAATTAGTTACAGGACCTTTATTGTATACCGCTGTTTGGCCTCTTACACTTAATTAGTTACAGGACCTTTATTGTATACCGTTAATTAAATGTAATGTTACAATTGATTAATAATGAATAGATGCAGAGTTGGTAAAAAATGTGCTTTTAACTCAAAACTTTCAAAAAAATCAGGAGAGAAAGGAAAAAAATTCATAAAACATTAACCGTATTTTTTGAGAGGAAAAAAACAGTTTTTATTATTCTTTGAAAACTGCTAATTTTTTAAATAGAATATTAAAAACTAGAATTTTATTATTTTATTATAATCTAAATATACTTTCTGTGGCATTACCTATTATATTTTTAAAAAAAGTAATTTTAATAAAAANATGAAAAAACGAAGTTATTTTGTATTTATAACGCATCATTTATAAGCAATACCATGCACTTTTTTTATTGAACTAAAAAATCTTAAATATTCCGAGCTAGAAAATTTCGTCAAGTATTAACAATGTTTCAGTGGGTACCACTGAAATTTAACATTATAAAAATACGTTATATCAAATCCACATTTTTATTAAGCGATATTAAGGCGCAATTTTTTTATTCAGATAGCTTTAGATCATCTAAAATAGTTGGATTTAATTAGAAAATTTAAACGAAAGCAAGAACGTATTGCTTTTCACAGCACAGCTATTGTAAGTGAACGGGAGATGGACACGTGTGACGTCAGTTCGTGAATAATCACGTGACTCCCCGTTTCAGGCGAAAACGAAAGTAAGCGTTTTTTGATTGAAAATAACTAAATAAATAGCCTTCTTAGAAAAGTAATAAAATGTTTTCTGGGAGTTTTGAGGGATTCTGAATGCATTAAAATTTTAAAAAAATTTGACTGTAATTGTCCATTGTGTGCTAACTCAGTTATATATAATAGAAATTTAGATAGTTTATTATATTAAACAATTATTTATCAATAGCTTTTATGACGAAATATATCAAACATAAAAATAATGCAAATTGGCAGCAAACCCCCTTTTTTTTAAAAAAAAATTTCTGCTTTTTTTAAAAATTAATGCTGGCCAAGTAATTTAAACTGGTCGTTGCTTGGCCTAACAAAAATCAGTTAACTATGACATACACCCTATAAAAAGATTAATTCCCCCAAATCATTATTTTTTTTTTACAAATACAGCACTGCCTTGGACTGTAATGTTTCATATATGGTGATTATGATAAATCAAAAATATTAAAAGAGGCAAAGGGATCTAGAGATATGTCAGAAAAGAAGATGACCAGATTAGCAAAACCTGCAAATCAAATGAAAAGAAAATATATTGCTTGAAATAAATATTTTTTTTTTTTTGAAGTGAATACTTGTTGAGCATCTTTTAAAATATCAGTATAGTAATTATTTTAATTAAATTGTTGGGGGGGGGGAACATTCAATATCACAAATGTTCAAAATCACGAGATGTTTTAGTTTCTCCTTTCGTATTAGTAATATCAAGGTTCAACTGTAATTTATAAATAAAATAAGAAATAAACACAAAATATGCTTTAAAATTGTGGTAATAGATCAATAATTTTCATCTTCATTTTGCATTTAAATATTTAATACCATAAAATTAAAGGACATAATGAAATGTAATTTAAGTAATAGAACACTACAGTAAAACCTCAATTATCCTCAATTGTTTCATCTGAATATCTTTGATAATTTAAGTTAATACCAAACTGAAGAGTGGTCATGCCACCTCCACCGAAATGTAATTTAAGTAATAGAACACTACAGTAAAACCTCAATTATCCTCAATTGTTTCATCTGAATATCTTTGATAATTTAAGTTAATACCAAACTGAAGAGTGGTCATGCCACCTCCACCTATAGAATTTCAAATTTATCGTTAAAAAAAACAGTTAATTTAAAAAAATAAAAAAAAACAGTTTTCATATTTTTTGCACTATTGTAAACAATTTCCCAGACAGGGAAGGCTGTCTTATCTTCCTTCTTATAAAAAAAATTGAGTATTTTGATCTATTTGCCCAGTAACATGCAAATTATGCCAACATGGGTACATTTTATTTCAAATCAGCAATTTTAAAATATCCTCAAATTTTCATTTGGAGAGCAAGATAGATATCCATAATTCCATTTTTAATATTCAATTTTATTATGTAAATCAGTCATTAAAAATGTTTTAATTAAAAATGTTTTAATTAATATTATGAAAGATTTATGCATTCAGTAAGTTTTAAAATACAATGTAAATTTTTAAGTATTGTGATCCAGATGTGTGGCACGTCAGGCTATATTGGTATTGTTGATGGCTGGAGTTCAGAGAGTACCAAGTTGAACTTAAACAAAAATTAAAATTCATAAAAAAAACTTAGTAAAGCAAATTTCAAAACAAGATGAAATAATAACAGTTGATTAATAAAAAAATGAATACTAAAAGAAAAAAAGAAGTATACTACAGCCAGGTAACTGAATATCCAGGTGAAATTCCTAAGATATATCCCTGTCTGTAGCAGTAACTAGTGTTAAAATGTTGTAAGCAATGTACCAAACTAGTGCGCATTACACAACTGATTTCAACTCACAAAAAATACATATTTTATACAAACAGATACTATATAATAGATTTAAAAAAATGTTTGTGGTATTTCTTACTTGCATTGATATACCTTCTACTTTGGCAACATATCCCACATTATCCAAAAATACAACAACAACAGGCACACTAAAAAGGAGATTCTTGGTTGCATTTTTAAGCCATATTCCCCATTTACTGGTCTGGGCCATTTTATGCTTCCTTTTTGACTAAAAGAAAATAAGAATCACTTAATAAACATACAAAAATATAGTTACAAATTTTATAACCATAACAAAATGAAATTTCAGATCAATTGTTTAAGTATAGAACCAAACATCAGTTTTATGCAGAAACTGGTTGCTTTCCTCTACAACAAACCAGTTTTCTGTGTGCTGATGAATGGAGAAACTTTCTTCGATAAATTCATGTCTCTAATTTGTGCATTGCTATAATGAAGATTAAGAAAATAGGGTAAACACTCTGTGTATGGTTATCACCCTATGAAGTGAAAGAGGACTGATAT
Source organism: Parasteatoda tepidariorum (assembly GCF_043381705.1). Classification (NCBI taxonomy): domain Eukaryota; kingdom Metazoa; phylum Arthropoda; class Arachnida; order Araneae; family Theridiidae; genus Parasteatoda; species Parasteatoda tepidariorum. The sequence goes on along the minus strand of NC_092207.1, from coordinate 31,965,909 downwards.
TTGATAGTAACAGGGAGAGTTTGAAGATGTTGCTATGATCACCAGAAACAATGTATCGAATATAATAAAGATGTGTAGAGCTGATACATTTTTAGCTATTTTATGAGATAATTGTAATTATGTAATTTATTTTATCAAAATAAAATAGAAGTTTTAAGCTACAAATAATTAATTGAATCTGATATATCCTGAATGTTATGCTTTAAAAGTCTTCAGGCTGAAGAATGCGATAAATCCCTTACAGTTGGTACAAAAATGTGAACAAATGAGTTAAAATAATTTTGTAAAAAATGTAATTTAAACAATAAAGAAAATGTGATTCAAAGAGTTATTCAGTCAAACAATAAACTAAAATGTGAACTCCTGCCAAAATGAAATCCTAGTTAAGACCCTGCACAAGACCTAGATAATATATGTCAACTAATGCAATGACAAAGTTCAAACAATATTTTCTCCTTTTTTCTAAATAACGTCCTGCATATACCCTTATTAATTAGCCCATGTGATGCTTGTGGGGTGTATCATAGCCCAGCTCTATAAAAAAGTTGAATATTCCTAATAGAGAGAAAAAATAATTGACAACATAACTATGGTAAATGCCATTTCATTTGAAACTCTTGTTTTAAAGTGTTTGTAATTTAAGACTATTGAATAAAAAACAGGTTTTAAAATTTTTTGATATGATTTCTGCATTATGTGAAAATCTGGACAATTTTTAGACAAATGTTTAGTAGAAGTTAAATTGACAAATCCAATTTCAACCTGCGAAAATGGACTTGAGATGCATCAGATCTCAAATTTAAAAATTAAAAAAAAATATTATATTCCTAACTTGAGAAGCCAAAATTCCCCATTGCATTTAGTATTAACTGTCTAATTGACTTTTTGAACAAGTTTCCACTTAAAATAAGAGTTTTAGAAAAGGATTGATTAGCTTATTTTGTAGAAATATGATTATGGCACGCCTCATGTGTATAGTTGTGTGTGTGTGGTTTTTTTTTTTGTTTTTTGTTTTTTTTCATATGGAATGTGTGTAAGAGAAATTAACTTCTATTGCATAACATTTCAAATATTTCTGCTTGCAAGATTTTTACATTTTAAATCTCTTTTAGCAAACCATGCAATTACCAGAATAACTAATAGGTGTGCTAATAATAACGTTTCTCTTCTGCCCTGAATTTTGCTGCAATAAATGCTTGATTTATTTCAGCTTCAACTGCTAATCCCTGTTCAAATATAGAAGCAAGCATCTGTTTTTAAAGGATTTTCTATTTAAGTTAATAAAAAGTTGCCTAGAATGACAATTTGAGATTGAGACTAAACTGAGAAGTTTAAACACTGCATGCAGGGCCGGGATAACCTGGTTTGTAGGGCACTGGGCCCATGCCTAAGAGGTCGTGGGTTCGATCCCTGCCGGTCGAAGACTCTCCGTGTAGTAAATGCTGACTGATGCACGTTAAATCCGTCGACTCATAATGTCCTCCATGTTCCCATGACAAATCAATACCTCTGGGGGTACTGATCTAGAAGTTTCCTAGTCTTCTGGATGGGTTCAAAATTACAAGGCTACGGAGTTGAACATTAGTAATCGTAAACCCGAAAATTGAGTCGGCTGTTCAACGACGGTTATAAAAAGAAAAATTTAAAAAATACTGTATGCAAAAGAAGGGTATGTGTTTCAAATGAGTCCATGACATTTGATTGACAAAGTTCAAATGGAAGAAAATGCCAAAAAAAATTTTTTTAAAAATACACAATAAATACATGCTACAAACACACGATTTGTTCATGGTGATTGTTTTATATTAGTTATGTAATTAAACTTAGTGGTATGTTTATTTTACTAGAATTTTCAAATGAACGAATTTTACTTGTTTATAAACTTATTTTTAAAACATTTCTCTAATCACTCAAGTTCTATTCAGTTATGATAAATTAAGAACTGTTTAAAAAATGGATAACGCTATTTGAATCGAATTTCAAGAATTGAAGTATGAGATACCCCAGGGGCCAGCAGGTGTAACTTTTTAGGATGGAGCGCTCTCGCGGTTAATTTTCAGTTATCACAATCGAGCTGTTTGTTCAAAACATGCGTGTCTCTTGGCTTAGTAAAATGCGAAAAATAAACACACGAAGTTAAAGATCAGACTTCAAACAAAAATACACCCTGATTAAATTATAGCCTAGCAATAAAACGCTATTTGCAACTTCCGATTTTTTTCCCCGCACTTGTATTTGTTCGAGTGTTCTGGACCACAATTCTTTACCATCCTAAAACAATCTCATTTAGCATAAAAAAACAAAGAATAAATAACTTATACAAACTTAATACAACGTAGAAATATGAAAAGGACATACAAAATATTAAACTATAAATACAGTCTTCGACAGTTTTAAAACACAGAAGTAAAAGTTGACTAAAAATTATTAAACGATGTATTTGTCCTGTACAATCAAAAATTAAGTAAATGTTTAAATTGGTGAGGGATTTTAAATTGGCGTAAATAGCAATGAAATCTGGTTAAGGAGGAACTCACTCAAGAACTTATAAATTACCGCTAAAAATTTTCACGAAAAATAGCAGAAGACAAAACAAACTGCAGTATTGCCATCTCTTGAAATCGTATAACAGAAATTTTTAAAACCAAGCAGGCCGAGGGTTTAGTTATCGTAGTCTAAAATTTAGACAGGCTTATAAACCATTTAAAATTTTTTTAAGGATTAAGTTGGACAAAAACAAGGCTATTAACTACCCTGTTTCGATACTTGTCTATCTAGTTTTTGTTTACCAAGTTTCGATATTAGAATTTAATATTTGATACAGGATTTTTTGATATTTCTGTTTCTTAATTTCTAATCTAAACAGTCATTTAGTGGGATGCATTTCTGACTTAGCTTTGATGAAGAAAACACTATCAGTAATTTTTATTTAAAGAGAACCACATTGTTTGTAGGAAAACAAGACATTTGCTAAAAAAACATTTTTACTTACGCGCAATTAAATTGAAAAAAAAATGGGTTACCTCTATGTCTATGACAAAATTTATGCAATGTGTGTGATAAAAATTTGCCTGAAAAGAACTTTAGTAAAGCACTTTTCTATTCATTTTGAAAAGAAATTTTATTCTTGAGTGTGTGGTAAATATTTTAATTGGAATAGTGATTTTAATATAAACTATTTTATTCATTTTGACGATGTATCTTATTTTTGTGGAGTGTGTCATAAACCATTTACATGTAAGAAAAATTAGACTTGCAGCTAAACATTGTATAACAATCTATTACAACTGAATATTCAGGAAGATTTTCGCATCGGTATCAAAGCCCAAATAAACGTCAAGGTTTGGTGACTTACAGTCTGCAAGTAACTAAGAAAAAAGCATCCCACAACGTGTCCTACTCGAAGTTCGTTTTTTTTTTTTTTAAATTTTTTTACTGCAAATTAAAAGATTACTACAGCTTGGCGATTGTAGTTAGCGTGAACATATACCGTTGCAGAAATATCCTCTAAAATTAATTAGCTCTACAGTTTCGTTTTCATGCTAAATAGCAGTATATATATATATATATACACATTTGTTTTAAGATGGAAAACACGGAAAATGAAACTACAAATGATTGTGATAATTCACTTGCAACTAAAGATAGTTCTTGCAGTCAATCTGCAGCGAAACCTTATTCGTGCAATGAGTGCCATAAAACATTTACAAGAAAGAAAAATTTAGTTCAACATTCTCTTATTCATAGTGGAGAGAGGCCTTTTTCATGCAGCACATGTAACAAAAATTTTAGACGAAGAGGCGATTTGCACGTACATTATCGCATTCATATGACAGAGAAACCTTTTTCATGCAGTATATGTTGCAAAAGTTTTATACGTAAGAGCAATTTAAATGAGCATTATCGTGTTCATACTTCTAGAGACTTAAAACCTTATTTGTGCACTGTATGCAATAAGAAATTTGCGAAAAAAGGCAATTTGAATAAACATTCTCGTGTTCATGCAGAAGACAAGCCTTATTCATGCAGTGTGTGTGATAAAAGTTTCACTTGTGAAGTTGATTTAAATAAACATTCTCTTGCTCATTCCAAAGATAAACCTTATTCATGTAACATTTGTGGTAAAAGTTTTATAAATAAGAGCAATTTCAATCAGCATGTCCGTGCCCATAATGCGGAAGAAAAATTATATTCTTGCAGCGTATGCAATCGAACATTTTCGAGAAATAGCAATTTGAAAAGACATGCTCGTGTTCATACTGGAGAGAAGCCTTATCCTTGTAATATGTGCGAAAAAATTTTTACACAAAAGGCACATTTGGATAAGCACCATCGTCTAGTTCACATTACAGAGAAACCTTATTCGTGTAATGTGTGTTCTAAAGCATTTGCAAGTAAATATGATTTAGATAGACATTCTCTTGTTCATACGGAGAAGTATTCTTGTAGTGTGTGTGATAAGACATTTTCATACAAAGTCTCCGTGAAGAAGCACTTTGTTATTCACACAGGAGAAAAGCCTTATTCATGCAGTGTTTGCAATAAGACTTTTGCACTGAAGTCCTCTTTAAAGCAACACAGTATTATTCATTCCGGAAAAAAGCCCTATTCATGTAGTGTGTGTTATAAAAGGTTTAATTTTAGAGTAAATTTAAGAACTCATTTTCTTGTTCATACTGGACAAAAGCCTTTTTCCTGTAGCATGTGTGATAAAACTTTTGCATTAAAATTTCAATTAAAAAAGCACTCTCATGTTCATTCAAAAGATACATATATTCATGTAGTGTGATTAAGCAGAACATTCTTTTTGAAAAGTAGTATAAGGGTATTTTATAATGTATAAGCTATTAAGGAACGATATGAGAAACCATTCATATATAGTTTTTATCTTTTTCAATTATGATTTTATGATTGTGCAGCTGTTTTAGCTGTGCATTTCATGTAAATAAATTATTTACTGCAGCACTTGTTCATAAATGATAGAATATGTGATTTTTTTTCTAGAAGAAGAAAAAACTGTGATTTAGCTGTAGTAATTTGCCAAATTTTGAAGAAAAAATATTTTTTAAAGTATTAAACTAAATTTTTAATAGGTTTTTCAAATTTGAAACTTAAAGTTGCATTAGAAGCACTAATGTGAAAAATATTATTAAATTCCTTTTAAAAAATACAATGTTAATTTTTAGATCTCCTATTCTATACTAATGTGTTAGTAATTTCTTACAAAAAAATTATGATCTATTTGCATACTACTTTATTTGGTATTTTATTTATACAAAAGCTTATGTGTTGTTATTTGTGCTCTTTTGCTGTGCTTTTAGAAGTTTTTTGTAGCTTTTAATCAACACTTGATCAGAAGTTTTCTAATAATTAGTTATTAAAATTGTTGATAATTATTATCTGAGCTCTACATTTCTAAGTTGTGATTTTTGTTATGTAGTAGTAGTGATACTTTGTTTAATTTGCTCTAAAACTGCTTACTGAGCTATTGGCGATGCTCTTTGAAACATCCCTGAGGATGATCCAAAAACACACCATCACAATTTTGATCCTTCACTGAGAAAATGGCTCCTCTCCTTTGCCACGCAATCGAAAAAGCAACGCAAGTGCTTCCTGATGGAATCCGAGAAAAGTTTCTTGACAACTTTTTTCTTTCTATGCTAATGCTATAAATGCTAAAATAGAATTTCAGAAAACTGATAAAACAAAATTTATTTTTGAATCAAATGTTCTTGCAGCATGTAGTTTATCATACAGAGATTCCAAATTCTCAATTTTGAATTTTTTGTCGCTTACGTTGATTTTTTTCTATTGTACAGCAGTGGTAGCCAAATTAAATGCATGTGAAAGCGACTTTGACAAATTGGAATATTTATTTGAAATGTGAAACCTGTGACAATATCTTCAATGACACAAAAAAGCTTTGGGTAAAAGCGGAAAAGCTTCATGCTAATGGTCTTTTGAATAAGTTTAATATGAAAATTAATTTTCAATGTGCACTTACAATGACATATACCCCTTCAAAAATCATATTTAATCATTCAATAATATGACCTTCTTAATACTGAATGAAAATGGATACAATTCAAATGTTTCTGACAATGTCTTGACAGTTTAATTTTGACAAAGTGATTGAAAGTAAATTAATTTAAGTGATGTTTAACAGCTATTTAAAATAATTTACATTCATGTGATACAAAATTCAAACAAAGTGTTTGTTTTATATCAATAGTATCAATTTCACTTCTTACCAACTCAAAACATGCTATGTAAGAATGGTTGTGTGTTGTGTAATAAATAATATGTCGAATAATACTTTTTTAATTGATGTATCAAGAAATAGAGGAGAACATTTACTAACAGTTAATTAAAAAAGAAAAAAAACTCGAAAAACAAGTAAAAATATAATATTTTTATTTTTTATAAAATATCTAAATGATGTTAGTTTTTATTTAATAAATAAATTCTATATTATTAAATATGGGCAGTCTCATCTCAATTTGTTGAAGATTGAAACGGTAAGAAATTATGCTATTCGTTTTATTTTAAATACTGTTAAATCTAAAGTAACATGGTTTGTTTAAAAAGCTGGGGGGTTTTTTAATGAAAACTATAGTGGAAATTTTAATAATCTAATCTATCTGTTTTTGTTATTGACTGTGCAGTTTATGAGTTGTGTTTAATTAATTCACTTGTAAAATACTGAAACCAAATAGTAGACGGAAAAAAAATATTTATTTCGTAACAAAATTTATTTAAGAACATGATTTATTGTAAACTGGATTTTTAAAACTGAAAATAGTAATAATTATAGTAGATAAAATCTGAAGTCGTAAAATTTTCCATTGGGAAGTTTTGTTAGCAAATGTCATAATTAAAATTTATAAACATTTCAAACATTCGTTTAACTGTTCTACCGTAAAGTGCTCGACTTTTCGCGCAGGTCGTCGGGCTACCAAAGCAAGGGAGCCATAAACTCTGCAGAGCATCAAAATTGCAATGGTATGTCTCGGATCATTCAGCAGGGATGTTTCCGAGACCATCGCCAACATCCCATTGTGCAGCTCTAATGCGACGTAAATGAAGTACCTACCTTCTTCTTTTAACTCTGAACTTAACTTCCTCCGGTCACTTGCTGCTAACCGTGGATTTAACCCTTCTGCAGTTGATTCAACTTTTGCTAAACTGATTAGACCAAAACGCCTTTCTAATAATCCTTATTCAGACCTTGTTACTTTACCGTTTTTTTTTTTTTTTTTTTTTTTTTTTTTTTTTTTTTTTTTTTTTTTTTTTTTTTTTT
>NC_092207.1:31909700-31957933 GCF_043381705.1 Parasteatoda tepidariorum | reverse complement strand
TATAGAGTCGCAAAAAGGAGTCCTTTCGTAGGCTGGTCAAAGTGGTCACCCACGCACTTACTGACCTCAGCTGGTGATGATTGACTTTGGTGTTCTTCTGGGAACCGTGTCTTAACGATCATTAACTGCGGGACGAAATGGTGCATTTTTCCATAAAAGTTTTTGAGAGCAGCTACTTAAAAAATATTTTCTTTATTTGCTGAAAAATATTTTATTTATTTTTGCTAGCCACATCTTTTCTATACGGTAACTATTACGGATTTAAAAAAAGAAAAATTAAAATCTATGATCCTCTTCACATATTTCTATATCTTATGGACTTCCAGCGGATTTCAGGAATACATAATTTGTAGATAGTACATCATGCCAATCAAAAATAAAAATGAATATAATTGTATAGTTTGAAAGATATAATAATTAGTGCCTCCATAGCTTCAAGAGTCACTACACATGAATGTGATAGTGACAGTTAAACTTTATGTCGAGACATTAATTTCTTCTACTACCACACAGAATGCCCTTTTCACAAATTCCCCTTACACAAAATTTTGAACGTATAGCACTAAAATTCTTTTAATTTTATTTCAATAAAATGCACGCTATAGTCCTAAGAATTTACGGGTCTAAAAAAATGAAACATTAGTAGTAAATTTAAGTTAAACCTTAACGGCAGCAGCTGATCACAAACGTATTAAATGATCGAACTGCGTCCAGAAATGCCAACTAGTTGTAGTCTTTTAATGCATAATTCCGGGTTCAGTAAATTCGATTCTGCCCGGTTACGGTTGGGTATAAAAAATGAAAAAGTAGCATATATAAAAATAACAATTGAACTTAGAAGAAATATGGCCGAATTATAAAAAGACAATTAATACAATTACGCATAGTGTCCGAATAACCCATATCTAAAAGAGAAACAAGAACAAAACAAGTATTTACCTGGAGTTATCTTCTAGAAAATCTATATGAATAAATCACTCAAAGAAAGATAGTCACTTTATAAAAAAACCAATAGTTCTTTTTATTAGGTGGATCCATGTTGAGAGACAGGAAAATAGTGTCCAATGGTGGAGTAGTGGGTGAAGGTCAGGAGATTCAGTGCAAAGGAAATTTTTAGATGAGTTTTAGACGACTGTTGGTTGGTGATGGATCATTTTAGTAGTTTACTGGAAACACCGGTCTTTCCGCACAAAAAAATCGGTTGGAGCATTTCCCAGAATTTCGGATTCCTCTCGGCTTTGATTTTTTTGAAAAGTTAAAAGCAGCATTACGACAAGCTAGCAATGACGGTGAAGAAGTCCATCAATGGTGGTGTCTGGATAGCTAAGGTGTCCCATCAATATCATATTAAAAGCAGGAGATATCCCAAGCACAAAGCTATAAATGACTGTGAAGAAGTCCATCAATGGTGGTGTCGGGTCAGCGGATCATCTTAAAAGCTGGAGATTCATCATCAGAATTACTTAGTAGACATTAATCCGAGAAAATGAAAAGGACAGCAGATTGACAACATGGCGGTAGACGTGACGCCATCCTAAAAGATGTTCTCTTCCTCAAGAAGGAGGATGGGGGAAAAACGTACTGCCAGGGAGCAGCGTGACTTGGGATGATGAAGAATTTCGAATGCGCCGGTCAATTTTCGCGCGCTCTTTTTATAAGAGACAAAAACTTAATAGTTGAAGTTGTAGTACATGTTGTGCAAGTTAAAGTTAAATTATCTGAAAACTACGAGTTGAGACGAAAAAATTGATTATACGTTAAAAGTTACGGTTGAGAAACACAACATACACGCGGAGATGAAAGATGCCGACAACCAGTGCGAATTCTCAGAAACGAAAAGGGTGGAATGTTCTAGAAAAAAAGGGGTTCTGCAAGGAGCTGGTGGGGAATTTTAGGGGGAGAATGTCCAAATTNTCCCCTCCGCAGAGGATCAAAATTGTGATGGCATGTCTTCGGATCATCCTCCGGGATGTTTCCCAGACCGTCGCCAATAGCCCATTGTGCAGCTCTAGTGCGACGTAAAGTAACAGCAACAACAACAGCTTCAAGAGTCACTACACATGAATGTGATAGTGACAGTTAAACTTTATGTCGAGACATTAATTTCTTCTACTACCACACAGAATGCCCTTTTCACAAATTCCTTACACAAAATTTTGAACGTATAGCACTAAAATTCATTTAATTTTATTTCAATAAAATGCACGCTATAGTCCTAAGAATTTAAAATTGAAAGGTGTTAGAAGTGCCGACGGGTCTAAAAAAATGAAACATTAGTAGTAAATTTAAGTTAAACCTTAACGGCAGTAGATGATCACAAACGTATTAAATGATCGAGCTGCGTCCAGAAATGCCAAATGCCATCTAGTTGTAGTCTTTTAATGTATAATTCCGGGTTCAGTAAATTCGATTCATAGGGTTTTTACACACGACTTCTTCTCAATACGCCACTTTATTACAGTTCAACAGTGTTAAAACATATAAATTATTGGAAAAATTACACGAAATTCTGCAAATTTTAGCATGTTGCTCTCTACCGTTTTTTAAAATATTTTCTAGAATCCGGAGTAGTTGACATCTCTGTACGTCTTTTTGTTGTTACTACTTTTTATCCTCTTCAGACCCAAAGTACCCATTAAGGTACTTTGGGTCTGAAGAGGATAGGTACTTGGTGAAGTACCCATTAAGGTACTTCACCAAATAAAGGGTAACCACAGCCTGTAGAAATGAAAGAGAGGTGACGAATTTGTCTCAAGACTGTTTAAAATTTCATAAAATTAACTTACGATTTACTTTTACAAAATCAGTTTTGAAGTCTTCACATGACGATAAACGAAATTATTTTTAGCAGATGTTAATACTTCAAATTATGCATATTTTTTAAAATTTATTTACCACTTTAAAACAGTTATCCGGCCGTGCTTAGTCACATCAGTCTGAAGAAGTCAAGGTCTTGTACAACCTCAACTTCAAACAAACATAGTTTAGAGCAAGCTGCTCAATTTATTTTTTGATTCCTCTTTTGTTATTCAACCAAAATGCTTGAAGAATTTATAAAAGCAACCCCACTGCCTGCTTACTTCAATGCTCAACCGTACATCTTAAAACAAACATAGTTTAGAGCAAGCTACTCGTTTTATTTTTTGATTCCTCTTTTGTTATTCAAGCAAAATGCTTGAAGCATTTATAAAAGCAACCCCGCTGCCTGCTTACTTCAATGCTCAACTGTACAACTTCAAACAAACATAGTTTAGAGCAAGCTGTTCGTTTTATTTTTTGATTCCTCTTTTGTTATTCAAGCAAAATGCTTGAAACATTTATAAAAGCAACCCCATTGCCTGCTTACTCCAATGCTCAACCAAAATAGTGCTAAATTCTTGATGAATGGGATAAGGGACGCTTCGCGCGCGGCCTAGGTGCCCAATAAAATAAAAACACTAGGACTAGGAAGTCAATGCCTTATATCAGGCACGAAGAGGTCAAAAGGCTCATGGGAGACTTGTATTAAAGCAAGTAGAAGTGTTTTTCTTATTTTTTTAATTTGACAGCACATAATTACTCACAGTTATATTTTCGGAGCATTTATATGGATCTTTATTATTATTTATGAGTCGCAATGGTTAAAATAATTTAAAATCAAATTTATTCAATCAAAAATAAATTTAAAAATTCAAATTTTACTATCTCAGCAGTAAAAATGTATTTTCTAGCGATATAAGCGTAAAATAGACAGCTATGTAATAGTATGAACTATTAGAAAGAGAATAACATAGAGAAACATTTTAGGAGAATAACCTTGCTTAGCAAATATACAGAAAACAGTTTTTTCCATTGTTTTTGATGCATTATTTGTTGATTCAGCGTTACAATCAAATTCGAAAGTAAACTCTCTAAATAAAGATTGAATCATATAAAACATTTAGTGTAACAGCAAACTCTTAGATTATCAAACTAAGGATAACTTTAAGGATGTCAAATTCAATTCGAGCTATAAAAGTAAGTTTATTTTTCTTTCGATTAACAAAATAATTTAAATTAATTATCATCCACCAACACTATTATTTACTTCTTATTAGGAACCTGATTCCGTTTACGGACCTTTTCTTAATCAATCTTAAAGTTTTAAGTGGTTAAATTTTTAACAGGATTCGTATAGTCTTAAAATACTTAAACAGTGGCAGCAAAATTAAGAAAATAAGATAGATTTTGATAAATTCGTTGTCAACGCTTAATATTTCTTAATAAATATATTTAATCGCGCTTTTTGCAATAATTATTATAATTAAGTGAAAGTTAAAAAAATTGTAATTTCTCTATTAGAATATTGAGATTGATTTTTAACTCTTTTAAAGATCATACAAATCCTGTTTAAGAGGAGTGGGGGTGCTTAGGTTTTAGGGACTAATATAATGTTGCTATGATTTAATTATTATTTTTTTTTGAAAAGCAAAATTGAGAAAAATATACAGCGGGAGTCAGAATAAAACAGCAAAATTTTAAGGGAAAATTTCTGAAGAAGCCATGGCAAAATAAATGTCATAATACGTGGCCAGGGGCGCTTCCCCATGATGAACTTTTTCTTCGTGTGTCTGTGAATATGTAAATTTTTTTTAAATCTAAATTATCTTAATTTCTTGTTTCTAATGCCTCTTGGCATTTCCGGCAAAATTAAATTCCTGGTGCACTTTAGCATCCAAATAGAGTCTCGGTGCTGCAGCTCATTGGAAATAAAATAAAAAAGTTTCTAATGTCTTTTGTTTGAATTCTTGTTTTCTAATAAAAAAAGCATTTAAGTCGGTTCGGAATTAGATTTTTAAAGACTTGGCAAGCTTGTCCAATTAGTTACCAAATCTTCATATTATGATTACATCGTCTGATTATGACGTCTTATTAAGATTAACCCTATATATGTTTGAAATAACTCGTATCTACCAATAAAAATTTTCATTTTAAAGAAAATATTTATGGTTGTAAAAACTTATCTACGACTTATAGATTTTTTCCTGATCACCTATGAAATACAAAACAAAAGTTTAACACATTTATAACCGGTCGCAAAAAGTGGCCCAACGTGTTAAAAAAGTAAGAAGTACATAATTTTATACCAAGTATAAGTATATATTTCTTACTATTAACTAACATTTAAGCTTTTATTTTAAAAATCTGTGCTTTGAATTCTGACCCAATTAGAAGCATTTATTTTATTAATAATTATGATAAACAGAACTATCATGTTTCTGCAATAAAAATCCTAATAACCCTTGTGCTATCAAATTTTTTCAAAATTTTTTATTTCATTTTCGTATTTCCATTTTTTTTTTATTTTAAAAAAAAACTTTGTTTCTGCGACAAATGGCTTCAATGTGGCATCAGTTCCAGGATCAGGAATTTTGTTTCTGTTAATTCATTTATTGAATCTTTTAGTCCGTAAATAGATTTTGGTTCTTTTAGTTCGAAATAGATTGTTCTTGTAGCAGTTACGAAACAATTGTAGCTTGAATTATCACCCAGTACAGAACTTCTCAACCCTAGTTTTAAACATTTTATTTTCAGTAGAAAAATGTATGGAAATCGTACTGAAGTTATATTCTTTTTAGCTATAAAATAGCAATAAAGTCCACTCGTAAAGGTAAATAAGCACTTGAATCATTCAGCATGGAGCTGTAATTTTAGTTAAAACCCTTGAACTCTATCACTCTTAATACTCCAATAATTTTATGAAATGATTTTCAGATCAAATAATAGAAAAAATTGGTAATTGAACCTTTCTTCACCCCCTATTTTGAAAGAAAATTAAATTTTTTTTGGCTACGACAGCTTATTAATATTAATAACATTTATTTCTACTCATAAAATGGTTGGTTGATTGCTTCTAATGACATTTGCCACACGGGCAAGCCTGCTTGATGAAACCGAGCAAATTTAAGATGCGATTCTTGTTTTTCAGTGGCGCCATCTATGGCCAAGAATTCGACTTCTGCCACATCATACGCCACACCTGTTTATAAGGCGGACCCCTTGATACATCCATTCATTCATCTAGAGATCGTAATTTTGACCTGAATCAGAGAACGATCGATCTCCAATCCAGTAGCCCCAGAAGTATTGATTTGTTATGGGAACATGGTGGAATTTGCGACTCGACAGAATTTTAACGTGCACCAGTCACCAACTACGCGGGGAGTCTTCGGCCGGTAGGGTTCGAACCCACGATCCCCTCATAAAGTAGTTCCCTAGCCTATGCCTATGTGAGGTTGTTTTCTAAGTTTCGGCCCCGTCAGGGGCCCGAACTCATTCATCCCAGTGATGGAATATTTAAATAGCCGAAGCTCATGCCACTGGAGTTATAATAAAAAGGGCAATGCATGATTAAAATAAACAGCAATAAAAAATATATACAATGTACAAGAAGATCCCTAGCAATTATAATTTTTTTCTTTTTTATATTGAGAGAGAGAAAAAATGGTTGTAGTCACATTGTTTACTTGTTTTGAAACTATGTGAAACATTGTTTACTTGTTTGTTCACTATGTTGAAATAGGGTTTAGTTGCACTAGTAACTGGTGGAGCATCTGGTTTAGGTGAAGCTACTGTTAGACGTTTGGTTCAACAAGGAGCTTCGGTAGTTATTTGTGATTTACCTGTTTCAAATGGCCATAAGCTTGTTGAAGAACTCGGAGAAAAATGCGCCTTTGCTGCCGCTGACGTAAGTATAATTTAGGTGTTTTCTTTTAAATAAAAATAAAAAAGACATTAAATTTTTAATTTATCGTCAATTAAATTTTGAAATGTTTTTTTTTTCATGCTTGTGAAAGAAACTCAAACGTAATTATTTAAAATGAAAACTTGGTTTAAATTGATAAAAGGCCTTTGCAGGCTGCGTAAGTAGGTCCTAAAAATGAAAAAAACACTGTTGCTAATATTGTTGCAAAGAAGTTTCAAAATTCCTTTATCACTGCTTTAAAACAAATACAAACTAGTTACTGGGTATCCAGGGTTTGATGTTGTTGTAGTTAATTTACGTCGCACTAGAGCTGCACAATGGGCTATTGACGACGGTCTGGGAAACATCCCTGAGGATGATCCGAAGACAAACCATCACAATTTTGCTAGAAGGGTTAATCTTCAATATATCAATTAATTAGTGCGATATTTTAAATTTACGGAATCGGATATAAAAATGTATTTCCTCTGAATATAAATGCTTTATTTTCAATAAAATTAAAATCGTGATTCACGAAATGTGGTGGGTCAATCTGGAAAATATAATTTGGATAGAGGAACGGTCGGAAGCTAGGATCCCTAACACCGTATAAATTTGTGTAATTATCGGCAACAAAAGCCAAAATGTAAAGGGATCAATCAACTAGCTCTCAAGGAATAAAAATTAAAAAATATGAGATTACAAATCTACACAAAAAATGAAATTAACATTTTAATGGATCGTAACTTTCGACCACTCTCCTGACCGAATTGTTTTGTTATAATGTTTTCCAGATATCGGCTGCAAGTCCCACTCCACCCCCATATATTTTAAGGATCAATAATCAAAGTCTGTCGAAACAAAGGTGTACTTATTCGGAGAAAGTACGTTTTGTGTCTGATTTTCTATTTTAAAATATATTTTGCTCAAATGAATTAGTAGTAGTAGTAGTTCACTTACGTCGCACTAGAGCTGCACAATGGGCTATTGGCGACGGTCTGGGAAACATCCCTGAGGATGATCCGAAGACATGCCATCACAATTTTGATCCTCTGCAAAGGGGATGGCACCCCTACTTCGGTAGCCCAACGACCTGCACGCGAAGTCCAGCATTTTACGGTAGAACAGTTTAACGAGGACCAATACCGCACACCCTCGGTCCCTACACAGACTGATCCGAGCGGTCACCCACCCGCACACTGACCGCAACCAGTGATGCTTGACTTCGCTGATCTGCTGGGAACCGTGTCTTTAACGATCAGTCCACTGCGGGACTCCAGCGTTTGAGAACTTCACTACTTCATCTGATATAATCCGTAAGCAAATGCCCCGTTTCAACGACCAATCAGGATCGAGATGCCCACACTACGTCACTTCGGGTATCCCTTTGTGTCTTGTCATTGCTTAATTGAAATAAATTCCTCAATATTTTGAAACATATGGTAAGATATAAGAATAAAAAGTTTTTAATGCAAATTTTTATTTTTAAGAGTTATTCATTTTCTTTAGGTGACGAAAGAAAAAGACGTGCTAAAAGCTTTAGATGTGGCAAAAACTAATTTTTCCAAATTAGATGTTGCAGTCAATTGTGCCGGTATCGTTATCGGATGCAAAACGTACAACTTTCGAAAAGGGTTCGCTCATTCTCTCGAAGAATTTTCAAAAGTTGTCAATGTAAGTATGTTTATTTGAATTTCTATTTTTCTTAAAATCACTTTACGCTAAGTGTTTCGTAATCATCATCTTAAAAATATATTTTTTTTAGATTCTTTTTAAAAATTAAGGTAAAGAAAGATATTCCTATAGGAGTTGTAAAGTAATATTTAAGCTAAAATAAATTTTAAAAAAACTATTGAAATCTCCCAAACCACTATTCGAGAAATTGGAATCAATAACATTAAAATCTTTTAGATTGCGCAATCAAACAGAGAAGAATTAACATGAAACTAATAAAAAATGTCAAGTTTCAACCGGCAATCAAATATATTTTGATGGTTTTAATCCTTCCTAACTAAATAGTGACTCGGCAGATTTTGCTATTGTTTTTGTTTCTTATTCTCTTAAATATTAATTTGGGCACCTTAAAGTGCATTTAATTTAACAAGCGATTTAACTATCATTAAATTTTATTAGCGATTATTGATTTCATCATTGACAAGAATTTTGAGGGCTATAATTTTGAAACACTGTGGTGAGAGAATGAGCATGAATATGCTATTAACTGTAATTTTTCTACATAAAATTATTTTCTTAAAACTCCAAATTTAAACCATAGAACAATTTTTTTTCTCGTGGAAAACAGTGGAGTAATTGTTTGCTGCCTCCTTAGAAGAATGTGTAACAACTCTTAGAACTCGGAATTACGAAAATTCGATTCCTTGAAAAATTAGCTGCTGCATGCCAGAATAATGAAATAATATTTAAAATCAGGCAACTAAAACTATGCAGTAACATATTACAGTTACCGGGTGATATAAATACCTTGATCACAAAGTCTGTGGTGCCGAATTCTTAACCCTTTCCGGGGTAATGTAGCCAGTCTAGCAACTGTAAGTGAATGTTACAAACTACTAAAGATATAAAACTGAATTCAAGGATTTTTAGAAACCAATATTCTTTAAATAATAACAAGCTATTCTTTAAATAACAACGAGTATGCATTTTCACTTATAATGGACATTCTTTCTATAGCACCACATTGCATATAACTACATAGTCATAATTTAACGTTCATCAAGAATACCCCTCTTACTCCATTTGCATTTCCCACCACTACATGGAAGGGTAGATTGTCTAAATATTTTACTCAGTTAAGTTCAGAATCTAGGTCAGTCACACTTGCTAATGCGCTGCATGGCTTACATTTTCAATCGAAATTCTGTTCCAGAGAGGATTAACGAGCCTAGAATTCCTCGAAAATTGAGACAAAAAGTACAAGCTTTGTTCTTTTTTTTATTAATTTTTGACAAATTTTGTTGCAGTCGGCATGTACGAAACCACATTTAACGAAATTCTTGATTTAACTAGCGAAATGGCATGTTTTGCTTGATACGAATGTTATAATTGTATTAGATTGTACTCTTTTAATGGGAAATTTTATCGGACTTAACTAGGAAATAATTTTAGAAACATCATCAGGAAGCATATAGTACACTATCATTTGCTTAAAACTATTGAAGGTATTTTCTTGCACAATAACTGTAAAATATGTTTCGGTGCCACATGGAATAATTGAGTTATCATTCAAAGTTATCAGCAACAGATGATGGAATCCCAGCCATTCTGGATCCCCCCCCCCCAAAAAAAAAAAGTCAGAATACTCTCTCATTTACAGAATAAAAGAAACTTTTTTGAAGGGATTTGAATTCTTTCAGATAAGTATTTGAATAATTATCTCAGGTAAGAAAAGCTTATTTCTGTTAGCTTTATAGCAATCGTATGAAAACCATTTTCTTTTATTTTCACTGACATACACAGGTGATATAAAAAACATTAATAACAAGAAAAATAGAAAGAGTCGTTTGGTTGCTAAGGGGAATTAATTATTATCGACTATGTCAACCTTCATCTGTCAAAAACGTACCTCAAGAGAATCAAGTTAACATGTCTTATATACTAGTGAATTCGTATTTAATATTTACAGTGGTAGTTACGCCATATTACTCCCCTTCCAGAATTTTATCTGTGATGGAATTCGATGAACAGATACCACTAGTTGATTCATGCTGTTTATTTTCTTCTTCTTTTTATTTTTTTCATTTTGCTCATTATATTTTTTCCTCATTTTATTTGTAGCATTTCGCTCTTTATTTTTTTTCTTCATTATTAATTATTGACCGGGAGACTTTAGTTACTTCACCGGATTTTTTAAAATTTTTTTTATTTACTTTTTTCTTTGAGCTGTATATTTTTAGGCAAATCCGCTGTTTAATGTGGATCATCCATCAATATTGGCAAGTTCTTATCACGTCCGGGTCACCAATAAAGGGAATTAATTATTTTCGACTATGTCAACCTTCATCTATCAAAAGGTACCTCAAGATAGAATCAAGCGGAAAACTGCGGAAACTAGTAATAGGTGCACCGGAGTACCTGGCCAAAAAGGCCAGAAATTATATGATTATACAAAATATGGCTCCGTAAATTATATGATTACAAACTGAATCAAAGGCCATTGATGTTAAAATTATTTGGGTTAGTAAACTTAATCTTAGTTAGTTAAATAATAATGAGGAAAAAGAAGATAGAAAGGACAGCACAAAACAGGGATAACACAGGTAAAAACATAAACAAACAAATGAAGTCATTAATCATTAGAAAAAATGTTCTTTTAAATTATTTATAATTATTTATTTTTTATTTATAATTATTGACAAATAAGCAGTTAGTGATTAGCATTGTAAGTAGTTGTATTAGTAAATTGAATCAGAATAAGCCGCTGTTATTCCACTGAGAATGGGGCCAACCCAAGCATATGGAAAAGGGTAATGATAAAAATGATGATAGAGGAGATGAGGAGCCAGTCAGAGGGAACGAAAAAATAGTAATGAAGAATGGCCTTGGGCCGTCTCCTGCACTTAGGGTCATCTGGGTCGTAGTTTGTAAAACCATATAAGGGGGTTGAAGTGTCCAGTGCTCTTAAGGAAATAATTAAGAGATCTATTTTTGTATAAGTCAAGAAGGCTAGGAGTACAGACGTCATTACGGATATTTTTGTTCCTGAAATACCAAGGTGAATTTGTGATATTGCGGAGGGTTTTGTTATAAGCACTCTGTAAGAGTTTAAGATTTGTCTATGCAGCCTCCTCCGAAGGCGGGTGCTGCCTGCTGCATATGTTAATAGGGGGGTGAGAAGCAATTTAAAAATTAGAATCCTGTTATTAGTGCTGAGGGGGGAGTTCTTTTTTAGAATAGGATAAAGTGCACATTTTCTGCTATGAATTTACTTTTAATGTTTTTAAAATGATATTTGAATGTCAGAGTTTTATCCATAATGACACTTAAGTAAGTGGCCTTCATTTCCCATTTGAAAGAGAAAAGTTGTTATTCATGATAGCATCCTTCTTGTAGTTCCTTTTTCTGGTGAATAGCACCACTTGAGTTTTGTCGATATTGAGGGTAAATTTCCACTTTTGGAAGTAGTCAATTATGGTGAAGAGATGGTAAATAATATTCCTGTTGATATCGCTGATATACTTGCTTTGAGTGGCAATGGCTGTATCGTCAGCGTACAGAGCAGTCAGAATACCAGGATCTCTAGGGTTATCATTAATAAAAATTAAAAAAAGGAGGGGTCCCAGTTTGCTCCCCTGGGGAACACCGCTATTAATGGATCTTAAGGTGGAGAAAAAGGTGTTGCAGTTGACCATGAACTTTCTGTGTGTTAGGTAGGATCGTATAATTAGAATAAGTGGTCTAGGGAAATTATATTTAATTAATTTATAGATAAGTGCATCGATCCATACCTTGTCGAAGGCCTTAGCCAAATCGAGAAAGACGGCACCTGTATGTTTGTTGTGTAGCCATACTTCGTGTATGTATTCAATGAGCCTGATGAGTTGGTGTTGTGTGGAATGTTTAGGGCGTAAGCCAAATTGCTCATCGATAATAATGTGGTTATCATCGCAGAAGTCTCTCATTCTGCACAAGATGATGTCCTCAGCAATTTTGCTCAATGAGGAGAGTAAACTGATTGGTCGGTAGCTGTCTGGTTTTATGGGGTCTTTACCTGGCTTTAGGACAGGTTTAATGACTGCCATCTTCCAATCAGTGGAGAAGTATGATAAGCGTATCGCTGAGTCAATAATGCATGTTAAATAGTGCATGTAGTTAAGGGGGAGTGCTTTGATAAGTCTATTATGAATATTATCTTTACCGGGTCTCTTATTATTCTTAAGTTTCTTAATGGAGTTAATTACATCACTAAGAGGGACCGGGGTGTGGGTGTCAGGGTCAGAACTGCAGGAAAGAAAATTATTAATACCTCCTCCAACCTCTAGGTTAGTAGTATCATTTCCGGCAAGGTCGTTGGTAAACTGCAATTCAAGACTGTCAGCAATGATGTTGGCTTTCATATTGTCATCGAAGATGACAGAATTATTATGTTTTAGGGGTGAGATAATTGAAGATTTAGCCTTAAATTTGTTGACTGCTTTCCAAATTGAGTTATCTTGGACAGATAGGTCTTTGATATACCTGGTGTAGGATGATTGCTTGTGTGCTCGAAAATCTCTCCTAATTTTAGCGTTGATCTGATTCATTCGAGCTTTGTCATTTGGGTCACGGGACTGCTGCCACAGCCTCCTGATATTGTTTCTATCTCTGATCAGATTTCTGATATGAGGGGGTGCATNATAAATATATATATATTTCAAATCTTCAAAAGTATTCAAATTGTCAAATATTTAATCTTCAAAATGGAAATTAATAAATCTTCGCCTACCTTTCTTACCAATCCTTAAGACAAGGCCGCCCACCCGGGGGCGCCAGAAATGTCGTTCCTAACCGGATTGACTGTGTTTGTGAGAGGCATCTTGTCTATTGATTGATAACGTTTAAAAACAGGCAAAACAAAACATTTATTTTAAATAAAAAACAACAAAAAACAAAACAAAACACAGCGTTCCAAAGATATTTCAAAAAGCCAATTCAACGATATTTTCAGTTCTCTCTTTTTTCTCTTGCCATACTCAGAGTAACCTACATATTCTGAATACTTTTGGTGGCGCCAACTAATTGGAGTTAGTGTTTGCCGCAACAATAAGCGTATCGCTGAGTCAATAATGCATGTTAAATAGTGAATGTAGTTAAGAGGGGGTGCTTTGATAAGTCTATTATTAATGTTTTCTTTACCGGGTCCCTTATTATTCTTAAGTTTCTTAATGGAATTAATTGCATCACTAAGAAGGACCGGGGTGTCTGGGTCAGAGCTGCAAGAAAGAAAATTAATGCCTCCTCCAACCTCTAGGTTAGTAGTATCATTTCCGGCAAGGTCGTTGGTAAACTGCAATTCAAGACTGTCAGCAATGATCTTGACTTTCATATTGTCATCGAAGATGACAGAATTATTATGTTTCAGGGGTGGAATGGTGGAAGATTTAGCCTTAAATTTGCTGACCGCTTTCCTAATTGAGTTATCTTGGACAGATAGGCCTTTGATATACTTGGTGTAGGATGATTGCTTGTGTGCTAGAAAATCTCTCCTAATTTCAGCGTTGATCTGATTCATTCGAGCTTTGTCATTTGGGTCACGGCACTGTTACCACAACCTCCTGATATTGTTTCTATCTCTGATAAGATTTCTGATAAGAGGGGGTGCATTGCAGTAATTGTTTGCCTCCAGAAAAAAGGGAAGCCTCTTCTTTAGCCTCGTTAATAGAATTAGTGAAGCTGTCAACAAATTGATCTAATTGGGTGGGGGTGTCAACTGGGGAGCAAACTAGAGGGGAATTAACTAAAATGGAATTAAATATATTCCAACTGATTTTATTTATTTTATTATTAAGATTATTGGGGACATTAATATTGATGCTAAACTTAACAGATAAATGATCAGAATAGAGTTCATTTAAGGTACTAGTATTGATGAGGTAATTTAAATTTCTAGAGAGGGAGAAATCGATCGTATTAGCTGATAAGTTTGAGATCCTGGTATTGGTGGGGGGTAGTGTACATTTAATTTAGCTAAGTTGATGAAATTTAATAGAGAGGTGCCCAGGTGGTTGCTATCATAATTGTTCCATGTGCTGTGCTGTGTTTAGCGATGAAGTCACCAATCAAATCGTAAGAAATTAGATTTTCGAGGTCGCTGATAAAGGCGGCCGGGGTGTTAGGGGGAACATAGACACTAGAAATGACAACAGATTAGGATGGGGAGAAAAATAGCTCAAGGGTTGTTGCTTCAATATAACTGAAGTTAAGGTAATTAAGTAGTTTGTGATTAATATTCCTTTTGATGACGATGGCAGTTCCACCACAAGCTTGAGTATACCATCGATGGGACTTGGTGTAATAAGTTAGATAATTAGGTATTTTAAAAAAGTGAGCTAGTTTGGTTTCCTGGATTAGTAATAAGATAGAATCAAATTAACATGTCTTATATACTAATTAATTCGTATTTAATATTTATAGTGGTAGTTATGCCATAGTTGCCTAGCACCCAACCAGAGTTACACTTCCGTGTTAATGCAATTATTTCTCCATTCTCGTGATTGATGTGGCAACAATTTCCATCGTTTAACCTCAATTAGAAGCGTGATTTTTATTCAGCTATTTAAAAACGTCGAAAAGATAGGTATTTTTCCGTAGACGAAAAAGTCGACATTATGAAACTCATAATTAAAGGCGAAAATATGCAGCATATGTATAAGCAGTTTTTTCCGTGTACAAAAAAGTCGAAATTATAAAAACTCTTAAAGAAGAAAAAAATGGTCGCATAATATTTCAAACATTAATTTTTAATTTTTTTTAAACTTACAAATAATGAATGTATTATATTGTACTTATAGGTAAACACAATTGGAACATTCAATGTAATTCGACTGGCTGCTGGTCTTATGGGTAAAAATCAGCCTGATGAGGATGGACAAAAAGGTGTAATTATCAATACAGCAAGTATTGCTGCATTTGATGGTCAGTGTGGACAAGTAGCTTATTCAGCCAGTAAAGGTGGAATAGTGGGGATGACTCTACCTATATCTAGAGATATGGCATCCGATGGTATTCGTTGCTGTACTATAGCCCCTGGTGAATCTCATTACATCTTCTCTTCAATTCATATTCATTTCTGAGCTATTTTTGTTCATGGTAGAATAATTTTTAGATGTTCTAATAAGCCATTTGGGCAAATTAATTTTTGTAAAAATTCTCTGCTGAAATGATGAAAGCTCACTGACACCGAACCCCAATTTGAAAAAATTGTGAAAAAACCCAAAAAAAAAAGAAAAAAAGGAGGGATTGACTAAGTTATTACAAAAGCAAATAAAAGTATTTTTTTGCGATCCTATTCATTACGCAAAATAAAAAACGGAACACATTAATAACTTTTGATCAAAAGCCTAATCTTAAATAGGCTAATGCTAATTCATTTGAGTGGACTGATTGTTAAGACACGGTTCCCAGCAGATCACCGAAGTCAAGCATCACTGGTTACGGTCAGTGTGCGGGTGGGTGACACTTGAATCAGTCTGCGTAGGGACCGAGGGTGTGCGGTTTGGGTCCTCGTCAAATTGTTCTACCGTAAAGTGATCGACTTCGCGTGCAGGTCGTCGGGCTACCAAAGCGGGGGTGCCATCCCCACTGCAGAAGATCAAAATTGTGATGGCATGTCTTCGGATCATCCTCAGGGATGTTTCCCAGACCGTCGCCAATAGCCCATTGTGCAGCTCTAGTGCGACGTAAATGAGCTACTACTACTACTAATTCATTTAAGCAAAATATATTTTAAAATAGAAAATCAGACACAAAACGTACTTTCTCCGAATTAGTACACCTTTGTTTCGACAGACTTTGATTATTGATCCTTAAAATATATGGGGGAGGAGTGGGACTTGCAGCCGATATCCGGAAAACATTATAACAAAACAATTTGATCAGGAGAGTGGTAAAAAGTTAAGATCTATTAAAATGTTAATTTCATTTTTTGTGCAGTTTGTCATCTCATATTCTTTAATTTTTATTCTTTGAGAACTAGTTGATTGATCTCTTTACATTTTGGCTTTTGTTGCCGATAATTACGCAAATTTATACGGTGTTAGGGATCCTAGCTTCCGACGGTTGTTCTACCCAAATTATATTTTCCAGATTGACCCTCCACATTTCGTGAATCACGATTTCAATTTTATTGGAAATAAAGCATTTATATTCAGAGGAAATACGTTTTTATATCCGATTCCGTAAATTTGAAATATCGCACTAATTAATTGGTATATTTAAGATTAACCCTTCTAACGATTAATACTAATGCGTGATAATTCGATCGTTACATTAAAAATGTATTTAGATGTTTCATTTTTACTTTGATCTGTTAAATCCCTACACCCGTTAAATTTAGCAAATATTATTTTTTGAGATACATTATAGAACGGTTGACTATCACCCGAATCAAAGTTTTGGCACACCTTTATTTTTAGAAAAAAATTAAGATATCCAAAACTTTGATCAAAACTTTTTCGAGAAAGGATTAACGGACTACATTCCTTTCTACACATTCAACGCCTTCTGATACATTTGCCCTTCAGCAACAGCGGATTTTCTAGTTTCGTTATTAAATTATATTTTATTGGCAATTTCGGGTCTTCTTTTTCAAACCTGTTTTGTTTTCTTCATTCACGTTTGGTGAGTCTTGAGAATGGGCACCTATGTTGAGCACTCGAAACATATTAAGTTTTTTTTTCTCACCTTCGCAATTTATGAAGCATAAACATAATTAAGTTCGTTTCATACTTGTTAAACCACTTTTCCTTAAGCAACAAGAAGATAAGGTATATTTCTTTAATTACAATGCACGGTTGCAGTTGCTAATGTGATATTGACGAAAATCAGAGTATTCTTCGACTCAAAAAAAAAAAAAAAAAANAAAAAAAACAAAAAAAAAAAAAAAAAAAAAAGAGAAAAGGAAATAATAATAATTAATTTTAATTTTAAATTTTCTTACTGGTTATCAAACAAATATTCACAGACTTTTAATTAAAGCAGAGTAGTTTCTTTAACCCAGTAAAAATGAGAAAACAAAACATATTCAAAATTTATGCTAAGCCCGTACTTTCTGGTGATGGAAATTAATTCCCAAGTAGCACAATTCACAAAAACGATATCGTAAAAACTTAGCTTTGTACATTGTACAATATCGTAGCGAAACATTGTACTATATAAAAATGGACCCCTTTTTTAACGTATATTCAATATCGCGAAACAATATTATTCGATATTGTAGAAACGTTGGGGAACGTCGATCGATATCTCTCAGCATTTCGGATATCTCTAAATTTATATTTAAAATTTATTTTTTGGAATTATAACAATTTGACGTCATTTTTTCGTCTTTTAAATGATTAATTTTGATTTAAAAACACAATAAAGTTTAAAATGAAAAGTTTTACAAACATATTTTTAATGTGAAATAGACGGGAATCGTACAATATCGTACACACAATGTCGATTTTCGCCAATATTGACGATGTCGGTCGATGTAGACTAAAGCTGTTACAATATCCCTGTGCTACTTGGGTTGCTATTGCAAACAAAACCGAGATTCCAAAACTTTGGATATTATATAGAGGTTGTGGTAGTCATGCTCGAAAACAGGATGGGGAATTTGAAAAGGGTTATGTTCTTTAAACATATATTATAACACAGTTTAAGCTGACGGACTCGAGCATTTTCTAACCGAAATTTATGTTGGTTTTCTTATTTATTAGGTCCATTTTCCACCTCGATAATGATGGGTTTGCCAGATAAAGTTCAGGCCCAATTAGTGAATGAAATTCCTTTTCCCAAAAGATACGGTTATCCTGATGAATATGCACATTTGGTTCAAAGCATTATAGAGAATCCAATGCTGAATGGTTGCACTATTCGTATCGACGGTGCACTCCGTATGCGGCCATAACTCAGTGACAAACATCGATGCATTATATTTTATAACTTTGAAATAGCATTATGTTTTAAAGTTGTAAATCAATTATTGAATGGATGTAGTCATTGTATAGCAGCTGTGTGTATTGGTGTTTGGTGTTCCGCAAATAAATTTCAATGTTGGTGAATACATTTAAGTGTGTGTTATGTTGTTATTTCTATAAAAAATAGTTAAATATTATTCTCGGACAAGATCGACATGGTATTTATATTTATTTATTTTTCTGACTAGTTGTTGTTGTAGTTCATTAACGTTGCACTAGAGCTGCACTATAGGCTATTGGCGACGGTCTGGGAAACATCCCTGAGGATGATCCGAAGACAAGCCATCACAATTTTGATCCTCTGCAGAAGGGAATTTTTTTAAACTAACTAACTAAGGATCTTCGTCCCATGCTTTATGACACTCGTCAGTTTACGAAGTTCTATTGAAAAAAATTTTTTAATGTAAACTTTAAAGATTAGTGGTTTTAAAATTAATTCTAAATTTTGAATAAAGCTGAGATCCTTTGACTTTTCCAAAGTGTGTTGCAGTCAAAAATTATATTCAACTGCTGTTAGTTTTTTTTGATAATACTGTTAATAGTTTCAAATACACTGAAGAGCCAAAAAAACTGGTATACCTGCCTAATATCGTGTAGGGTACCCGCGNCAGGTCATAAAACTATGAGAACAAGATGCGTCATTTATCATACTTTCGAAAATTAATCCTAAATTTTTTGAAGGAGATTTTATGTTGTTTTTTATTTTCTGGGGCGAAATTAAATTGTTTTAAGTTAACTGTTAATCAGGTTTGTTTTGATTACATCAGTTCGACCCTAGTAATCAATGGTACACGCACTTCGATCGTCGTCGACGGAGAACCTGATTGGTGAAATATTCCCATGAAAACTCGAATTCGATATTTTTTGTTTGCAGTGCAGTACATGAACCGCATTTCTGAGGGCCTCCATGAATATTACATATAATTTCCTTTTGTGTTTTTCTTTAAGAATTGTCTATTAGAACTGTCAATCAGAATTATGAGTTAACGAAAAAATAAAATAAATCTAAGCTAAAATTTACTAATATACTTATGTTAAATTAATTTAAAAAATTGTTTCATATGTTATAAGTAATTTAAAAACACTTCGTAATCAAACAACATATAAATTTGGTATACAGTTACATCCAGGGGGCCCCTAACAGTTCTGCACCTAGGGCCCCAGCATTTCTAGATTAGGCTCTGAATAGAGCATAAGCAGTAGGCATAAGTATGCATTGTATTTTATTGCGCTTATTTAGATATAGAGATTCCATAGTTTAATATTTTGAACTGGAAGTTATGTTTTCACAACTGAAAATAAAGTATTAATGTAAAGTAAAAAACTAAAATAAAGTATTGACGAACGAAACATCTGCAGGTGGAGCAGAGCAGAACTCTCTATCTATGGAAACACTTTGCATGCTTCCATTAAAAGCCTGTGGTCAGTCATAGCAGACGTAAGTAAATTACTTTCTTTCTTGATTTTCTAAAAATGGATTAAAAACTTTTAAGTTAGGATATTATATGGAACTCAAAAGTGTATAAAACATAGTTCTTAAAGAAAGCGTCATGGAAATGTTAGAAAATATTTTTGACAATTAAATGTGAAAAATGTTATGGAAGGAGAAAATAACATAGATTCAACTGAGAAGGGGAGAGGAAAAAGGGGTAGGTCAAAACATGGAACTAATGTTATCTCCAGATGATGTGCTTAAGCGCTGCGATCGTAAATTTCTGATTGTTGTTGCTGAGCTGTTGACATTTCTTAAGTTTATGAAGTTCAATCGGATATTAATAAGAACAAAAGTAGTAAGGCGGAAGCGTTTAAAAATATTTTTGTGATTTATTATGCAATAATAAAAATATATTTTGATAATCTGTGATTAAACATCAATTATATTTTATATTATGTCAGGTTCTATTAGAGTGATCAAGGTGAGTAAATATTAAACAAGACATCTGTTTAAGGTGTATTTATTTTTTCCTTCCATTTATTGTGTATAAATGAACGAAGGCATGAAAGGATGGCTTTTGCAATATTAGACCTACCAACCCGGAAGTTTTACCCCTTAATATTTTAAGTGGTTAGTGAAGAAACATAAGAAATCAATTGTTTTTATACTTTTTCCAGCACTTATAAACATCTCTGCTCCCTTCTGCTATCTTTTATATAATTCATTTAATCTATATACAATCCATTCAATTACTTAAATATCGTGGTATTGTTATTTAATATCATTTTATTTATAATATTAAATCTTAAAATATGCGACCACTTTAAATATTAGAAATCTGAAACATGCTTGAAGATGACTAAAAAGTATTTATAGTCAAAGGCTGAAACGTTAATGCTATTGAATATTTAATAATTTCTTTTTTATTTATTGGCCCCTATCACTGATTGTACCAAGTTCTGCTAAAAGAAGGAATGAGCGAGGAATTTCTTATAAATTTCTTGAATGTTGTTCAATTAAATATGTCAGACTATTTTGAAAACTATGAACTTGTAAAATATGTGAAACTTGTTTCTAACTATGGTGAAAATTTCATTCCTTTCAAAAGCATTTAATAAATTTCCTTATTTCTAATTTCTCAATTGCTGTATAAAATATGTTATGTTAATTCTGGCTAAAATCATAAAAATATACAGATTAGAAATATAATTGAAGAAAATATAATTGAAGCCATAAAAATGCAATTTTTAACTACTAAATAAGCAATGGAAAGAGTGATAAGTAGTATGTAAAGTTTGTGACCTGTAAATCATGTGCTATAACAAGATAACAGACAATTTTTTTGGAAAACTATTTTTATGAATTATGTTCAGGGTATCCGCGCACCTGGAAAGTCATGAATTTCGGCATTGAACAAAATTTGTCATGAAATGTCATGATTTTAGCTATTTTTTTTTAAAAAATCATTTGAAGTCATGGATTTAGGTCGCCATAAAATCTAATTTTTAAAATGTTATCCCCTCCCCCCAATTTCATGGTGTTTCAAATATCTTAATTTCTAACAAAATCCCCACTGACAGGCGTATTTTATTAAAATATAAAATGTTTTTATCATGTTCTTTAAAAATTATGGTGTTCTTTCAAAAATTGAAAGAAAAAACATTTCTAGGGTGAATTATCTTTTAAACTTAGTGATTTCAGAATTTTTGTTATTATTTTATTTTATTTTATCAATTTCAAATTCTAACTGAAACAAGCCAGTCATTGGCAATTTTTTTTTAATTCTGAAATGAGAACAGAAAAAATCAGAAGTATTTCTTCCAATTCCGAAAGAACAAGAAAAGTAACCCTAGAATATATTGTAATACTGTAGAAAAAAAGTAAAAAATTATTTGCTTTTGTATTTTTTTCAGCTATTTTATTGCTTCAACTCTTTCTTATAAACATGAAGGTGCAGAGTATAACAGTTTTGGTTATACCTATCATTTCAGTTAATGTTGTTATAATGCTTTTCTAAATTTTTTGTTGTGTATTTGTCGAGGAAAATTTTAACTTAGTTAAGTCGTGAAAAATTCTTGGAATTTATCATGGAAAATCATGAAAAGTCATGAATTTGAAAATCTAAAATCTAGCAGATACCCTGTATGTTCAATTTTCAGTGAAGATATTATATTCAATAATTTTTTATTTCAATAGGGCTTGGTAGCTCTTGTAACTGGTGGAGCATCTGGTCTTGGAGAAGCCACTACACGTCGCCTGATTCAGAAAGGAGCATCAGTTGTGATTTGTGACTTACCCACATCAAATGGTCATAAAATTGCTGAAGAATTGGGAGAAAAGTGTGCTTTTGCTGCAATTGATGTAAGTATTAGCTAGTTAAATTTTTTTATACTTTTCATATTCAGGTAATTTATTGCTGATAACAATTACTCTGACCAGACTTGGTTAGGTTGAACCCAATTTTTTTTTCTTCAGAAAAATCTGATTTCAAAAATGGATAACTTTGAAGGGGACAGGCAGTAAATATATAGTTAAGAAAATTAGGATATTGAAAATTAACAGTTATAGTTAAAGGAGTTAACTTATATTGAAGAATAAGCATTTTCCCCGTGGCAGAATCGTGGCGACACGGCGACATTGTCACATAACGTTACTGAGTTTTTACAGAAGGATTTTTCCTTTGGGAAATAAAAATTTTTGCTTTTCTTTTCTGCAGAAATTTTCGAAAGATTTTATCTTTTATTCATAATTATATTCAAAAGATGCCTTTCTCGTGCATCGGAGTGGGAAAAAATTGTAATTTCTTGTAATTTTTCTATTCTCATTGGAGAATAATGTGTGTGTGAAAAATAAAGTATTATGAAGTAAAAAATTTGGTTTTCTTTTCTGTGGAAATTTTCGTTCTAATTTTTCATGCAGTTATTACTACTGATTTCCACAAAGCTTTTAAAATCCAATATTATTTATCACAACTAAATATTGAAATGGAAACACGGATTTAGTAATCCCCTTTTGAAGAGTCCGATTCGCATGATTTCGCTGTCTATCTTTTTAATTGGCAATTACTGCTACAGATTTGACGATTTTTTTTTCAGTTTGATGATGAATTATAAATGTGAAAAAGGAAATAATTAGTGTGTTATTTTTCCGCAAAATGCGAGAATATCGCCCATAATATCAGAATAAAAAAAATCACTTATTGAATTAAAAAAATTATTTTATTTGATCCAATTTTTATTTATTTAATTTAATTTTTTTTGCAGTTATACTTTTTTTGAAGTTTGTATATCTGTTATTGTTAAATATCTTGCAGAAAGATATTAGTATTAGAGAGGTATGTCGCAGGAACTCCGAAAAAATTATGCCACAGGGAGCACTTTCTGAATATTTGTTAAATTTGAGAAAGCAGTAAGACAATTTACTATTATTTCATTGTTGTCTTATCTTGTTGATGATATGAAAAGCCTCTCGTAAATTCTAGTAAATATAGGTCATACACTTATGAATAATATTGAGTTTAAAGATTCAAACCTCTGACAGTCAGGGCAAACAGCATTGAGCAACCGAGGAGTGATGATATTCTTGATTTCTGACCTAATTTTAATGTTCTTTAAAATAAAATGTAAGGTTGGGATGGCCTGATTGGTTGGATGTTGGACTCGTGTTTGTTAGAACATGAGATCAAATCCTGCCAGCGGAAGAATCCCCGTGTATTAAATGGTGACTGGTGCATGTTAAATCTGTTGTGGTCGCCAAGTCCTCAAAGATCCCATAACAAATTGATATATCTTGGGGCACTGAATTGGAGGTAGATCATTCTCTGGTACAGGTCAAAATTGAAATCTTTGGAGGAGTGAAGTATGATTGGTCCTTTCTGTTAAACCGGCTGTGATGTGTGTTTGGCTGAATTGCTATTCTCGGCCATAGATGGCACCACTAAAAAAAAGCATGAAATGCACCTTCTGCTTTAAAAATTCCCTTGATTCCCTGGCAGACTTGTTGATATTGGCAAGTGGCATAAGTAACAACATCAAAATTTAATTACATATTTTGTTTACCACATGTTTGAATGCATCTCCAAAACCCTAGAAAAAAAACCCTGTTCAGTTAGGTTTTTTTTTCCCATGAAAATTCATCACTACTGACAACAGCACATTATCAATTTTATAAGAAAGATCTTTTATCTTTATTTCTTTCGAAGATTTGAAGCTATTGCAAATATGAATAAATTGGTTCGTAATAAAATTTGAGTAAATTTTTTTTGCAGTTGATTTTTTTGGTCATAAAGTAGCATATTTCATCATAATTGGGAACATTACACATTCTTTGTATTGCAATTTTTTATTTCAATTTACTTTATTAACCATTTATTTAAAAAAGAATTTAATAGAAACATGTTAACTGACCTGTGACTGATTTCGCTTGCATTCTATAGCACATAAATGTGACAAAAATGGTAATGGGGATGTGTAAAGAAAGTTTTGAGGGTGTAATTCTTAGAAGATATAAAAATAATATTGACAGTCGAATTATGCTTTTGCTTTTTCTTAAGGAAAGGGTTGGATTAGTTCGAACTAAATTTCTTCATTTCAAATATATTTCTTCTGTTGATTTGAAATTCCTTGTTTTGTCTATAAATAGATAGAACCCTTAAAAATGTGCATAGTAATAGGTAAATGAAAAGATCGAGAATATATAATCTGTTCAACCTCACAGATTATTTTTTCCCAACTTAGAGACTACTTTTTCTCCTCTTTAATTTTTTTAGTTATTGAGAAATCCTTTGAAGTGCAATTTTTTTTTATTTATTTCACATATTGATAATTTAGAATGTGTTATATTATTTTCAATAGGAACTCACCTTTATTAAAAAAAGGCCTCAGAAAGTTGGAAATTCTGAGTCCTTAGGATCAATAATAATTCCCAATGTCTTGTTGAATCACTGAGTGAAAATGTTTAAGGACTAGTAACATCTTTTAGTTACTGGTCCTTTTGCTCTTTCTTAATTTCTACTATTATTGTTACTTATTTATCAACAATCACTGCCTTAAGAAATTGTTTGACATCAATGAATTGTATATTTTTAGGTGACAAAGGAGAGTGATGTTTTGGAAGCTTTAAACATAGCGAAAACCAGATTTCATAAATTAGATGTTGCCGTAAATTGTGCAGGGATAGGTGTTGCTAGTAAAACTTACAACTTTAAAAAAGGTGTTCCACATTCTTTAGAAGATTTTACCAAAGTTATTAGTGTAAGTATTTTTTTTTTTTTACTTTCTGAGAGTAGAAAATACTTTTATTTCAATAATTTTACTGTAATTATATCTAAATAAGATACACGAGAAAATGACGAATGCAGGTCAACATAAAATACTAAGTAACGATTTGAAAATGTATGAAAAGTAATAAAGGCGAAAATAATTGAATTTATAATAGGTATAAAAAGTTGTAATTGAAAAATTATGTACTTATTGCATAAATATTTATGATGCAAAATGAAGATGAATAAACACCTTTATTTATTTAAAATAATCAAAAATTTTGCATTTCTTCAGCTTTCTGCAATCTTTTTAAAATCCACAGCACCAGTTTAAACTTTTTCATCAATTGATGCATGAACGTCAAGCATGTCTTTTGAGGAGTTTTCCCCAAACTGTAACTAATCTTCATTCTCACTTGCGTCATTAGCATGATAGCAAGAGGAGTTACTGTTTTTATCTTCCTCAAAGTAAAATACTGAAAAAATTTTTTTTTTTAATGTCGGTAGAAATTCCTAACAATGTATGCAGGAATCTGCTAGTTTCAAAAAAGACCTAAACAAGTATTCCTAACAATACAAGATAACAACAGTGACGGGACGATTGAAACAAGTTGATACGTACCGGGCAATGAAAGCTGTGGGAACAATAGGTAAAGGTTATACTGTATTTTGTTTAACTGTTAAGAATGGTTTCTTAGTTCTTGTTAAATTATCAACAAAGAAGTTTAAATGTCACCTTTATTGAGAATTTCTATGTTTATGAAATCTTATCACAATTTGTTTTTGTTTGCAGTTACCTTTAAGTGTTTCTCTTATGCCCTTTTCTATGATTGAAGTTTTATTTTAGTTGATGCAATTTAATCTGTACTGTACTGTATATTTTTGTAGATTTTATTACATGGCCATAGAAATTTGACTTACTCATGCTCATCTTAATTATACTCGTAAAAAGATTTTCAAATTCACATGTAAAAATGGTATTAATATTATGAGTATACCACACAATAATTTAAGGAACGTATTTGTTTAGAAATTTTCGATAATTATTTGAGTAATGAGGTAAGATTGGATAAATTTATGTAATATAAACATTTTTTAAAATTGTGTTTTTAATGGTATTTATTTTTATTGACAAGTTCAAGGTATCTCAACAGGGAAATTGTTATTCAAGTGCACTTGCTAATATTTTCTTACATTTTTATGAACAAAAATTTTTACAACATAATTTATTAATTGGGTTTAGATATATTGATGATTTAATTATTTTTGATTGTAATGATTTAGATTTAATTAAAGATATTTATCCTAAAGAACTAAATTTAATAAAGACTAATTCAGATGAAAATTGCGCTTATTGTTTAGATCTTAAAAATTAACCTTCATAACCAAAAAATTTTAATCGGATCATACGATAAAAGAAGAGATTTTAAGTTTAATTTAATAGTTCACATTTTAATTCCAACCTATACTTTAAGACTTTTAAGAATATTTTGATTGGTCAAATTATTAGTTTTAAATTTATTTGTAATAATAAAATAGATTTTCTTCCAGCTGTCGGAAAATTTCTGGATTACATTAGAGAATAATAATTTTCCTTTTAATTACTGTAATTATGATATTTTAATTCAAAATATTTTAAAGATGCTCAAGTAATTCAGCCGATATTGAAGCCTGCATAAATAGGCCTATGCTGTGAAATTTAGGATTTTTTGTTCCTGAAGCATATAGATGGCTGCAATTTTTTAGAAATTTTTACTCATTGAATGTTTTTTTTTTCAATATTTTCAAAAGGGATCAGCACTTGATTTATTTCTAATGTTTTCTTAATGATTTGGCAATTTATATTTCATTTTTCATTTGGTTATTCTAACTGTAACTTTATCTTTATCTTTATTTTTCTTATATGTGGACGTATCATTATTTTGTCTTACTCTCTGAGTATTTTAAAATTGTGTTTGTTATTAATTTTTCTTAACATTTACATTTAAATTTTTCTAATTGCTTTTTCTTATTTGTTTATCCATTATGGGACCTCGGGGCTCGAGCTTTCAATATTGAATAAGTATGTATGTTCTGATAGTGCTTGGAATATAAAAGCATTGTGCACATTTTCTGGGGAAAGGAGACAGCTAGTTTTAAAAACTGTTTTTGAAACCAATTTTCCATTTCTCACTGGACAGCATTTTTTTTTTGTTTGCAATAAATTCTTTTGGAAAATGTTTTTACATTTCTCCAATCTTTGANTTAGTTGATGCAATTTAATCTGTACTGTACTGTTTATTTTTGTAAATTTTATAGCATGGCCATAGAAATTTAACTTACTCATGCTCATCTTAATTATATTCGTAAAAAGATTTTCAAACTCACATGCAAGAATATTATTAATATTATGAGTATACCACACAATATTTTGAGGAATGTATTTGTTTAGAAATTTTCAATAATTATTTGAGTAATGAGGACATTAATAAGGAAGATTGGATAAATTTATGTAATAAAAATTTTTTTGAAAATTATGTTTTTAATGGTATTTATTTTTATTGACAAGTTCAAGGTATCTCAACGGGGAAATTGTTATTCAAGTGCACTTGCTAATATTTTCTTACATTTTTATAAAGAAAAACTTTTACAACTTAATTTATTAATTGGTTATAGATATATTGATGATTTAATTATTTTTGATTGTAATGATTTTGATTTAATTAAAGATATTTATCCTAAGGAACTAAATTGAATAAAGACTAATTCGGATGAAAATTGCACTTATTGTTTAGATCTTGATATTAACCTTCATAACCAAAAAATTTTAATCTGTACATACGATAAAAGAAGAGATTTTAAGTTTAATTTTATTAATTCACATTTTAATTCCAACCTATACTTTAAGATTTTTAAGAATATTTTGATTGGTCAAATTATTAAATTTAAATTTATTTGTAATAATAAAATAGATTTTCTTTCAGGTATCTGAAAATTTCTGGATTACATTAGAGAATAATAATTTTCCTTTTAATTACTGTAATTTATCCTTTTAATTACAGCAAAATTGAAGCCTGCATAAATAGGCCTATGCAGTGAAATATAGGATTTTTTGTTCCTGAAGCATATAGATGACTGCAATTTTTTAGAAATTTTTACTCATTGAATGTTTTTTTGTTTTATTTTTCAATATTTTCAAAAGGGATCAGCACTTGATTTATTTCTAATGTTTTCTTAATGATTTGGCAATTTATATTTTATTATTCATTTGGTTATTCTAACTGTAACTTTATCTTTATTTATTTTTCTTATATGTGGGCGTATCATTATTTTGTCTTACTCTGTGAACTTTAAAATTGTGTTTGTTTGTTATTAATTTTTCTTTGCATTTACATTTAAATTTTTCTAATTGCTTTTTCTTATTTGTTTGTCCATGATGGGACCTCGGGGCATAAGCTTTCATTATTGAGTAAGTATGTATGTTCTGATAGTACTTGGAATATAAAAGCATTGTGCAATTTGCATTGTACGCATTTTCTGGTGAAAATGAGACAGCTAGTTTTAAAAGCTGTTCTTGTAACCAATTTTCCATTTCTCATTGGACAGCATTTTTTTTTTTTTTTTTTGCAATAAATTCATTTGAAAAATGTTTTTACATTTCTCCAACCTATGAACCAACCCTTAGTTGCAGCAAGGTTTTTTTTTTTTAGCCCATTTAAGTAGCTAACTTTTTTGCTTTTTATTTTTGCATTAGTGGCCCGTTAACTGAAGCCTCACTTTCTTGAACATGGGCTTTTATAACTAGTTTTTACTTTACCACTTTTACTTCATTTGCACTTTCCTTCATTTAATTTTGTTTTACTTTTCTTATGAGATCATCACTGTTTTTCTATATTTTTCAAATTAACGTTTGATATATGTATAACTGTGTTGCAACATTGCATTAACTTATTTTTGGTGTTCTGTTATAACAATTTTATATGTTGATCTTCAGTTTTAATGTTAAATTGGTTTGCTTTCTGCTATCCTCAAACTTTATGTAAGCAAGCAGGGCATAAAATATCGACAGGTTCATTAGTGACTTTTTTTTTAAAAGAAAAGAACAGGTTCTATCTGAATACCTAGTGAATATTCTTGGAAACGTGGTAATTATAAACGATGCAGTGATCAGAAAGCGATAATTTTAACATGCAAATGGATAGAGAAAATCCGGACTGAGTGATTTTGATAATAATAAGTGATTTATAACATCACAATTTAAATCCTTTCTTCACACTTTTCATTTGCATTTTATGCTTTGTCTTGTTGTAGGTGAATACGATTGGAACATTTAACGTGACTCGTCTGGCTGTAGGACTGATGTCTAAAAATCAGCCAGATGAAGATGGCCAAAAAGGTGTTATTATCAATACAGCCAGTGTTGCTGCCTATGATGGTCAGCGGGGACAAATAGCTTATTCGGCCAGTAAAGGTGGAATAGTGGGTATGACTCTCCCTTTAGCTAGAGACCTAGAATGTGAAGGCATTCGCTGTTGTACTATTGCTCCAGGTAATTTTTATTACTTTTTTAAAAAAATTTCATAAAATATTTTTGTAAGTTATGAAGAATGTTATTTTTTAAACATGTTGTAGCACTTGCTGCTCAAAATTTGTGAACTATTTGTTATTTTTATACTTTTTTAGAACTTCTGAAAAATTTAATTTTATAATCACTATATTTATTGCACTATTTTTTCATTATTGCACTATTTTTTCAGGTTAATTTTTACAATTTTGGTGAGTTTCTAGTACATTATTATAATTTCTAAATCATTTTAATTTAATAATGCACTTAATAATGCTGATTATTGTTCTTGTTACAAATATATATATATATATATAGATTTTGGTTCAATTTTTTGTGATTTTTTAACCATTTTTTTAGGGTAAGTAGTAGATTTTGTTTCTATTTAGAATCTTCTTGAGATAGAAAAAGAGTTCTTTAATGTTAATCTGTAGAGAATTATCTAAGCACAATTCTCTTACCTATTATTTAAGTAATTAATATTTTGGGACAGATTTTGTTACAACTTTTATTCATTGAAATGTGTTTCTAAAAAAAATACTTACATTCTTAAAATTCATATTTCAGTTACTGTCTATAATGAAACTTATTTCTATTATAAAGTAAAACAAAAATTATTTCAAAATATTTCAGATGATAATGATAAATGCATTTTTTACATATTTGGTTTTATATTGGGATTTGATATTTTCTTCAAAGTACATTGTTAATAGTTTTTTTTTGTTGTTGATAATTTTAAAAGCATTTTTTTTTATTGTATTAACAGCCTGTCCCTTGTTGATAAGTAATTAAATTTAATTCTTATAATTTTCTGTGTCTTTACATGGCAAAAGTAGAATCTCTTTCCTGCTTGCAGAGAATTGTTAAAAATAATTAATTTTGAAGTATGAAATTAAATATTTTTATTGCAATTCTAATTTTGTTACTTATTTTTTGAACATTCTTACCATAGATTTCTGTCTTAAAATTTCAAGTGTTCATTTTTTTAATAAAATAGCAATAAATAATCATTTAACAAGAGGTCAAATATCGATTGCTCATATCTTATTATTAATATTCAGTTTTGTTTAAAAATGAAAATGCAGTATAATTTCGACCTATTATTTTACAAGTGAAATATAGTACTATTCTTCTAAAGGGAAAAGAAAAAACATACTGAAGAGAAATTTTAAATAGTGTGTTTACATTTAAAAATTAATCAGCTTAAAAATTACCCAAAGAAAATTTTTTTTCTCTTAATATCCTTCCTAAAATCTGTGTATATGATCGTTTAAAATAGTATTTCATGTCATTTTTATGTGAAGTTACTGAGAGAAAAAAATTATAAAAATAGTAATAAAATAATTCCAAAGAAAATGTTAAATATTCATTATAGCCAAGCAAAAATTAATTTTTTTTTATATAATCAGCAGATATATTGAAAAAACATTCTGATGCAAAGAAATTGCTATAGTTTTCTACTAAACTGACAGAACCTTACTTTTTGAAACTTATTTTACTATTTTTGTGAGAGAAAAAAATCAAATTTTCAAAGCTTATAGGATAAGTAGGAATGGAAATATAGGGATTCTTGATTATTATTTTAATATCGTTTTATTTTGATCGATTTCATTGTTATCTGTATGATTAATGAATCATAGATTAAGACTGCATACAACATATACATACATCTACAACACCTACAGTAAATATATGCCACAGTTTCAAGTGTTCAGGACATTTTTAGTGATAAACTTTCTGTTTTTGTGTATAACCTAATTTATAGTCTGTGTTTATAACTACAAACGAACTCAAATTGTCGCTTTGAAACTAAACCGTGGTAACTCAAAAAAAAGCAAGTTTCTCAGGAGAACGATTTTTAACTTTTCAGTAACTTCCACCGCAGGTTGACTCGAAGCTATGGCGACTATTGCAAAATAATTTACATTAAAAAAGCCCCGTTTCTTTACATTTTTCAATGAACCAGGCCTGATTCTTGTACCATTTCTAATTTTGTGGTAATTTCGAAGTAAGTTAAGGTACTTTAGAGTTGCAACACTTTTCTCTAAAACTTTTATAAAAAGTGGAGGGTTATTTCAAAATACAACGATGTTCTTCAAAATATCCTCCCAAATATTACATATTTCATTTCAAATTTTGACATACAACAGTGTAGGGAAAAAATCACTCTCCTGAAAAGCTTGCTTTTTTGAGTTACCACGGTTTAGTTTCAAAGTGACGTTATCTCCTCCAAGGTTTTGTTGCAACTGGTACACTGCTACACTATTCCCTGAAACCAAGATGGCGAATCGCGCCAATGTGATAACGATTTATCTGCTCTCTAAATTAATTATATGGAACTATGAAGGTAACACGTTGTTTCTGTAAAAGGGTGATTTTTTTTACACAAAATGGCCCAAACATCTAATTTTTCGATTTTTTTGAGACGAAATGTGTAACACACTAGAGAAAATTGCTCCCAATTATTGACCTTTCTTCTGGAACCCAATCCGTTACTGCTACCCACATTTTATGTAAGCATAGGTATTTTTTATTTATATTTTCAGAAGTTGACACAGATGATTTCTAAATATAAAACTAGCTTCCTGTCCGCTAAGTTTGTGGGAAGCCTATTTCCTACAGCCTTATAAAGGGTTGAACTAAGCATGTAAATGTAAAGATTTTCATTCTTAAAATCAATCCTGGTAAAAAATAAATTCAGTTTTAATTATCTATTATTTTGCTTAAACATATGTCATTTATAGGTTTGTTTGACACGCCTCTGCTAAGGGGTCTTCCGGAAAAAGTACGGCAGGAGTTAGCTAAGGATGTTCCTTTCCCTAAAAGACTTGGTAATCCTGATGAATATGCCCACTTAGTGCAATCTATGATTGAGAATCCAATGTTGAATGGTTGTGTCATTAGATTGGATGGTGCTCTACGCATGCAGCCTTAATGTATACAACTTAGCATTAAACAATGTTTTGAATTAATTTGTAATAAATCAAATATTCTGAGAATGTTATGATATCTCTACCACTATGCNTTAATCTACAGCAAATATATGCCACAGTTTCAAGTGTTCAGGACGTTTTTAGTGATAAACTTTCTGTTTTTGTATATAACCTAATTTATAGTCTGTGTTTATAACTACAAACGAACTCAAATCGTCGCTTTGAAACTAAACCGTGGTAACTAAAAAAAAGCAAGTTTCTCAGGAGAACGATATTTAACTTTTCAGTAACTTCCACCGCAGGTTGACTCGTAGCTATGGCGACTATTGCAAAATAATTTACATTAAAAAAGCCCTGTTTCTTTACATTTTTCAATGAACCAGGCCTGATTCTTGTACCATTTCTAATTTTGTGGTAATTTCGAAGGGTTATTTCAAAATACAACGATGTTCTTCAAAATATCCTCCCAAATATTACATATTTCATTTCAAATTTTGACATACAACAGTGTAGGAAAAAAATCGCTCTCCTGAAAAGCTTGCTTTTTTGAGTTACCACGGTTTAGTTTCAAAGTGAGGTTATCTCCTCCAAGGTTTTGTTGCAACTGGTACACTGCTACACTATTCCCTAAAACCAAGATGGCGAATCGCGCCAATGTGATAACGATTTATCTGCTCTCTAAATTAATTATATGGAACTGTGAAGGTAACACGTTGTTTCTGTAAAAGGGTGATTTTTTTTACACAAAATGACCCAAACATCTCATTTTTCGATTTTTTTGAGTTACTACGGTTTAGTTTAAAAGCGACGAAATGTGTAACACACTAGAGAAAATTACTCCCAATTATTGACCTTTCTTCTGGAACCCAATCCGTTACTGCTACCCACATTTTATGTAAACAAAGGTATTTTTTATTTATATTTTCAGAAGTTGACACAGATGATTTCTAAATATAAAACTAGCTTCCTGTCCGCTAAGTTTGTGGGAAGCCTATTTCCTACAGCCTTATAAAGGGTTGAACTAAGCATGTAAATGTAAAGATTTTCATTCTTAAAATCAATCCTGGTAAAAAATAAATTCAGTTTTAATTATCTATTATTTTGCTTAAACATATGTCATTTATAGGTTTGTTTGACACGCCTCTGCTAAGGGGTCTTCCGGAAAAAGTACGGCAGGAGTTAGCTAAGGATGTTCCTTTCCCTAAAAGACTTGGTAATCCTGATGAATATGCCCACTTAGTGCAATCTATGATTGAGAATCCAATGTTGAATGGTTGTGTCATTAGATTGGATGGTGCTCTACGCATGCAGCCTTAATGTATACAACTTAGCATTAAACAATGTTTTGAATTAATTTGTAATAAATCAAATATTCTGAGAATGTTATGATATCTCTACCACTATGCCGTTTTTTCAGCTAATTGTTGGTTTTTTATTTTTGATAATAAAAATTATATAGCATTACATTGTATTTTTCTTTTAGTTTTATATGCTGTTTGTTTTGGTCAAATAAGAAACTGTTACGAAAATAAATATTCCTGTGTCCTTTAATCCGTAGTCAACCTGTTTTGATGCATTTATGTAAATTTGTAACCAAATGCCCACGTCAACTGAAACAAGTAATAGTCAGGAATTGGGTTATGCAATAGTTTTCAAAGCATTCTATAAAAAATTATAAAGTAATAGCCAATTTATTTTAATTTACGAAAGATTTAGTATCATTTAAAGTTAACAAAATACATTGTTTTTAGATTCTACTTTATTTTAAAGTTAACATCGTTTGTAATTTTTAGAACTAAATATAATAGCACAAATGTTTAAAATGCTGTTGTAAAAATATCACGTTTCATCCAAAACTAAGCAAAAAATATGAGTCTCCGGTCATCATTTAATTTTTAATACGACATTGCAGCCCTGGTTATGGCACAAAGCATTTTTTTATTTATTTATGACTATTTGACAGAACATCGAAAATATTTAAAATAAATATGGAAAGTGATTAATCATCGAATGAGCTGAAAGAGTAAACATGAATTGAGTTTCAAGTTAAATAGTTTTTTAAAGTCTCTTACAATTATTTCTAGTAAAAATTCCACTACCATGCAGAGTTTTCTTCGTGTAGTAATATTTTGTCTCTCATAAAATCTAAGTTGCAATGACATGGTGCATTAACCCATTTTAGGCCAAAGATGTGTTAACTCGCCATTTCAATAAGTATTTTTGTTATTAACACTGTGAAGTTTATTTTCCAGAATTTTATTTTTTCTGCTGCTATGGCTTTTGAAGCTATCTATAAAATATTGGTGATTCAATTGGATTAAACACTTTCTGTTGGGAAATTCTCAAAATACAAGTTTTTTTTTTAGTTGGAAATGGTTCTCGACAAATTCGACGCTTTGGAAACGGATAATTATCCCAATCGGGATTAATCATGCGTGTTTATGATGAATAAAAGTTGCAAGTTCTGTAAATAAAAAAAAATGTCACAGCAAACTATTGTTTAGCTAAATGGTTTGTCTATTGATTTGGTCAATGATGCATATACTCTGTATTTTATTTTTAAATGAATTATTATTTTTTATACACGGAACTTTTTGCATCTTAATGAAAATAATTCCATTTTATAAAATTTCTGTGCTTGACTTTAAATGGATTAAAGAAGTTTTCCCTCATTAACCAGGGTTCTATTTGTTGCTTTAAATCGATAGCTAGCAGCTTCTCTAGGGTGCTGTCGATCATGAAATTGTGGAGTACCCCCATGACCCCATTGTTCTTTAGTGAGAGTGCTTTTACAAAATCTAATATCTGATATGTTGAACAAATCATGTCTTATTTTTCTCATGAAATAATGCTGTACATCAATGTTTTTAAGTGCAGTATTGCTAAAGAGAAGGAAAAAAAAAGTGATTTCTAAATATCTTTAGGATGGTTTTTATTATATTAATAATTTTTTGTTTTGTTTGCAATCCTATCTTTTGTTAGAGCAAAATTTTTAGCTCAAAAAATTGCATATCTTTATAAGTGAAAACTATTAA
Source organism: Parasteatoda tepidariorum (assembly GCF_043381705.1). NCBI lineage: Eukaryota > Metazoa > Arthropoda > Arachnida > Araneae > Theridiidae > Parasteatoda > Parasteatoda tepidariorum. The sequence continues at coordinate 31,922,346 of NC_092207.1, read as the reverse complement.
GAGCGGTATTTAAGAATATTCCTTTGAATAATATAAATTAACCATTAGAATTTTGTAAAAAATGTTCTGTTTTAAGAAATATAAGCATAATAAATATTTTAAGTATTCTTGAACTAAAGAAACAGTTTATGTGCAAATGAATTATTTGATTTCAATAAACATAAGGGGTCAGGGAGTAAAAAGTAGCAGCCTTCATTTCTAAGTAGTTCAGATGAACATATCTATGTTTTTATAAAATATACTTTTAAACAATTATTTAAAATTAGAAATCTCAATGCAAAACTTTTATAGACCAGAATGAAGAATTTTGTTGGATATAATAATTTGCAGCTGGGAAGGGAAATTTTTAGTACTCAAAAATGATTTTTACTTTTCTTTAGAAAGCTCCAAACGTTCTAAAAGAGGTGCGACGCTAATCTCTCTTTTTTTTGTTGTTGTTATGAATCGCTTGCTTTTCCATAATAATTGCTAACAATGAAATAATTGGGTTTCCCGTCATCGGCTAAGTGGTCATGAGGTTAAAATTACAATAGGGAGCAAGTGCACATTTACTTGTTTCTCATAATATAGTTGCGAGTTAATTTCTGGTTCTGTTATTTTTGTTTCTAAAATCAAATGAATTTAAAACTTGTCAAACTGGTCTTATTCGACAATTACCCGTCAACATTTGAATGCTTTATCATGGCCATGAATATTGCATCAAGATATAGAAATAATATTTCATTAGATGCTATGAAATTGTTTTTATTTTTGTAGTATTTTTTTTAAATGTAAAACTTTGAATCGCCAGGCGTCAAAAAGAACTTTTAATGGAAGTTAATAGTGCTTTAACGCTTAAATTACGAAATCTCTTGGTAAACAGATGTTTCAAAGTTTAATTCTAGATCAGGCGATGAATTCAAGATCTGTTGTAAAAATTTTCTCTATAAAATCTGGGAACACCTATTTTTTATTAACTATTTACTACATTCCTTAATTACTACATTTTATTAAACACGTTTGAAAGTCCGGTTTGTTATTTTCCCCATTTGTCAATGTGATTCAAAATGTCTCAAAGTGTTTTATTTATAATATTGACCGACCACGGTGTCCTATCAAAAATGAAAGAGTATTAGTCAATTTATGTATAAAAATTACGTTATATATATAGAGAGAGAGAAATAACTGGTAGAGCAAAATTTCTTAAGGAGCATTCGAAAACTTATTGCTGCCAATGTAATAATCGGAAAACAGAAATCTCTGGCAGAATGACTATAACAAAAATATTTATGCTTTTTTTTTTAAATAATTAGAAAAAGATAAAGCTCTGAATTTTCAAAAGTTCTTTTAGAAATTTGCTACCAGTTGTTTAGTTTTCTCACGTGATGCTGTTCAGCTTAATATTATTTCATTACCAACGATATATATTTAAATCGAAAATAATCACATCTTTAATTTTTACATCTGAACTGAAAGAAACAAAGTACGCTAGTTTTAATCTCCTTTGATTGTTTTGGTTACAATCTTTATTATTTTTAGGTGCGCGTTACATCTCTATTACAGAAATATTACGTTAAAATTAATTTGATTTTTTTTTATTATTTAGCACCTAAAATTTCAAATATTGCAGAAAACTTTATTTAAGATCAACAGAGAGATTTTTAATAAATTTTCAGACATGGAAATCCAGTCTGCTTCCCTTAGATAAATAAATGTTATAATATTCCTACTACTTTTTATATGGCTAACCAACTCGATTCGAATGAGTTAATTACATTAATTTTCTTTCCAGAATGTGTCGAAATTGCCTCATGCAAGTTTAAATTATTATAATTAGCTCGCTATATATGTGTCAATAGAACTAGCTCTGGAATAATGTCCTAATTAACAAATAAAAATGAATATTTAATTTAAAGGAAATATGTATGGGTCTAAAAAAAAGTAGCACTGGACTAATTTCCTAATTAAGAAATAGAAATGAATATTTAATTTAAAGGAAATATATCTGTGTCAAAAGAACTCGCTCTGGAATAATTTCCTAATTTACAAATAAAAATGTATATTTAATTTAAAGAAAATATATATGGGTCTAAAAAGGAAGCTCTGGAATAAATTCCTAATTAAAAAATAAAAATGACTATTTAATTAAGGAAATATGTATGGGTCTAAAAAAGTAGCACTGGATTAATTTCCTATTTAAGAAATAAAAATGTATATTTAATTTAAAGGAAATATATATGGGTCTAAAAGGAAGCTCTGGAATAATTTCCTAATTAAGAAATAAAAATGAATAATTTAAAGGAAATATATAGGGGTCTAAAAAAGTAGCACTGGAATAATTTCCTAATTAAGAAATAACAATGAATATTTAATTTAAAGGAAATATATATGTGTCAAAAGAACTAGTTCTGGAATAATTTCCTAATTAGGAAATAAAAATGAATATTTAATTTAAAAGAAATATATATGGGTCTAAGAAAGTAGCACTGGACTAATTTCCTAATTAAGAAATAAAAATGAATATTTAATTTAAGGGAAATGTATATGGGTCTAAAAAAGAAGCTCTGGACAAATTTTCTCATTAAGAAATAAAAATGAATATTTAATTTAAAAGAAATATATATGGGTCTAAAGAAGATTTATGATTAGACACATTTTTGGAAAAAAGATGAAATGGTATAATAGCAGAGCAAGAAGTTCATAAAAAAATTCACAATTCTGACTTTTTTTAAATTTTATCACTCTAAAAATATTTGATCAATTTTGTTATTAATATCAGTATATTGTCATATGAAATTACATTGCTTAAAATGGTTTGGAATACTTTACATTTCAAATTATTGATAAATATAATTATAAAAATGTATACATAAAAAAATATTATTTCTTTAAATTTAGCTACTACACGTACTCTTTCAGGATTGCGTGGAGGATTTTTTCAACACACAGCAACCAGGACAAGCCTTGGCCTATCCTGGACTGTCCTGCCAAATATGAGATTACGGACTAAAGGAATAGCTATCGAATTAATAGAACTCATGTACACATGTTTGAATTATTGATTTGACATCGTGGATAAAACCAGGAACAAATCAAGACAAATTCTGGCCCAAGGCACACAAAATTTTCAGGGCCCCAAGCAAAATATTTTGAAATTAAATTACTGAAGAGTAGTCCGAACAATAAAATAAATCTATTGAACGGCATGATTCAAGAGAAACATTCTAAAAAATTTTGAAAGCAGACAGTTGAATATTATTTTTCCAAGATAAAGTTTTTGCATCTAAATACTAAAGCAAGATATAAAACAACAAAACATGTAGTATGAAAATAAAATTAGTTTGGTGACCAGAAAGAGTTGAAATCAGTGATTTTTGCTAAATGTCACTGATTAGCTGAATTATTTTAAAGATTGTAGCCTTCCATCTACAGCTTTACATATTTGTTAAAAATAAGCTTTTAGTTCTTATAGCCTTCCATCTACAGCTTTACATATTTGTTAAAAATAAGCTTTTAGTTCTTGTAGCCCTCCATCTACAGTAGGGGTGCACAACCTGCGGCCCGCGGGCCAAATGCGGCCCTTCGACTACTGAAGTGCGGCCCGCGAGNTGCGGCCCTTCGTTAGCCAACCTGCTGTGCAAGTGGCCCTTCACTCAAAAAGGTTGTGCACCCCTAATCTACAGCTTTACATATTTGTTAAAAATAAGCTTTTAGTTCCTGTTGACACTAGTCATTTATAAGAGACATTGCGAATATGCATTCTCGTTGCATTTGCTTAAGCCGTTGGAGTAAAAATTGCACCAATTAAAATTCAGCTACACTTTTGAATTTTATTAGTGCAATGTTTACACGAGTTTGGTTTATCACAATATAAAGAAAATTTGAAATAAAAAAATGCCTTTTTGAGAAAAACTGTTTCGTTCAGTATTTTTTTAAAAAAAGTAATATTGTGAACTTTTTACTAATTTTTGAGGCCCCCAGAAAGTGTGGGCCCTAGGTCCGTGCCTATTGGGTCTAGGCGATAATCTGGCCCAGGATAAAACATTTTTTTTTTTTTAAGTTTCAGAATCAAATATTTATACATTAAAAATAAATATTGATGCCACTAAAAATATTCTTCACTGTTGACCCACCGATCAAGATTATAGTTGCCAACTTGTAAGATCTTGATCATGCAAATCAGCAGCAATGGAACATTTATCAAAAGAAAATAATTTATGTCCCTTTAAAAGCAAAATCGCAGTTAGGAAGCATGTGACTTTTTCTGTATTTTCACTGCGGAAACCGACGATTTCCGGTATATTCTACCTGCACTAAAAATGCATCGTCTCGTCGGATGTTGCATAAATTGTCTTTTAAGCTCATACCTAATTTTAAAAACGCATTTATGTCGTTAATGTGATCAACTTGTAAGAGTAAGTCTGAATTCAAAATACTTTGTAAAGTTTAATTAACCCGTATTTATCGCCAAAACTTCCTTTACTCTTTAGTAAAGATAAACACTTATATTGTATTCGATAAAGATATGAATAATAGTAACATAATATGATTTTACTGCTCATGTTTATTCTGGAGAAGTAAAACGTATGTTTCAAACTTAATATAATTATAAATGTTTTATTTTATAGATTTAAAATCTAAACTTAGTTTAATTGTGAACGTATTTTAACAACATATTCATAGCTTTCAATCAATGTAGTTTTAAGTGGTATCAAAATTATTCCCTTTTCAATTATTATTATTTATTTATTTATAATTAATAACTGTCGTTGAACAGTTGATCCAATTTTTGAGTTTATGGCTGTCTATGTTCAACTCCGTAGCCTTGTAACTTTGAATCCAATCCAGGAGACAGGGTAACTGCTGGATCAAGTATTGGGAGAAGTTTGCCTTCTTGGAGGACTTTTTGATGGAACTGACTCGCATTTCGTTACATGGAGAGGAAAACCACGAAAATCTCCCACGGCTAACCTAACGGCAAGAGGACTCTTATCCTTCTTCTACTACTGAGGATATTTTATTTGAGCAATGTGGTCGGTGCGAACCGGATGCAGAATTCGTATCGACCAGCCTTTGCTAAAGTTCGAACCCCTGTCACTTCATTGAGAAACGAGGGCTCTATCACCTGAGACAATATTTCAAGTTTCGCAAGATTTCATGAAAATTGGAGCAAACTTATCACTTCAATTAAAAAAAAAATTTACAACGTACGATAGTAGTACTGATTATACATATATACTAAATCATTTATATTTGTAGCAATCACGAATGGATAATTTTCTTGAGAAACAGCGGAAATGAAGTATTTTTGCGATCACTTTTTAAACTTTTGTATGGATCGCAGAAATTTCAAAAACGTATTTTTACGCGACTAGCTTGTAATGAGTTAATTGTATTTAAATATTTATGTTTGAATAGCAAATTCTTATAATAAACTATCACCTCCTAATTCAGAAAACCTTAACTCGGTTTCTTTTATAAGTAGTCTGCGCTGATTGCTTGAAAAGTGAACCAACTGTAACTATGAACCGAATATCTATTATAAAAATACCTGATACAAATTTGTCGTACTTTAATATTCATACATTTGATAAATGAAGTGGTTACCAAAGAAGTAAGACAAACCAATCACAATCATTAATTAAACAGACTTTAAGACGTAAATTTGCTCTGTTTTTACTGGATGTTCTTTCGAATGGCTATTGTGTAAACTGGTTTACTTGCATAGTAGTCTGATCGGACTACCTTTGCGAAACTGTGGGGAGGCTTTCAGTTATCAGAGGCGATGAGTAAACTTACTGTTGTATAAAATATTAAACTTGAGTAATAAATGAGCATTACCATTTTTTTTTAATTAAGGCAGATTCACGCCACTAAACAATATTAAATTAGTAAATAAAGGGTTTCGGATAGATCACACTTTCAAAAAAGTAAAAAGTGGTGGTATATTTGTCTGGGAGATCATGTAATTGTAGGGGTCGTTAAGCAGAATGTTTCTTAGGGGTAGTAACATTTACGACTTAATGCACAAATTTTTTTTTGATTCTCCATTTTTTAGCAACTATTACAAATCAATATATTATCCATATGCGTGCAGGGGTCTCTTTAGAAGAAATTTGGGTTCGTTAACGGACCCTTCACAAAATATCTTTTCATAAACACTAACCCTTCACAAAATATTTTAACTCACAAACGGACCCTTCACAAAGTTGTTTTTCTTCATTATTGTTTTGTTAATCGATTAAACCCTTCCCAGGNTTATTAATCGAATAAACCTTTTCCAGGAAGGGAGAAAGACAGATGTAAACGAACTAAATTTTGTCTTCGGCAGGCGCTTCTTCCTTTATTCGTCAGAAATGAATATTCTGCGTAAAGCAGCATAGGCTAAATGCCAAATATTTGTATGTTGCATCGCTAATTTAGTAGCTGCAATTGCTGTATATTTTTTAAAATTTAATTTTTTTAATTATAATTTTACAGTGTTGAGCATAATCTTGTATGTCTCTGCAATTTAAAAACACCTTGAAAAAGTTTTTTTTGAAATAACGGACCCTATTTGCACAAATTCACAAAAGCGGACCCTGGCTAAAAGAATGTGACTTAACGTTTATTTTATATTCACAAATTACGAGTAATTTTTCACAATTTTACAAAAACGGACCTTTCACAAAATGTCTGAACAGACCCCTGGTGTGTATGAGATCTATTAGTTAGGAAGCTATGATTTTAACTACTGGTAAAGTAGAAGAAGTAGCTTAGTTTTTTCTCATTATGTTTTTAATTATTATTTACTATCACTTAAGAGGACGCTATACAACGGGAGAATCTTTTCATAGCAAATTCTGCTTCATCTTCATTACTAACTTAAAAATTGAAGTATAAAAAAAGTGAGTTTAGTCAAGCCTTGGGTAAGTCACGAAGTTACAATTGCTAAAAAAAAAAAATCAAGATATCAAAATGCAAGCAAAATTATTGGAAGATAACTACCCTATTGCGCAATACTAAGTTTTCATTTTTATATATTAAAAAAATTTTTTTTCCGAATTTGAAACTTCATGATTTATACTAGGTTTGCCTTAACTCACTTTTTTATACTTTGCATTTCAAATTACTGATAGAGGTGAAGGAGAATTTGCGATGAAAAATTTCTCCCATGGTATGGCGTCTTCTTAAGTAATAGCTTTATCGACGATCGTACAAGAAAAGTTGTTGCTACTTGCTAGCTATGTATAACGTAGGAGCCTCAAGGGGAAAAAAAAACGACTCAATAGTTTTACAATTTTTCGATATTTATGGTTGAGAGTTAATGGGTTAAATTGTTGATTAATTGAGAACGGTTAAAAAATTAAATTAACACGTTCATAAGTAGCTAGAGATAGGCCAATAGATTGGAGGAATAATTATAAACAAATTGGAAACAGAAAGTGTTTCTCGAAGAACTTAATTTGATTGTTGTAATTCATTAATTTAAGAAAATGAAGTTTTTAGACCTATTACTACTGTTTTATTTTTTTAAAAAAAGAAAAAAACATCTCCTGCCAAGATGGAGGATAGTTGTTAACCGTGATTACGAAATGAAATGACCTATGTTTTAATCTATCATTGTTTTTAAATGTAAATGATTGTTTTTATTAAATTCAACATATTTTTTTTATTAGTTTGTCACTGTTAGACTTACATAGTTTAACAGCACTTATTTTTTAAAGCCTTTTCCAGTGTAGGGTAGCTAGTCGGGCAACGCTAATTCAACAAATGTTACAAACCGCTAGAAATTTAAAAGTAATTGCCTTTAAACGTGTAGCCACCGCTATTCTTTAAACAAAAAAAGAGTTAAACAGGGTTCCCGCTGTCCTTAAAAACTTTTAGTAGTGGTATTAAGCTTAGATTAATGCTACAAGATATTTCTTACTTTTTAATATACCATTTCATTTTTAAGTGGTTTAGAAACTCTTCTTCTTCTTTTGATTTTTGAGCTGCGCACCTGGGTCACGTCCCGTGTCCCATCCAACATATTTATTTTGATAATTGTGGTTGGATTTTAAGGTCAGCAGTCCATGTGGTGGCCGTTAGCTGGATTCAAGCACCTTGCTTGAGTAAATAATAATAATGGAAATTATAAGAAGCAGCTTGCTTTAAACTATGTGTGGCTTTAAATGTAAATTGATGGTCAACGTGGTTAAGCGTTTGATCAAGTTGTCAGTATTGTTGTTGAATTTGATGCTTATGGATGGATTTGTGATGAATTATTTATTTTGATACAAGTGACATGAGGCGTCGGATGTGAAGTGAGCAACTATTAGTCTTAATTTTATATCTTTTTCGTAATTTTCAAAATTGAATATCTGGTTGAAGTTCACCGCATTGCAATTTATAGCCTTGTCATAGAAATCTGCATTTAATTTGCAAATAATATTCTGATAAGGTCGGGATCTTAAGGTCTTTGTGGATATTTGTATTTCTGATGAATCATCTGGCACGGGTGATTTTTCTGAATGTCTTGTTCTGGCATTGGTTGAGATTTTTCATGAGATTCTCCGGTATGGTTATCCAGGCAGATGAGGCATATGTGAGAGTTGGTCTGATCATTGATGTATATAGTAGTTTTCTTAGTTTTAATGAGACATTATGGTTATAGATGAGTGGTTGTATTATTGTTGCTGCATTTGCTTTGTATTTTCGATAGGGTCGTTCTAGGTAAGCTTGCCGTTTATTATAAGTCCGAGGTAGTTTGCTTTTTTAACTATTGGTATTTGGATATTGAGCAGTTTCGGTTTGCATTGTGGTAGTATTTTTATTCTTCTTTTTTGTATGATTAGGATTTGCGAGGTTTAGAAGCTGGAATTTTCTTGCATATATACTTTCTTTGGAAAACAATTTTTAGTGGTGGTTACACTGAAATTAGATCATCGATATTTGCTTAATTTTCGTCACCGCTTTTTAAAATTTACAAGGCCCGCGGGAACCCTGGTTAAAGTATGCTGCGTCACTTAGAATGTATACTGTGGAAGGTCGCATTTGTATAGGGATATCACGTGTGACTATAAAATTATTTTATATTTATTTAATCTAATTAGTCATTCAATCAAAACTATCACCATGACTTACATTACAAATTATTCATATTTAAAGCGAATAGATTCCTTTACAATAGTAAACTGAAAGAAAAAGTTGCGAATTTTATTTCTCTTAATAGATTTTTGTTATTTATTAGTCACCATATTTTTAGTCGCCCTTGGCATCCCTGTATTTGCAAATGTCCTGCCTGACTAAAATTTTCAATCGAAATTTACTGTTCCGGAAAGGGTTAAACGAAAGCGCAACTGACTTGCTCCTTCCTTTTTCCATAAAAGATTATATATGCAGTCATTACAACAGCATGCAAATTCCCAAAAACATCATTCATAGAATGCCTCTTTTACGTTTTAAGATTAAAAATTTCCCTTTCATACTTTGATATACAACCGTGAAGATTAATATATTTATCCAATCGTTAGGCCAATTTAACCCCAGTTTATGGTACTTGCTTGATCGCCGACAAGTAATTGCTATTTTAATGCATTGTCAAAGATTGTTCTAGAAATTATTGTTTACTTTTTTTATTCGTGACTTGTTTCTTCAAAAACACAGATCAGGCCATATATTTCTTTCCTGTACATTGTCATTTTCCTTTCTTCTGTAGTTCCTTTTTGTAGCATTTTTATTACAGTCCAAAAAAAAAAAAAGATGGAATAAAATTGATTAATAGCTTGAAAAACATTTTATCCTTCTATTCGATATCCTGCATATTCACTGTCAAATTCGAGCTATTATTCATAAGACATTTCATGTCAGTGAGTCACATGTTGCTATGACAATGCAATTTATGCGGGGCTTTCAATCTGACTAAAATGTGTAGTTTGTAAAGTTTGTAGTTGTTGTTATTTCGCAATTCAACAGTTAGATTGTTGAAGTATTAATCAGCTCCCCGCTGACGTTACGTTTGCTCAACAAACTGTAATAAAAAAAAAAAAAACTTTTTCTTTGGGGGGGGGGGGGGGGGNGGGGGGGTGGTAGGAGAGAGTGTTTAGAAATTAACGCATAAGCTCAGTTGATTATTTTTAATATGACTAACACTTTAATTTAAAAACAAATATTGCGCTTGCAAAATTTAGCTGCTTATACTTAATTGGGTACTTGTAACAACAACAAGAATTTACCAATGATATCGCACTGTTGTGCCGAATCAAGTGGTTGTGCATGGTGTGTTAATGTTACAACTATTAGGCTTGTTTATTATCACGCGGAATCAATTTTCATATCAAGATTTAATCGGATACCTGCAAGCGACTTCTAGCTGAATTTTCTAATTATGATGAACTAGAAACGTAATTTTTCAAAAGTAAACAAAATATATATTTTTTAAATGTTTCCTATGCCTTAATCAAAAACCTGTTATAGAGGTGCCAATTTGTTACACTATGAGGTCAAATTGATTTTGGACAGTCTTTAAAACGCCATTTGGTTTTCCAATTTCTTATGGTAAACCGTTTTTAACCCTTTCCGATGCAGTGTAACCAGTCTAGTAACAGTAATTCAACAAATGTTAGAAACTACTAGAAATGTAATACTAATTGCTTTTAAACGTTTAGCAACCTCTATTCTTTAAACAACGAAGAGCTAAAGACTGTCGCTCAACTTAAAATAAACTTTCTTAGGTTGCACTTGCTAATATCTTGCCTGACTGAAATTTTAAATCAAAATTTGATATTATGGAAAGGGTGAAGACCTTTTAAAGTAGGCAAGATTAACCATAATTCTGCCTGTTTTAGTTCTCAACCAGTTTTTAAATTTTTTGCAGAAAGCGGAGCAGTTGCCTTTCCTGTAATATTATTTCTACAAATATAAAGCATAAATTGTACTACTACTAGCAATGGTCAAACCATTTGAAATTTTGATTTCCGTAGCAACTATCAGTAGCAGTTAGTATATACGCCATAGTGTACAGCTAAATCTACGATAAATTTCAACTAATATGAAAGTTCAATTACCATGAACTAAATTCTTAAAATATAATATATAGTTGGTTGCAATATTTTCTTAAAGTTTTTTTTCTAGAAGTACACATAAAAGGGAAATATATTGCGTAAAGAAAAAGGGGAGACTAATTAAGCAATCCTAAAAATACATTGAAAATTATGTTAATTGAGATGAAATATCTTGAAGTTATAGTGAAAAATATATTTTCAAGTGATAATTCTTAAAAACTATTATATAATATACATTTGATTTAGTGAACAATATATTTATAGATAATGGAGGAATGAATACAAAGATTTATTAAAAGTATATTTTAGAATCTAAATAACTAGAAAAAGTCATGTGAAAAGTATATTTTTGGATAAAAATTATAACTTAATATGTCATAGCACAAAGCTAATTCATATAAAAATCTCTTTTAATATGATTTCGAATTGTTAAACAATATTTTATATCTTTTTTTTAAACGGTAAACTTGAGAATTCCAAAGCCCTTCAATTTTTTTATTTATAAAAGCAAGTTCAATAAAATTTTAAGAAGTGTCTTAAACCAACCTTGTTTTTCTAATATAAATCCAAGATCGATAATTATTCCTCATTTCATATCAATAATTTTATCAATAATAATTTTAAATGAATTTTTAAATAATGTTTTATATGTCTTTTAAATGGATAATTCAGAAATTGCAAAGACCTCCAGTTTTAACTTTGTTAAAAAACCGGTGTAATGAAATTTTAAGAAGTGTTTCAAAACCAACCTGTTTGTTCTAATATAAATCCAAGGTGGATAATTATTCCTCATTTTATATCAATAACTTAATCAATAATAATTTATCAATAATATCTTTTTTTAACGGTAAATTTGAGAATTCCAACGCCTTTCAATTTTTTTATTTATAAAATCAAGTTCAATAAAATTTTAAGAAGTGTCTTAAACCAACCTGTTAATTTTAATATGAATCCAAGATCGATAATTACTCCTCATTTTATATCAATAATTTAATAAAAAATAATTTTATATGAATTTCGAAATAATATTTTATATCTCTTTTAAATGGATAATTCAGAAATTGCAAAGCCCTCCAGTTTTTACCTTGTTAAAAAACCGGTGTAATGAAATTTTAAGAAGTGTCTTAAACCTACCTGTTCATTTTAATATATATCCAGGGTCGGTAATTATTCCTTATTTCATATCAATAATTTAATCAATAAAAATTTCATATGAATTTTTAAGCAATATTTTATATATTCATTTTAAATGGATAATTCAGAAATTGCAAAGCCCTCCTGTTTTTACATTATTAAAGAAACCGGTGTAATGAAATTTTAAGAAGTGTCTTAAACCAACCTGTTCATTCTAATATATATCCAAGGTCGTTAATTATTCCTCATTTTATATCAATAATTTAATCAATAATAATTTTATATGAATTTTTAAACAATATTTTATATCTCTTTTAAATGGATAATTTGGAAATTGCAAAGCCCTCCAGTTTTTACATTGTTAAAAAACCGGTGTAATGAAATTTTAAGAAGTGTCTTAAACCAACCTGTTTATTCTAATATAAATCCAAGATCGATAATTATTCCTCATTTTATATCAATAATTTAATCAATAATAATTTTATATGAATTTTAAACAATATTTTATA
>NC_092207.1:31827141-31907107 GCF_043381705.1 Parasteatoda tepidariorum | reverse complement strand
CATATGTATACATATGTATACATATATATTCAAAATTAAAATCAGTTCTTCAAATCTTACGTATGAGAGAGTATGGAATCTGATGTAAATTTGAGAGTTCCTCCTTATTATTCAAAAGAGTTAATTTAAAAATAACAAAAGCAAGAATAGATCGAATACAAAGATGTTAAAATGTATAGCTTATTTGAATTTTACTGATTTGTTTGCTATAGTAGCATTATAAACTTTTCTTTATCTAAATTTCATTTGTTTTTAAAATCCAACTAATGCTTTGAAAATTAAATAATTAAAAATATAATTTTGACAAACTGACTGAAAAACAAATATTTGGCAACAAATGCAAAACCATTATTAAAGAACATTATAAGTAATTTTTTGAAAAATTTGTTTTTTAATTTAATATTCGTAGAAATAATTTGCTTTTATACATCTTTTCCTTCTAGTAGTTCATCCTTCAGGTAAAACAATATTTTTGCCTTAATACGTATTTGATTCTGAGTGCAATAAATTTGATTTGAAATGGTTCCAAATAGTGGTATAGTGGGGAACTTTTTCTAGTTGTATCAAATTTTTCGTTTTAAGATTTGATTCTGGGTTTAGTAAATTTAGTTTGAAGTAATTTTGCATACCACTAAGTAAAAATAATTCAAGCATTTAAAACTCAAAAAGTAAATTTTAAGATTTTGTCTCTCATTAAATTTGAAATAATTCAGAGACTCTTCTGCTATTTAATGACCAATTTTATTTTTTAATTTAAAAGCAATGTACAGAGACGCCAACTTGGTCCGCTTTGTAAAAAAAGTATTTCCTAGTGGTAACAAAATTTAAGTGATTTTCAGTTTAGTATTTCTCATTAAGTAATTTTTTCAGCACCACTTATCAAAATTCAAAGCATTAAATGAAATACAACCTAATTGCGGTTATTTCGTGGAGACACTTTCAAAAAGTAGATGTAGTTATCCTTATTCCACAAGTTTTACTATTTAATTCGCTACCAATTTATTAAATTTTTTAAAGAAAGCGGAACAGTTGGCATCTCTAAATACGTATATAATCAAGGAAAGATTGCATAAATCAGAATATGTATATTTGTTATATCTTACTTCAATTTAACTTCAGTAAGCAGAAATTTCTTTTTGAACTTTAACATATAATTTTAAGAAAAAAATATTGAAAACATGTAGTATTTTTTTATATGTTAATAGCAAAATATGCTCAAATATTAGGCAAATTAAAGCACATATTATTTTTTCCGCTAAAAACTCGAGAATTTTAATGTTGAGGTACATTAAAAAATTAAATACATCATTCTTTTGAGTTTTTAAATAAATTTATTTTTTGGAAGATTTGGGAAGAATTTTGTTGGTTATTTAAACTGTAAAATAGCTCAAAATTTCAAAGGAATGCATGTAGTTTTTAAAAAGAGTATAAGAATTTAACGCTAATATCCGTTGTATTTCATTTGAAACAGTTTTTGTCATCACTCTCTCTTATAGTTTTTTCTGGAGTGGATTATCATTTTTTTCACATTAAATCGTTCTATTGTATTACACCAAAAGTGGTAATTTATTTTTGTAAGTATTTTAGGTTGTCTCAGAAACAATTCTATTGTTACCTCAACCATTTATGCATTGTTTCACACAAAACGTTTGAAATCACTGTATTAAATTAAATAAAATGCTCGCAGAAATTTAATAATCAATAATTGCAATAAAATAACGGCCACGATTTTTATTGTTACGTCGTATTACGTATATATACAAGTATATAGCAACAAAAGAAAAATAGATAGTTTTTTTCCCCTGTGTAGACTATTCAATGGTTTTAAAACCCTGTGAGTAATCTTAGAAAACTATAATTCGAATGTAATCTGACTCTTTACTGACCAGAATATCATTTATAATAAAATGCTAATTTTAATGAAAAAATGATTTATCATTTAAAATATATTAATTTTATTGTTAAACCAAGTTTTATGGATTACTGTCGACTTTCGGTAAATGTAATATTTTGACTACTTCTCTAATTGACTTTAACTATTTTAGATTTTACAAGCCCTTTTGACTCTAACTTTTTCCGATTTTACAAGCCCTTTTTGCTTTTGATTTTACAATTTACTTGATTTTATGGTTCTCTTAGATTTATCTATCTCAACACCTTTTAACTCTTCTTTTCTCATTTTTAAAATCATCTTTTATACTTGGTTGCCTTATAATGGTGTTTTAACCCCTTGCATGATTTTATTTTTCAGTCGTTTATTTACTATGGATTTAATTTTGTAGTTGCCGCTCAACGCACTTTTAGTGGTGAATTATTGTGCAACTTGATTTTTTGTATCATTGCCTATTTGTTGTAAATTGTTTGTATCATTGCCCATATTGTGTTGTGAAACTTAATCTTCCTCAAATTGTGATTTTAAAAAATTACTCCGTATGCCCTATTTAGGGCAGGTCGGTTATTTTATTTTATTATTTCGGTAAATATAAAGCATTGCTGCTAACAGTTACACACGTTCTTCATCAATCGGAGTGTCAGAAGATTTTTGGAAACTAGAAAGCTCAGCTGCCAACATTTGTACCCGTTCTTTCTTGTGGTAGTTATACAGCAATGGGATACCTGCAAGTGACGTAGAGTGGGTATCTCAATCCGGATTGGTTGTTGAAACGTGGCATTTGCTTACATTAGCAACTGTTCTTTCCATTCAATTTCGAGTAAGCCAAGCCCGTTTGGTACCAATTCTCTTAAGTAACACATTCTATATTCTTTGTCAAAGATTCTTTCACAAGAATTTCAATTCCACCATTATATATTTACACAAAGACTTAACACAAAGACAGACACGAAGCCACGTAGAACAAAAACAAATTTATTATGTATCGAGGTTGCCAGTTACATAAAACAAAAATATATCATGATTACAATAAAATACATGAACAAGTAATAAATCTAAGTTAAGTAAAAGAAGTAGACTAGAAATAATTATATTTCAACAAATTCGATGTGCTATACGGCTCTATTTAATTAACTTAACGTTAATTAACATTTTAAGTTATGTAGAGAAACTTAGCTCAACTTTTTGTCCCTATTGCTGGTTAGCTGGTGTTAACGTCATAGGCCACATGTGGTGCACATCTTCTTGTAGTGCATTCACCGAATTGCACTGAGAACTGTAAACAGAATTGTTTTAGATTCCGTTAACACCTGAACATGAAATGTTTATTTTTGGAAAATATGAAGCATATTTGCCAACATTTGCACTCATTCTTCTTATTGCATTACATTGATATTTTTAAGTAGAGGATTTTCTTAACCGGACTTCCGATTTTCGCGAAATAAAAAGTATTGGTATTAAAAGCATGAAATTTCTACCTTCTTTAAAAAAATATACCCATTCGTGGCTACCACTCTTTATTAACAATTAAAATATTTCTGTTTAGATAATTACTACTGTACAGCTCTTAGATGTATAAATTTATTTTAAAATTATTTTGATATTATCACTGCATATAAATTAATTAAACATGAATATGGAAGTATGATATGAGCGTTTTAAACTTTTACAAATTAAAACTACAATTCTGTATATGACTAATTCAATTTTAATTTTATTATCATTTAAGAAAACCATCCTCAAAAGGATTAAAAGTTGGCAGAAATGCAACTGGTAGAGAAAGTGATATTCACGATTATTTTGTTCCTCCTAAAAGATTATGAAATCTTCTTTCCTTCATTTTAATTCTTCCGAAAATTGGCAGCCCCGACTTAAATTTGGATTAAATAATTATTCGATCTATAATATACTTGGTTTGATTAAGTATATATAATGGTGATCAGTATCCTTAATTGCTTCGAATTTATTAATCTCTTAGTGATTAGCGTCTTTTAAAATACTTCCTTTTTTAAAAAAAGGGGTAGCAAAAGTATTTCATCTTTAGGATTTATTTGGCAGAAAAGAGTTAGTTTTATCTACCATAATAAATTAAAAAAATTTAAATATTTGTAAACGGATCTGAGTCAAATCATAGAATTGTTTTTAAAGATAAAAAAAGCAACTGAAGAAAATATTCAGTTGTTATAAACAATTATATATTCCCTGACTTTTTTTATATAAGTGCTTTTTTATGGGTGCTTTTCATATAGATTTTTTTCATATGGGTGACCGTTTTTTTTTTTTTTTTTTTTTTGCTAAGTATTTATCATTTCAAAGACGGGGGGAATAAAAACTCTCTCAGTTACTTTTGACAATAATATGAACCACTAAAATTATAACAGTTTTTTCTCAAACAATGCGTTGTTTTTAAACATCCATTTAAAATTTCGAAAAACAGTAATGATAAAAAAAAAAATTTCATCTCATATATGTAGATCATAATTTTAATGTCTCTTATCTCTTTTTAACTAAAATTTTGGAAAATATTTTTGTGCCCTTCAAAGGTGTATATCTAAGATTAAAATACTACAGCATAAATTGTTCCACCAACTTTAAATATTAGAATAATATCTTCTAGGTTAACCAGAAGAGTTGGCAACTATGTATAAAATATTGATAATAAAACAACAATAATCTTTACCTTACAAGAAAATCAAATTATACGTCCGTACCTGTTTTATTGCCTAAGTAAATGGAACTAATGAAATTATATTATCACCACTTTTAATACGGAATAATTTTTAAAATAACTCGGGTTTGCAAGATATTAGAAATCGACATTTTTTCACAAATAATTATGATAAAATAAATCTTAATTCTTTAAAAGAAAACGATTAATAAAGCAAACGACTTTGCTTGTTTTAAAAAGTTCTATTTCTTTTATCTCTTTTATAATCAATTTTAAATTTTTGTGTCTAATATTCATTCTACTAATAAACCCTTTTCAGCGTTTAATTGTTTTTACTTTTTTTTAAACAGAAGTCAGAAAACGAATAAAATGAAGTATCCTTCGCAGTGACTACATTGAAAGGAAATTGTAAATTCTAGCTAAAAATCATAAATTCAAAAATATCAATGATTCGCGTGTCTAAGTGACATTCGTTTGTACAGTTAATGTCAACTTGCAAAAACGTTTAACGGTAACTGTAATTTAATAAAACACGCGCCGTAATCAATCAATAGCAAATTTTATTGAAAAACAGCAGACGATAAATAAAAGGATGAAAAAAATAAAACAAAAGTATGAAGGTTTGTGACGTCACGAGCTTTGTAATCATCGTTTCAAGCGGTCAAACAACAATTTATGGCCTTACGCACAACTTCAACTTAATCGCAGCTAAAGCAACTGAATTATTATTTTTCGCTTACACCTAACTTTCACGTCGTTTTTAAGTTCCTTCCATAAATATATACATATATATATTATCTCAATTTTCACTGGTTTCGGAATTGGACTACACTTGAGAGTAAAAATAACAGCACTTGAAAATATCTAATTATGGAGTGAGTGCTACGCTAGGATAAGTGATCTTTTTGGATTTATCTCTTTTTGAGGTAAGAGTTTAAAAGAATTATTCTTATTCATCTGCTAAAAACTTGTTTTATTTCTATTATTAAAATTTTAATGAGAATTCCAACCCACCCTACTAATTTATTGGGAATTCATTGCTATAAATATGCAATAAAACATTTAAATTTATTTTAAGAAATCTAAGTTTTCAATACTATAACTCTTGTTATATCGTACAGCATGATTGCTGAGAAAGGAAAGAGAAAAACATTCTA
The DNA here is from genome assembly GCF_043381705.1 of Parasteatoda tepidariorum. Taxonomy (NCBI): domain Eukaryota; kingdom Metazoa; phylum Arthropoda; class Arachnida; order Araneae; family Theridiidae; genus Parasteatoda; species Parasteatoda tepidariorum. Next base: position 31,901,391 of record NC_092207.1, on the reverse strand, counting down.
GAACAAATGTTATTATAAAATGCTAAATACACTTAAGAACAAGAATATTGGAGAACTTCGTTAAGAACAGTAAACAATTACACTTTTTTAGAGTATCTTACATGAAATCAGAAGAAAAAAATAATCTTTATTCACTTTAAAGAATCTATGAATTATTTTATCATTGAGTAATAATCGTATGTTTTTCGAATTCTAAATCGTATTCTGGCGTATAAGTGAGATGTTCACGCGTATCAGAACATTGTTCGAAATTTTGGAGAATGTTGCACCAGGATATCGCTAAAGTTTGTTAATATGGTCCCAAAATTTTAATATGGTACTTTTATTGTACTTCTTAAACTTAAATACACAACACAGTGTTTCAACTTAAACGGTGACTAGTTCAATTTAGTACCTTTAATGCAAAATAGCACCGTGTTAGTGTTCAAGATATTGGTTTCATTATTCAATGTTGGACTGATTTTTCTGCGAGTATCTAAAAAGTATTCTTACGTTTGAATTCACAAGAAATCCATAAAAAATGTCAGTCGTCTTATCCAGATATTTTGAATAATGTCAAAAAAATTAAGAGAGTTTTCAAATACTTCTTTTTTAAGAAAAATATTTTGATAAAATTCCACGGTTCTTCATGAATGACAATGTATTAAAACGCAAAATTGCGAGCAATGAAACCTGATTAAATATCCCATTAGATAATAAATGTGGATGATTCAACCTCATAACTTAATCTTTGGGCTGTTAATAAAATTCTCGCTACAAATTTATACGAGAGTGTGTTTGAGACTCTTTGCAGAAAGAAAGCAACCTTTTCATTATTTTTGCCATTAAATATAAGTACCCCATCAACTTGGTTTTTTTTGGAATTTATTATTATTTTTATTATATTTATTATTATTTTTATTATTTTTATTTTTATTATATTTATTATTATTTTTATTTTTATTACATTTATTATTATTTTTATTATTTTTATTTTTATTACATTTATTATTATTTTTATTATATTTATTATTATTTTTATTACATTTATTATTATTTTTATTATATTTATTATTATTTTTACTATTTTTATTATATTTATTATTATTTTTATTATATTTATTATTATTTTTATTATCATTTTCATTATTTTTAATTTTATCTGTGGAATTTATTACTATTTTTTTGTAGCAATATGCAGTTAATTAATTGTCTCTGAAAGCTCCGTAAAATGTCAGGGCTGTTGGTAGTAATGTAGGGAAAATTCAGCGAGAAATGTTTATATTTAATGATAGTTAATCAATGTGAAAATAATAAAATGCAAAGTGATTATTGAAAACACTATTGAGAGCCGTTGCAATTTTGATCCCTATTATAGTCTATAGCGATTGTTAATATAATTGAGGAATTTTTATTCCTTAATTTCAGTGTAATGAGTAAGGAAATATTTTCCCCTTTTTCCAAGATAAGTGTTCTCTTTTTTAAAAAATTATTTCTGCTAATAGTCATGTACTAAAATATTATAACGAGAATATAATAAATAAGCTAATGCCTGGTATTGATATAAATTATAAAAATAATAAATAGTTTTTTTTTCCAGCGGTCCTCAGGAATATTTTTGTCCAATTTACCACCCTCTATGACAACACTCTCTGGTGACGAAACTAACTTTTTGGTGACCAAAAGTTTCAGTGATTGTAAAGTTATTTTGTCCACTATTTTGAATTTTTAATGAAAGATAAGGCAATAAAAATTTATTTAAATACCATAATATAATTCTTTGGGTGTAGAACCAAATCTACAAATTATTTCCTTTTTCTAACTGACAAAAAAGTACACGAATACTTTTTTCTAGAGATTCGAAATCGGAATAAATAATGTTGATAATTGAAAAATATTGTTTTATCTAGTGCGCAACAGCACATTTTAAAGTTTTAAAAAAAGAAAATATTCATAAAAGTATTTTATTTTTTAAAATTTTAGAAAAAAAATGTGCGAGATTATAATTTTTTGGAGCGCTAACATTAAAATTAGGGTTGATGTTGTGGTTATTTTGTTTATTTGAAATTAAATTAAAAATTGAAAAATTATTATTGAATCATTAAGTGAAAAAAAAAATTCACTGTAGAACTTGATATAAATGCTAACAAATATAATGAAAAAAAGCATTTAATATTAATTAATAAAGTATGTTGAAATAAAGTACATTATGAATAACTTTTGATTTAATAATGGGTTTCTGAATTACTAAGAAACAATTTTTATGGTACTTGGGGTCTACTTAAGATGTGCTAGTTAATTAGTGCCTGGTCCAAGCCTATGATGTTAGCAGCTCTGGGCATAAAAAAACATATTATTAGCTGTATTTTCAACGAATTTTGTTACGATGGCAATTTTGAAAAAGAAAATGGTACATGTAAGAATTTCGAATATTAAGTACATAATAGGTAACATGCAAATGAATCAAATTTTATAGCAATATTATGTCAATAATATAATTTTATAGCCAATTTACCGTAATAGACAAAAGTTTTAAATTAATAACATTTTTCAGAAATGAAATACCTATGCTAGATAAAGCGACATATTTGAGCCTCACAAATAATAAAAATCTAAACTGGAACGATCATATAAATGAAATAATTGCTAAAGCCTTCGGAATTTATAATAAATTAAAATGCCAACGAGATCCGTATTCTAAAGTGTCTTTCAAAAGTAAACGACATTTATCTTACTTATATTAAGTCAATAATTACTTATACTAAGTCAATAATTACAATGATTACTACATTCATCTTACTTATATTAAGTCAATAATTACTTATACTAAGACAATAATTGCAATAATTACTACATTTATCTTACTTATATTAAGTCAATGCATCCCCTGTCTGGAGCAATATTAGTAAAGCACAAACCAAAAAACTCTATTTATTCCAAAACAAATTACCTAGAAAAATGAGTGGTGTCTCCTATTTCATCAGAAATAAGGACATACGCAGAAACTTTAAATTAAAAACTTTTTCAGAAACATTCATGACTTTTAATAAGCAATCATTCAAAAAAGCCCAAATTGCTTAGATGCTAACTACAATATTTTCAAAGCCGAAATGCTTTAAGAAGACACCAAAGTTAGACCTCTAGCATACATTTTTACTAGTAATGCTAGTTTATCTAACAAGCTTAATTAATTTATCACTAAACTGAGATTGTTTCGGTACTCTTATCATAATTAGTAACGCTACAAGCTTACTAAGGCGCGAACGTGTTAAATTTCATCAAATGCGCGGCGAAATAAGATGCGATCGCGGCATCTTATTTCGAATTCATGATTATAGTATCCTTTCATTTTCCCTCTTATTTTTCTGTAATTTTTCTTTATTTATCTCATCGCAAATCATGATGATTATATGACATGATCCAATAAATCACCATGAAAAAGGTAAAAAGCCAAAAAAATAACATTAAAAAGATTTATTAATATTTTAATATTTGTGTTCAATAGATCATTTAAAAATTTTAGGAAAATTATAAATAAATGAAAAACGTTGCTACCTTATTGATTAATTTCATACTTTTTGATGAATATTTCCCCTAGTGGTAGAAAAATCAGTCGAATTTTGTTTAATATCATTTAAAATTTAAAACATGTATAGTTGGATAGTAACCTAATTTTAACTTTTTTTTTATCACTCCTTTCCCCCAACTTCCACACCACTACTAACAAGAAGTTTTCAGATCACGACAGATGTAGCGTATATGCAAGCTGATGTTTAAGTCGGCTGATAGGATCGACCCTCTGCTCTCTCAATCTGCAGAGCGAGAGATGCCGTTATCGACTTTAACCATCTCCATGACTTTAACACAGGAGCTCATTGCTTAACATTAAAAATGCCTATTTTGTATTACGTCCAGTTTCAATAATGCTCATTTTGTGCAATGTCCATATTTATTTACATATTTTATGCTAAGCCCGTTTAATTTAAGGTATGTTCATTTCATCAAGCATGCATTTCAAGTTGCGTAAATTTTCCTGAACACTTATTTTGAGCTATGTTGATTTTTTAAAACGTGCATATAGAGCTTCCATTTTCGTAAACTTGCATTTATTTGTTTAATTAATTAATTTTTTTAAGCTTTCGAATAATCTCTTAATCCATCTCCCATTTCATTAACTACGTCAATTTGAGAAATGCGGAATTTTAGCAATTTCAAAAGGGAAAGTTTATAAATTTTTTAAGTGATTTTAATTGTTTTGAATAAATTATTAATTATTCACAATTAATTAATCACTGATCATAAAAAAGAGGCGTTTCATGAAACGTATGGACGGTAATCAGAACTCCTAAGGAATTTACCCATTGATAATAGCGGTAGTAAATTTTTTTAAGATATCACTTTTTAATGCGTAGATAACTGGCACCATAGAATGCTGATTTAGTTATATTTCATTTAACAAATACTGTATATAATGGCGGTCATAAATGCATAAAAATATAGACATTTGTTTATTTTTGTTATATTTAAAAAGAAAATTGCGAGAATCATGGGAGTCTTGGTACTTTCAAACAATAATCTTATATATATACTATTCTGCCGGCCAGGTGGACGAGCAGTTAGCGCGCTTGACTGCGATGCCATTGGCTGCTGGTTCGAATCCCGCTCTGGACATGGACGTCTCTCTCTCTCTTTGTGCTGTCCTCTGTTGTGTGTGTAATGTGTGAATGTGGCCCATCCTATAAACGGGTTTGTGGCAGTGTGGCGTGGGCAACGTTGCTCGCCTCCGTGACTTTGGCTCACAGGTGCCCACTGGGTATCGCTAAATGAGTAACAATTCCGGCATCTTCATAGGCTAAGATTTAAATTCAGTGCCTGCCATTGGAGAAAAAAATATTTACTATTCTATTTCAAAAGTGTTCCTATAAAATTTCAAGGGCGTAGTCAATCAGCACTTCATTATTTAAACTTCAAGTGTTTTTTTTTGTTTTTTTGGGGGGGAATTTTGAGTGGACGTTAGTAATTGTTCCAGTAGTTATATGTAATAAATACTGAAAAAATTTAACAACTATAAAATATCTTAGCATTAATATATTTTTTTCATATCGATAATTCAAATATTGCATGACTTTAAGTGGCAATACGAGGTAGTCAGTAGCAACAGTTAATATTAGTAGTGCAGGTTTGTAGTGGCCATCAAACGAGGAAATGGGAATAAAAGAATTTTTTGTTTTCACAAATGCAAACAAGATATGATTGCCGGAAAATTATTTGAAATTGACATGCCATGATTGACATATTAATTCGTAATTTTCCTGCCAATCATAAAGGTCATTCATTTTCAAATACTTTTTTATCATGCTCCAGTGCTTTATTAATAAATACTTGAGATGAATGATATATTCTTTATTCTAGTAATATTTAATCTACGATTTCAAATGCACCTTTCCCCAAGAAGTATTAAAAATTTCCGCGTTTAAAAAAAGTTAACTCTAAATTTCTGTTATAGTATAAAATGAAAGAAAATAATGATGAAATATTCGTTCGTTCGTTGTAGTGGAACAGGGCGTTTGAGGCCTTACGGCCCTTTTCCCATTCATCCTGAAATTAGACTAAGAAGCATACATGACAAAAATAAAGTTTGGGGAGCAAAATGGAGTTCTTGAGAGAAAAAAAAAAATGACACTTTGCCTTTATTAGGTTATTACAAAATTACGAGTATTAAAAAAGTACATGAAAAGAGATAAAATTAAAGTACAATGGGAAAATAAACACTAATGAATGTGACAGTATTTACAGTTTGGGAGTACATACAAAAGGGGAGCGAGTTAAAGGAATGTGAGGATGTGTGTATACGTGTAAGAAGTGTGGCTCTATCAAGGAAGAAACCCGGCCGTCCTGGTAATTACCACTCGTGGCGGGTAGCATTCGACACTTAAGTTACAGGGATTAGCTTACCCCTGATCAGACCCCGAGGGGTTATGATGAAATATTTTAAATTAAAATTTAATAAATACTTAGCATCATTAATAGCATCAGCATATTAGCATCAGCAATACTTAGCATTAATAAATACTTAGCATTAATAAATACTTAGCATAAAAACGCATCATTTGTTTCGTAATAAATTAAAAATAAAAGTGTCTATAGTTTATTTTAGTGAACACTGTCGATTATGAGTGTTTTCCTATTACATAAATAGTATGAGTGTGATTATAATTAAAATCAGATCCCCCCCCCCTAATTTGCAAGTTGGTTTACCAAAAATTCAGCTAACCGTTTTTTTTTTTACTATAGGCTTTAAACCCTAAAGCTTTAATGACCCTAGAGTTCTATGACCCTAGAGCTTTAAAAATTTGAAAAAAATTCGATTAGTATGAAAATGAGTTTTAAACATCTAATACATTTATCACCACCAAAACAAAATAGATCTGCTTTAAAATTTTGTTTGCCAGATCTCTAAATGTTGAGGTATTTTTATAAAGAGCTTTAACATACTTTTATTTCCCCTAATAAACGTTCTAAGGACCTTGGGTACCTTTAAATTGTATAACTTCTAATAATGTAATGGTTTTTATCTTATGAACTGAGCAGCCTTTTAGCAACTACTTTAAATTTTGAAAAATGAAGAGATAAGATGGTCACCTCATTTTGGACAGTCCAAATATTTATGTTTCTCAAAGGGTTAAAGGGTCAGCGAAGGGTGCTTGATATATCCCACTTCATTATTCTTCACCCCTAAAGTTAGACGTTATTTTATGCATTTTTATAATTTTTTGTGAAAATTTCTACACATTATACACTTTTTAAATTTTTAACCCTCTTTCGATTAGTTTTGATTTTGGTCTTGGTCCTGACAAATCTTTAAAGAGTTGTTTATTTTGAAATGAATTATCATATTGTTTATATTTTTATGTAAATATATTTTGCCATAAATATGAGTTATTATGTTTAAACTTGCAATCAAAAACTGAAAAAAAACGCATGTTTTGTCAGAATTTTTTTTTAATAGTTTTTCACAGAATATAAAAGTAATAAAAAATTAGAATTTTCAAACATTTAATGTAAGGCCTTTAAATATACAACTTCTATACTTTATAATTTTCATGATTTTAAATGGATAGAATCAATTCAAAAATTTGTCTAAGAAAGTTATTCATTTAAAAGCGGATGATTGAGAGTTATCAATTTAAAAATTTAAATAGACAACTCTTTATACTGAAGAAAAGTATTTCATTTACAACATTTTCTACAAATATTTTCCCTCATATTTTTTAAAGTCATTGCATTTAAATTTAACGAATGTAAAATTTATTATCAAGATTTAAATATGTATTGTACCAACTCATCTAAACAATGCATTCGATTTCGATTATGTACTAAATAAAATATGATCCATTTTAAGAAGAATTCGAATTGTGTAATTTTCCTCTTCATTGTTCAGTTATTAAACTAACACTACCGATGCAGCTGTATTGATACAGGAGCGCGATTAAGATATCGCATATTCTAATTCGCACGTCAACCATCTATATTTATGCGTTATTTGAGATTCAAAATCTTGGGAATTTACACACCATCGAAGGAGAATCATTTGATTATAACAAGGAATGAGATAAAACGACAGATATTTTAATTAAAGAAACTGGTTTTGGAGGAGAGAATTCAAGTGCTATCAAGGTTATTCTCAATCATTTACCTTGGATTTTTGGGAGAATTGTATTTTCTTTTGAGAACGATACTAACATGGAATGATTTGATCACATAGGATATGAAATTATTAATGGATGAAAATTGTTGGCGAAAAAGTTAGGCGATTTAAGATATTGGTAAGATGTTTTTTTGTTTCGTTTTGCAATACCGCGTGACATATGATTTATTTCTTCACAAAAGAAAAATTAATAATTTAAAAAAAAGATATCTGAAATAGTGACGGTATTTTATATCGTTGCAGATAATATTATCGTTGATGAATTCGAACCATGTAATTTTTTCATCCCATGTTTGTAACATGGATTGTTTTAATCAAATAGGATCTTAAATTATCAATGGAGAAAATCGTATGTGAAGAAGTGTTGCGATTTAAGAAATTGGTTAAGTTGTTTTTATTTTTGTTTATCATGTTATGCGTAATATTTAACATGTTTTTTCATGAAAAAAGATAATTAAAGATATATTGTATAAAAAGGATTATGAAAAGAGAATAGTAATTTAAATTGTTACAAATATTACTATCTTAGTTATTATCTATATTATCTATTATCCATATTTTTCTATTATCTATAATCATCCATATTACTATCTTACAGATATTAATGATTTAAGAAACTGGTAAATATTATTTTGTTCATCATGCATTTTTCTTCATAAAAATTTATTAACTATCTATAATAATAAAAGGTATATAACTAAATAAAATAACTTTTTACGCCTGTATAAGTTGTAAAGTTTTCACAACTCTAGCCTAGAATAGTTTAAACAAGCAATGGCCCATTAGATTAGTTCTTTAATTTTTCTTCTGTAGTATTTATTCTAAGTAAAGTTAGTTTTGTAACAGAGATGATTTTAGTTTAAATGAAAATTATACTTACGAAAACGAACATCGAATCTACATTGAATTTTCATAAACCACGCTTTGTCGAACAGAACTGACAACAATATTACCTCTGATATTCAAATCCAATCATTAAATTGAAAGTTATTCAGTTTTTGACTTGATTAATTCACTATAGTGTTTTTAATCGGTAAATTAAATTTACAATAGCGTTTATAAGACAAATATGTAACATAATTTTCTGAAATTTACGTAAATGAAAATTTAACTTATAAAATTGGCATTAAGAAACATAGTTATTTTGCATTTGTATAAAACATGGTCTTGCAGTGTACTTAAGACGCAGATACCAGCAGATCATCGAATTCAAGCCTTGCTGGCTGCGATCAGTGTTCGGGTGGGTGATCACTTTGATCAGCCTGCAAAGGAACCGAGGGTGAATAGTATTGGTCCTCGTTGAACTGAACTGTTCTACCGCAAAGTCTCGCGCAGATATCATCGGCCTACCGAAGAAAGGGTGATCTTTCCTCTACAGTGGAACGAAATAGGTCCTTGGACAACCTCAGGAATGTTTAGGTTACAAAATCAGACATAAAAATTAACTTTCTCTGAATAAACGTACCTTTTTTCGAATGATTCAAATTTTTGACTCCCAAAATGACTGACCGCAATTTGGGTAATATTGTCCCCATAGTTTGGTCACCAGAGCAGTCCAAAGTTTGGGTCCTTTAAAGTCAATTTTATTTTTTGCGTAATTAGCTATATCTCGAGAACATTTTTTAAGCAAAGTGAAAAATTTTTGCAGACTATTATAAAATTTGTTTACCCAAAGAATAAATAAATCTCAGTGAATATTTATTGTTTTTTTATTATTTTATGAATAATGGCCACAAAAAAAATTTAATAGTAAGGTAGAAAATATTTTGCATGGCTAATACAAAGTATCTAATTTTACATGGCAAAATACAAAACTTATGAGAAATCGGTCTAACAGTTTCTGAAAAATCAAATTTTTAAAACTCGATTTTTCAGGAACTATTCAAGCAATTTCGCTAAAATTTTGTACTTTGTCATGAAAAATTAAAAACTTTAAAACAATGTAAACCTTAGAATTCAAAAATTTTCCGCCTATTATTAAATAAAATAATAAAAAATAATTACTGAAATTTATTTTTTTGCTTGGAATTATCTTTGGGTAAACTAATATTATAATTGGGTGCAAAACTTTTTCACTTTGCTTAAAAAGTTCTGGAGATATGTGTAAGTAATGTAATACATTGTGTATACAATAATGTAATACATTGTGAAATGCATTGTGAGATACATTATGTATATAGTAATGTAATATATTGTAATACATTATGTAATGCATTGTAATACATTATGTAATACATTGTAATACATTATGTAATACATTGTAATACGAGATATGTAATCATTAAGTGAAGTACTCAAAAAGTAAAATAAGCATTTAGGGGTCCAAACTTGGGACCCACTCTCCTGACCAAACTATAGGGATCATATTTCCCAAATAGCCGGCCAGGTGGCCAAGCGGTTAGCGCGCCTGACTGCGAAGCCATTGGTTGCGGGTTCGAATCCCGCTCTGGGCATGGATGTTTCTCTCTCCCTTTGTGCTGTCCTCTGTTGTGCGTGTGTGTGCGATGTGTGAATGTGGCCCACCCTATAAACGGTTATGTGGCAGTGTGACGTGGGCAACGTTGCTCACCTCCGTGACTTTAGTTCACAGGTGCCCACTGGGTAACGCTAAATGAGTAACAATTCCGGCATCGTCATAGGCAAAGATTTAAATTCAGTGCCTGCCATTGGAAAAAAAATATTTCCCAAAAATATTCCCCTATGCTTTTGGTTCAGAAATTTGATTCTATCAAAAAAAGGCTTGTTTGTTCAGAGAAAGTACGTTTTTATGTCTATTTTGTAACTTAATATCGGCTGCACTAATTAATCAGCGTATTCAAGGCCACCTTTTCGAACCTTTTAGATTGAGTTCTAGAACGTGAAGATCCGATCATTAGATCAAAAGTTATTCAGGGTGGCTTGTTTTTTTGTTGGCCAACTGTACAAATCCAATCATTAAATTAAAAGTTATTGCGGTTTTTTCTTGTTTGATTCTTTAAATGCTTTTAACCGGTATACTTTGTTTGCAATAGTTGTTTATCCGACGAAACAAATAAAATAATTTTGCAACGAAAATGAAATTAATATAAATGAAAATTAAACTTATCAAAATAATCAAGTAAACATAGTTTTTTCAGTTTTTATATTCCACGCTTTCTCAAGCGGAACTGACAACACAATAACCTTTTTTTTTAACAAAGTAAAAGCGATTTATTCTTTTATTATTCTGGGACTAAGCGCTAATTAAAACAATCTCTTGCCTTGGAGGAACTGTAAGGAAAATATTAAAAACATTGAAGAACAATCGTACCAGAAGAAAGCAATTGAAATAAAACTTCGAAAACAAACTTGAGTGGCAGGTATCATTGAATAATATCATATTTAATAAGAAATAAACGCTTTAAACGTAGAGTGCTTTGACAGTTTTAAGTCTCTTTGCTTGACCTTTCTTTCGACACTGAACTGAAACGCAAATGAATTATATTGCCTACATCAGTGCAAAAAAAGTTTTGAGAAAAAGTTCCTTGAAACGTTTTTGCTAAACAGTAATGTCTAATTATAAGTTACTATTATTGCAGTATATCAGGAATATTATGAATTACTGCTTTTTGTAAAGAAATTAACGAAGAAAAAAAACGCCTAAAAGGAAATAATAAGTATTTTAAATATTAAATTTACTATTATATGTTAACCTTGAAGTTGTTTATTAAAATAACAATAGATGTTTCACATTTAAATAATTGTTCTACATAGCACTAGGGAAACTTAACACTCATTTACACTCATCATCATTTACATTACCTGCCACCTTGTTTGGTCGTTGAAAAAGTTTTTAAAAAGTGGTAGTAAAACAGTTAAGTTTGGAAAAATGTTCTAAAAACAAAACTATTAAGACACCTAAAACTATTAAGACACCTATAGGCATAGTCAGCTAAAAAATAGATTTTATCTACATATATTTTTTAAATTATCTATTCTTCGTGGTAGTTTTAAAACTTTCTTGTAACTTTAAACTTTAAGATTTAAAACGGCAAAATGCTAATGTTGCTACCACTAAGAGAGTTATTTCTCTACTGCCGCTCAAGTTGGCAGCTTTGCATTTATCACGGACCCATAACCCATTAAGGCAGTAAAATAAAAAAGCTATGCAATTACAATTTTAGTTCATATTTGTTAATACCAATTAAGGAGCCGCGATGGCTCAGGGGATAGAGCGTTTGCCTTCCAATGAGTTGAACCTGGTTCGAATCCTAGCGATGGCTGGTTGATACGAATTCCGCATCCGGTTTGCACTGACCACAGTGCTGACGTGAAACATGTGACGCAAATGCTGATTAGTTCCATCAAAAAATCCACCATGATGGCAAATTTCTCCCAATACATGATCTAGGAGTTCCCTTGTCTTCTGGATTGGGATCAAAATTACAAGGCTACATAGTTGAACATCAGTAGTTTGAAATACATCAATTAGGGTTTTCCCTGGAGTTGCTTCTGCCTCCCTTACCTATTTTTCCGACGTGTTGCCATGGATCGCCACCAAGACTACCTTTTTGAATCCTCTTTTTCTTTTGCTGAGAGGTCAACGTGCGCGGAGAATACAACGTGCGCAGTATTCTCCGTAGGCCCCTTAACGGGGCCGAGACGAGGTTAACCTTTGATTAGTAATTTTAAACCCAAAAGTAATAAAATATAAAACACCAATACAGGGATGCCACTGGCATCCAAAAGTATAAGAAGTGGTGACTAATAAAAAGCAAAAATTTATTAAGAGATATTAAAAGTAGTAACTTTTTCAAGCATATTTTTTCTTTCCAGTTTACTATTTAAAGAGAACTCAAAAATTACATCCGGTTTATGTATGAATAATTTCACAATCTAAGTCATGATGGTAGTTGCGGTTGAATAATCAAACAGATTCAATAAACAAATAAAGAAAAAGAATTGAGTTTCTATCACTCATTACAATTTTAGCCACCTGTGGTATCCCAACCAATGCAATGTTTTTTTTTTTTCCTGTTACTCACCAGACTAACCTTTTATACTGCTGTTCGTTTTATAATTTCTCATCGATTTTATTTGTAGTTACAAAAACAGAATTTGTAAATAGGGTAATTTTTAAGCACAGAAGTAAAAGTTTATGAGTAACTCTTCACAGTTGTTAAAATTTTGAAAATCCAATTAACTTTTCGCTAAATAATGGTCTTAAAAATCAAATTAATTTTAGACAGTAAGCTAAATGAAACCTCAGGAGATACTGGATTGAAGATAGATCGTTCTCTGATTCAGGTCCAAATTACGATCTGCGGATCAATGAATGGATGTATGAATGGGTCCGCCCTATAAACGGGTGTGACGTATGAGTGAGGCAGAAGTCGAATTCTTGGCCAAANATACACATTTTCTCAAGAGCACACATACACTACACACACTAATATAACATTACTGCTATGTATTTCATGCGCCCCAAGTTATTCGTTTTTCAATTTTTTTTTAATTATTATTCTCCTCTATAAAAACGTGGTTTTTAAAAATATAATTTTTTATTTTGAATTTTTTATATATCAATCTCAATCCAGAAAATATTTTTACCATTTCCTGTATAAAAAAAAAGGCAGTCAATGGGTTAAATAAGCTCTGAACTTTAAAAACCGAATCAATATATACCCAAAATATATGTCTATATATAATCGGGGTTCCCATGGACTATAAAAATGTTAAAAAGTAGTAACAATAAGCAAAAAAATCTCAATCATTTAATACATCAGTGAATACCACTATATATTCTTTTTTTTTTCAAATAAATACATTTGTAAAAAAATTCTGTCCGACTTGTCCTCTAAGTGAACGACTTGTCCTCTAAATATATACATTTGTAAAAAAATTCTGTCCGACTTGTCCTCTAACGTAAATTTAATAACTATATTAAATTTTAGGGCCCATAAAAATCCCAGTAAACTAATGGCTATGAAATCCTTGAAATTACATTTGATGAGCGAAGGTGAAATTCTTTATTTATATTTTGAAATGTTTTCGGTTCTCATCCAAATTAAAGTGAAAGAAAAGCAAATATGTAAACACGAATTTAACCGGTTGGAAAACGTTTAGTGTTCACAATAATACTCGTTATAACGCTCCTTTCACGCGATCATATGAAAACAATAATAAAATGAAAATTAAAATACAAACTACGAGCTTAACAATGACCTACATAATTTCTGAAATTCATTTCCTTTTTTTGTAGCTTCCTGAACTCAGTTGGTATTGATTTTTGTTGGTATTGAAAGTTTCAGTTGGTATTGAAAGTTTTGATTTTTTTTCTGTTCAAGGTTGTTGGATATCAGTACAAATTTTTTTTTTATGTATAATTCATATTTCAATGTATAATTCATTGTTTTGTAAATTTGATTTAAAGATATTTTCCACCTCACTGCCTTTAAATGATTCAGAATTTCATATGAAACTCCACTTTGTTCCGATTAGTAATGGTAAAGTTTCTGAGAGCATTAGTTTTCAATTGTCTATTACTCTATTAAATATTTTTTTTAAAATAAAGATTAGTAGTTGTACAGCTCTGATTTTACGATTCCCGAAAACAAGCTGGAATGAAATAATTTTCTGACCAGTTATTCATTTTGCTGTCATCATATAAATAAACTTCCAGCCCTGGAATTTAGTTTTTCTCAGCATCTTATAAAAATTAAAAAGTGAACTCTTACTAGCAAAAGCTTTAATTTAATTAAAAACTGACGAAATATTTATTTTTTAGATTTCACTTTAATCTACAAATAACACTGCTTTTATCTTTAAAATAAAAATTTTTGCTTAAACTAATTTAAAAAATAAATAATATTTCGTTTAAAATAAATATTATTTAGCTTCATCGAAAAAGAGGAAAAAATTATCTAAAGTCTTCTGCCAATATTTTATTTTTAGCACGACGCTGTGATTATAGGAGTATGGATAATGAGTTAATTTCGTCTTAATTTGCTATTTTTGCAAACCACCTAATATCATGTGTTAAAAATATTTAAATAGCGGGGTGGTCAAAATCAGATATATTGAAATAAAAAATAAAGGAAAGAATAAACTTCGCTGGAAAATTTAATAGACGTTCAGTGCTCCGGAAAGCTATCATTTTACCGAAAGAATTTGATCGGAATGTTGATATATTCTAAATGATGATACTCTTGTGTTGAATATTCATTAATTTAAATACGTAAAAGCGATAGAAATGACTGTATTAATGATTAGATATAATAACGTATCATAAATATAACCATTTCCATACTTGCTATGCTCTACGCAACACCTAAAAGTAATTACATTAATATGTATTTGTAGATAATTTTTAACTATATCTAGTTGTTAAAATCCACATACATGACAGCTTCTATAGATGACTAGAAGGATAGATGTTAATTTTATTCAGAAAAAAATTATGATGGATAACACTGGGGAACAATTTCTCTTTTAGTTTTCTGTTTCATGAGATTTTTTAAAGGATCTTGGATATTTACAAGTTTCTGATTTCAAATCTGCAATCGGTTTCACTCTCCAAGTTACAGTTTTTACAGTTATAAGCAATACATTTTAAGTCTATTTATTGTTAAAATGTATGAGTTTAAAGGGGCATTATCATGATTAAAAGTTCATAGAAGCTCATGCTCAGAAATGCGTCGAATGCGGCTTGGCGATTATATTATAATTCAGGAACAAAATAATAATTTTAAGCTTTTAATTTTGAATAATAATCTAAGTCAAAAACGTTATAACTTTCTGAGAATATTCTGAGTATAATAGAATTACTGATAAAGAGCGAAAGTAATTATTGAAAGATATACCTCTTTTACTTTTAATACTTTACTGCAAATTATTAAAATGAATAAATAAATGATTGATGAGCGTAATTTTTTTTAAAAAAATGTAATGAATGTAATAAAAAACAAATAACCTTTATGATTTTAATTAATTTTATGTTTACTGCACCACAAGTTTCAGGAACTTCTTTGTTATTTAATTAACGTGATTTACCACGTGACTTTTTTTCTGGCCCAAGAGATCTCATTTTTTCTGCACGCACAGAAATCAAAAGCTGTTTCTGACCATTATCTATGTACCCGGGATGCCATCTTAGATGGGATGCCTGACCGGGATGTCAGGATTTTTATGCCTTTTTAAAAATTAAAAAACTGAAACTTACAGTATTTTTTAAATTTTGCCAAAAATGTAAATATTACAGCACGGTATCACCGAAACTTAGTGGAGTTAGTGCTTAGTGGAGTACTAAACCAATAATCCTTTGGTACGTATAAAAATGATTTGTTTACAAGGTGGAGTAAGTTGACGACCCTTATGTATCACACAAATTACTTATCACACCTTATGTATCACACCCTTATGTATTACACTACTTTTTACATTAAAATTTATTTTATAATTTCGAATTAAATATTATTAGTTAATCAGGGAAGTCACAGATGACTAAAAATGTAAGAAATGGTAGAGACTATCTATTCATTTTTATTTATTTAACCGATTTAATTATTCAATCAAAATTACTACCATGACTTACTTACATTTCAAATCATTCATATTTAAAGCGACAAAATTCTTTGCATTAGTTTTCAATAGCAAATTGAAATAAATAAATAATGAATAGTTGCAAATTTAAATTTTGTAACATATTTTAGCTATTTATTAGTCATCACTTTTCACATCTTTAGTCACCCGTAGCATCTCAGTCATTACTTGAAAAACTAGTATTGAAACTATTTAATTTCAGCTTTTTTTAAAGGCGAAACATATAATGAGTTACCACTTCCTTTGCTTGATTATAACGTATCTATATTTACCTATATTAAAATATTTTCTAATACAGCAACCAAAAGGTCAGCTGATCAAAATGTGTTACCTCAATTTCTGCAAAGTACATAATGGGTCGAATAAGCTACTATAGTTTCTTCATGCAATTAATTATATTATAAGTAATTACATTACCTATCTACATATAATTCCTTCTACTTAAAACTATCTTATACCAAAGTTAAAAATGAAACGGTTTGAAGCTAATTATTTATCCTTTCCCGTAAAGTTATAATTTCGAATAAGCTTACATCTTCGAGTTTTAACAAGAAAGTTTTCTTCAATATTTAACCCATATGTGGCCAGCGTCTTTTTAGAAAGATGACATCTTCTTTCAAAGGAGAAAAAAGTGGTGGCACAAGTTACTCATTTTTGGATTTGTTTTGCAAAATTAGATAGTTTTTAGTTTACCATAGTATGCTAATTATATATATATATATANTATAATTGGATCAGAAGACATCTTATAGTGCTTTTCTTAAGTTAAAGTGTTAGATAAAATGAACAAATATCCACTTGGTGAAGATAAATATGACCCAAATTAATTATTATTATCTTGGTGTAGATAGATAATATGTAACGACTCGCTCTCCTGTTAGACATTTTCTTAAATGAAAAAAAATTAAAAAAATTTGATTCATAAATTTTTTTCGTTTAGGTCACAAATTTAAAAAAAATAGAGGCTTGCATTTTAATTGCGACCAATTACAACAGAGTTAAAAGTGGAGAGCGAGTCGTTATATATATATATATATATATATAATGCAAATTCAAATCAAGAGTTATTTTGCAGTTTGGGAAGAGTAAATGAGTAATGAATGGGAAAGAAATAGGAATAGTTTGGGGTTAATTTTTAATAACTTCTTAGATTAGAACAGCAGTATAAGAATAAATCTGAAGTAACATTGCGTTGTTGTCACGTTATTGATATGTTATTGCCACTAGAATACGTATTTTCCTCAAAAATTGCTGGATGATAATAGGCATCTTGCGACCACTTAATCTGTTTTATTGACACACACTGTTGCACAGAATTTCATTCATGTGATATTGTATTTATGTATTAATTTGTATTTTACGGTAGTTTGTCTCATGCTTACGTAATCTCTCTTGTTGCTTATGCTCATATTACTTAATGTAATTCTGTAATTCTAATTGGCCATTCTTTTTTTGTTTTTGCAAAATGTTTACTTTTTAATATTATTTGATTATTTATTTAATGAAATTAAAACAACTTAAATGAGGGGGCATAGATGAGAAAATATCTTACAAACTTTATTTTCTTTCTTGCAGTTCTGACATAAAATGTGTTTAACCGATGGATGTGCCTTAAAATACTTGGGGATTGTATGAGGATGCTATCAACTGAAAACGCAACAAAATGTTGCATATTCATTCTCATTTGTGTGTTTGCATCAGCTCATTCTTACGCTGTAAACATCAGAGGTATGTTTTAGTTTATTGATATGTCCCATTTCTTATTTTTCTTCACTATTACTAGTCCTGTTGTGCAAAACATGAATTTTCCGTCATAGATTATAAGCAAATTGCGTAATTCCATTCCGAAAATTGTGTTTTCATCTTTAATGAATGCAAGAAATAGTTGTGAACTTCATTGCGTAAAACAATAGATGTAAACTCTCTTTTAAACATATTTTTTTTTACTTTATATAAATAAAAATTTCAATCCCTAGTTTAATTCTTTATAAACCACCCTTTAACTTCAGAAAAAATAAGTTTTTTTTCTTCAATTATTGAACCCCTTTAATTATTGTTGTATTGAAATGTTAATGCATATGTGAAACGTCTGGTAGCGCAAACTTTTTATGCAGGTATTTTTTTTTTTTTTTTTTNTTTTTTTTTTTTTTTTTGAGTAATAACCTCTAGTTCAGTAACCGGGGAAGTATCTCAAAAGTGGGGCCTCTCTTCCCCCTTTAAACTTATTTTCCACACCACTACATATATATGCTGGATATTGGGGTTATCTCGGCGTTTGGCACGAAGCGCCACTAACCGATTCATCGCTTCTGTTTTGTCGTATTCTAGGAGGTCCTAAATATCTTTGAAGTTGTAGTATGTTCTACATATATATCTAACTAGCTAATCAACTTTTTTCAGAGTACCTATCCATGTATGGATTTCATCTGATCCATTTCATCTAAATTGGATAATATGTGGTGGAAGGGAAGGGAGGTGCTGCGTTAACATTAAGTTAAATCTCAGATGAACAATAATTGATAAAATCAAGTCTGAGTCATACATAAAAATAAGTCGCAAGTTGATACATAATAAAGGGAACAAATTGAAGATAAAGATAAAAAAAAGAAAATTTACACTATTTACAAATTTACAAAAGGGGGAAGACTCCCTGTGCACTCTCTCGCCTCCCACCGGTATAGCCGGGCTTCATTGGTGCAGAGAACACAGTTTGTCTAGGGCAGTGGGGATAGTCATGATTATCCGAAATGCTTAGAGAGAACACAGTCGCTTAAGAAAAAAGCGGTTATCGGGCTGAAATTTTTATTGTCATCTATGAAATCAATGTCTAATAACTTATTGAATTTACATGTTGAACAACTACATATATACTTACTTTACTTTTATTTACAAAAATTGGGCACCTGGGCCTCTTAGCGGCCCCTATCCCATACATCTAGAAATTTACAGAAAATTTATAGTAATAACATTTTGAATTTAGCAGTCGATGTGGTAGCTAATAGAAAAACAAGCACTTTGCTTGAGTAAATATAACATTTGAATATCTGATTCATAACTACATATATATGCAATCATTATATTAATATATATGCTTAATTTTTTTTTAAAGTAGTGGTAGTCAAAAAGATTATAAATTAAGTTTATAAATGCAAGGAATATATAGAACGCATACATTTTACTATACCAACTTATAGAATAAAATTTTGTGTTAAATACGTAAAAGTTGGCAGGTATGTATAGGTGGGATAAAGCCCCCTCTATCCCCCCATGTCCGCGGTCTCCGCCCTAGCTTAAAAGTGATTATAGTATCCCTTTCTTTTACAAGATCTGCTCACACATTTTTCCATTTAAATTTTGGAACATGTCTCTTTTTCAAAATGTTAAAGACTGGTAACTCAAATATTTTGTTCTTCGCACTTGAAAATATAAAATTCCGAATTCCGGAAATAAAAAGACTAAATATTTCTTTCAACACCAAAATCTATTAATTATTTAAAATTATTTATCTTGTGATGTATATGTGACCGGCAAAGTATGAAATGCCGGTAATATATATAATGCCTGACGTTTTTAGGCAAAGTATGAAATATGAGAAGTATTTCACACATTGCCTAGGCATTATATATAAAGACGGATGCTATTTTGGCAAAGTACGAAATAAGCGTCCTGATGAGGTTATTATGTAAATGATGTGCATGTTACTGTGAATGACCGAAATCGGTGGTTGTTGACTTTCACCGGTGAATGTTGACAATCACATAGTCGCTTTGGTGAATGTCCGAAATATTTATTACATCCGATTTGATATTAATTTATTCGTGGATATAATTACATTTATTCGATATTTTAATACTTACTGACGATAGATTAGAAGAAACATCAGTGTTTGGAGTATCGGGCAAATGTATACCGGGCAGTGGCCCTTGACCTTAAAAAAACATCAGTGAAGGGTATACCGGGCAATGGTTTCTTAAGGTCAAGTGCCCGGTATACCCTACACTGATGTTTTTTTAAGGTCAAGAGCAACTGCCCAGCGTACATTTGCCCGGTATACCCTACACTGATATTTTTTTAAGGTCAAATATCATTGCACGGTATATATTTACCCGATACTCCAAACACTGACTTTTCTTCTAATCTATCGTCAGTAAGTATTAAAATATCGAATAAATGTAATTATATCCATGAATAATTTAATAGCAAATCGGATGTAATAAATATTTCGGACATTCACCAAAGCGACTATGTGAATGTCAACAATAACCGGTGAAAGTCAACAACCACCGATTTCAGTTATTCACAGTAACATGCACATCATTTACATAATAACCTCATCTGGACGTTTATTTCATACTTTGCCAAAATAGCATCCGGCTTTATATATAATGCCTAGGCAATGTGTGAAATATAAATCATTTCATACTTTCTCGTCTAGTTTTAGGCATTATAAATAATGCCAAGGCTTTATATATAATGCCGGATTTCATACTTTGCCGGTAACATACATATATTTTGAAATCTAACAGTTGTTGCATTTTTTAGCAAGATTTATAGCTACAAAAGAAAATTTCCATTTAATTTGTATGCAGATCTGCTACCCTGTTTTTCAAAAAAGAACTTCTTCCATTAGTGCGAAATAAGAATCCGGTTGATAAACGATTAAACACTCTTTTGATAAAACGTTTTATTGCTGTGTAAAAACAAAGTAGTTAATTTTTTTTTTAGATAACAGTTAATTTGCAAGAGTGGAATGTAATTTCTGTAAATTTCCGAGTGGATGGGATTCAAGAGACTTCAATTTTGAAGCTATTACGAATTGCTTTTTTTTTCAGTAGTTAATTTAAGCAAACACATAAAATTTTTATTTGAAACACATAAAATTTTTAAGATTTTTAATTAGAATTTAAGAGTTTAAACAGTCGTCTTTCTAAACTTATATCTATCTGTTTAAATGATTTAGTAGTAAACAAAAATACTTTTAATTCTATGTTTAAAAAAATACATTATACGCTTGCTACAACAAAGAAAAATACTTCGTGAAACTACTTAGAATCCATAGTTGTCGTGGGCGATTAAATATTCAAAAAGTGCTGACAACAAACCTGGCAACTTTCACTCTTTCCGAGATCGGATTTTTCAAATGGTAATGAAACAATTCCCGAAAAACAATCTTACTCGAAAATATATTTATATTTTGACCGGGCTGAAACTCGCTATCGCAAAGAGTATTATGCTTTTATATAATTGTTTTATTTTATTATTATTATAATTCAAAATGTTTAATGGAATAACACGAGTTTCTCTACCACTTTAAGTGTGAAAAATAAACCCTTCCGGGAAAATCATAATTGCAGCTATGCTAGTAAAATTCAATAATTTACTAAGATAAATTACAGTTAGCAAATTTTATGAGCATATTTTTTCTCTTTGCTATTCAATGGAAGATCTACCAACTTATGCCTACGTAAATTATAAATCTTAGTATCAGCCGCGCTAGGGACTTTAACCTATTCTTCTGTAGCAGTATACCAAGAGAAGACTTTAACTCAGAATATTTTTGTTTTAAATATAAATAATTTAAAAAAGGTAGTTAAATTATATTTTAATTTCAACTTGATTAGACTTGATGGGTACCTGCCAGCGTCAGCATGTTTTAATTTCAACTTGACTAGACTTGATGGGTACCTGCCTGCGTCAGCGCGCCCTACACACCTTCACCTGAGTTTGACCCTAAGGCAGCTGAGACTGCTGGCATAAATTAATTTCAAGTAATTAAATAGTTTTAAGCAATTAAATTATGTTTTAATTCCATAGGGTAGTTGCGATTGAATAATTAAAGAGATAATAAATGAGAGGGAATTGAGTTTCTACCATTTTATACATTTATCTGTTATCTGTGGCATCTGCAGTAGTTAGTCTCTGGGATTCTAAAATATTATTCAGATTTAAGTTAGTCTATTTTAGTTTGGAAATGCAACCCTATTAATATGCCAAGTTTTAGGATATTTTAAACTTTATTCAGTTTATTCGGCGTAAATTTTATTTATTTATTGTTTAATTCTTTTTTAAACGTTGATTTATTTCACTTTGCTTAAATTGAAATCTAGAAAATTTTTATTTGAGTTTTACTCTTACAGAATTCTTTTAATAAATTTAAAACTAATAAAATTTCAATTAATTAAAATTAGTTTCAGTACTTCCTTTTAGTTGCGCAGCTATTTCATCATGAACTGTAGTGTTAGACATTTTTGCTTTTTAACTTACAAATCTAAAAAGTGCAGCATTTGAATACAAATATTTTAACACAAGTCTACAGATAAACTTCTAAATTTTTTCAAAATGATTCAGATGAATACTCTGTTACTGACCTAATAAGTACCTAAAACAAACAATGGATATAAGTTAATTGTCTGCCATTTGAAAGATAATAAATTTTTCTGTAGTTTCATTCAAGTACTTTTTAAAGTGCCATAACGCAGTTATTCTAGAACATGTGGGTAATTCCAGGAAATATATTTATGACTCTTACCATGTTTATTATTAAGTGTTAATATCGTATATTTTGTCCCTTAATAGCATAAATAATGACTTACAAATGCCCATTTATTTATCTAATGAAATAAAATGGAATGTAAAGTGCGTTAACATTTCCTCTTCTGTTCCAAATGTCAAGCTCTAAAATCTATAATTTGAGTTTTAACAATGAAATCATTCGTTTGGTTAGCTGTCTAAGAATTTAATCGCTTTTTAATCAAACAGGATAAACTGGAATTAAATTACAGAGTTCGTTTTGCAACAGATAACGAAACATTTTCACTGCCACATAGTAAACTAGTGATTTAAAGAGATAGTCATGGGATTCCCAGTTTAAATGCATTTTTCCTCTTCCGCGTCAACAATAATTTTTTAAATTAATTTATTATAAAATTAAAACTTTTGATTCGTAAAATATTAAGTAAAGGCTTTATTATTTCAAGGTATTGTTTATTGGAAACTTCTTCTTTTTTAGTTATTTTAGCCGGGCACCTGGGCCACGAAGCGCCCCCTATCCCATCCATCGTGAGTTGTTTAGCATTATGTGAGTTCTTTGTGGTCAGCAGGAAGTGTGGCAGCTATGAGGGGGATTCAAGCACCTTGCTTGAATAAATAAAAAATAATGAAAATAAAACAAATCAGCTTGTTTTAAACTATGTGTGGGCTATAGAACTGGATGCAGGTTGGTGGTCTATGAGCTTGATAGATCTTTCAATATTGATGTTGGTGAATCTGATACCATAGGTGGATCTGTGATTAAGAAATTTGTTGAGGCTATTATTTATTTTGTTGATTGTGATATGAAGCGTCGGGTGTAAAGTGAACAGCTATTGGTCTGAATTTTGTTTGTTAATAAATTTTATTGAGTTTTAACACGGTTACTTTTTTAATGTTTTTCCCCATATTAAGTGGAAACACAGAGATTCAAGCTACTACAAAATATTTTAAAATACGGTTTTACAAACTATAATTTGCAGATTTTCGGTTAATTATGCCAACTTTTTAAAAAGCTCGACACGGCTTAGCTGTAACAGAGGACAATATCGCATAAGCCTTTGAAATATTTAGAAGTAATAGTGAGTAAAAACCATATACGTCAAATTTACTGAATCCAGAATCATACATTAAAAGATTATCATGTGAAAATATTCACCCACTGTCGGGAGCAAGTTAGCATATTTGTAACTGTAGTCATAGTCATGGTCTTATGATTTCTCAAGGCTCTTAGGCCCCGAAGTGGTCTTCTACCTTTTCATATTGATTTGATATATCATGTTGTATATTCAACATGAATTTTTTAAAATGACAGGACAAATTAAAAGGGGATAATATAATCTTAAAATAAAAATAAGTTGAAACAGTTTGCGTAATTGCAGTAAAATAATCGGAATCGATTGGCTCAGGAGGTTGACCAATCACTTGTAGTGTTATAAATTAAAATTATAGGTACGCATAATTGATAGCTATGCGAAGATAGCCCCCGAAAATGAGGAAACTCAAAAATTCAAACTGCATTCGTTTGACCATTTTTTGACCACAAATGACCACCCTTTAAATTTTTTTGACCACCCTTATTTTGGACATAATCCTGAAAATTAAATTCGGGGGCTAACTTCGCATTTTCACGCCAAATGAATAAAAATCAAATTTTTATATTGTATTCGTTTGACCACTTTTTGACCACAAATGACCACCCTTTAATTTTTTTTGACCACNGCCCAACAACACTCTAATATCAAAAATTTCCAGAGTACAAAAAATAAAGTAAATAAAAGAAATATCAAGAAAACGCAAATCAAAAATTACAAAAAGGCCTCTTACATCTTACATCTCAAGTCCGTGTGCCTTGATATGTGTTGATCAAAGTCTGCTTTTTCTTTCAGATGTGAACCAAGGAGGAAATTTAGTCATGGAACCCGAAGAAGCAATTGTCTATCCAGGACGTAACATAACTTTCACTTGCACCTATCATTCAAATTTAACTTTCATTTGGGATTTCACGTCTATGATTCAGAATTATAACTTCGTCGAGGGCGCTTATCTTTCATCAAAAGACCATGTTCTATACTATAGTAAACTCAACATTTACTCAACGACTCGTCTTATGTCTGGTGAAATCACGTGCTCGATTGCCGAAGACAAAGCGAAAGCAGTAGCCTTTTTAATAGTAAACGGTAAGTTCGAATTAACTAATACCCTAAGTATATTCTCAAAATGCAAAAAGACGATGACAACAAAAATGTTTAAACTTCGGTTAGATTACTTTATTTTCGACAGTCAATGTCCAACTCCATAGTCTTGTAATTTTGAACCCAACCCAGAAGGCAGGGGAGCTCGTGGATCAAACTTTAAGGGATGAACTAGTTTTCGTGGAGGACTTTTTGATAGAACTAACCCGCATTCACATTACACGCAGAGGAAAACCACGAAAATCTCCCATGGTTAGCCCGACAGCAAAGCGATTCTAAGCTACGATCCGTCTACCGTCACCTCCCTGGAAGGTGAACGCATTATCCCTTCAGCCTGGTTAGATTATGATCTTGAATATTACAAATTTTGTCTTTTAAAATAATTTATTTTAATACATATTATTGTACACAATATACCTTATTTTTAAGACCAATG
This sequence comes from Parasteatoda tepidariorum, assembly GCF_043381705.1. NCBI lineage: Eukaryota > Metazoa > Arthropoda > Arachnida > Araneae > Theridiidae > Parasteatoda > Parasteatoda tepidariorum. The sequence goes on along the minus strand of NC_092207.1, from coordinate 31,875,986 downwards.
CTAATAAAACCTCTCTCTACTTTCTGCGCCTATTCAGAGAGGAGCCTCCTAGTGAATTCAGATTAATCCTTCCAGCCGAGAAGGTAGAAATTCACCTCTTTGTATTGGTGTGAAAAGTATCATTGCATTAAAATAATACTTCCTTTAAACTAAGTGTAGATTTTCTAATGCTAGTTATTATCAACTATATATTATCAGAAAGTCAACTACTCCACTTTCTGAAAAAATATTTTAAAAGTTGGAGATAAAAACTTTAACACGCTTTCTTATGGGGATATTTCTTAATCCCCTCCCACTTTCTAACGTGGTAAAACTACAATACTTACGTCAATCTCAGGAGAGAGGCGAAAAATCAAAGAACTGACAAATATTTTTAAAAAAAAGGAAACCAGTTTCTTTTAAAAATAACTGCAGGGTTTATACGGGGCTTACACTGTTAAAAAATACCCGTAAAATTTACAGTTTTAAACTGGAAGCTGGGTTGGTTGTGCAAAATCGTAAAATTTACGAAATGAAATCCGGTTACCTCAATGGTTTGTTATCACACAAGAGCAAGTTTTTTCCGTAAAAATTGCGAAGAAAATCCGTTATCAAACTGGCTTGTTACGGTAAAAAAGAAAGCTTTCACTATAAAAATTACAAATAAAAATTAACCTGCTGTCTCAACAGACTTTTACCATAAGGGAAGAAGTTTTCTTTGTGAAAGTGACGAAATGAATTTGTACTCGAGATGTGAATATTTGACGTCACCAGACTTTGTATCGACCAGTCATTGCTTGAATTCCAGCCTGGATCACTTTAATGAGAGGCAAGCGCTCTGACATTAAGGCCTTTGCGGATAAAGTGTTTTATTAAGAGGAAATAGTGATAGTGAGAATTTCACTTCAATGTTATATCAATCCGACAATAAAGTCGAATCTCAGTTTCATTTATACGATGTTCAGAACCATAAAGTAACTGCTAAAAATAAGGGCAAGCACAGAAAATAATCGTAAAATGATTGCGGAAGACAAAACTGCATGACAAAAAACTAAAATTTCCGCTGACGGTACAGTTTTAATCAGTTTGTGATTAGGGTGAAAAGCCGTTTAGCCAACAAAACGGATTTGAACTGTTAAATATACAGAGAAATTCCGAAAAAGTGGTGACGATATTATGATAAAGATATTAAGAAATTTATGTGCAGTAATTTATTAGCTTTCACTTTAAAATTAGAAATTTGAAACTGGGATCTTCACAACTATACGTATGTGTATTTACACCGAAGAGCCATTACATTATGACCACCCTCCATCTATAACAATGGGCTCGCTCAGGTTTTCACGGTTTCTCGCCCAGGAACAATGTTTTCATGGGGCTCATTAGGACCCATAATCCTCATAGAACAATCCCTGACGTCTGTAAGCGACTTGAACATAGTTGCAGACCAGGTTCACCCATTCATGGCATCAGTTTTTCCTGCGGGGGTTGGTGTTCACCAAAAGGATAATGCACCATGTCATAAGGGTAGAATCGTCATGGATTGTTTCGAGGAACATTCCAGTGACTTTCAAGTCATGTCTTGGCTCCCAGATTCACCTGACCTTAATCCAATAGAGCATTTGTGGTCCTACTAGGAAAGTCAAGTTCGTGCTGCCACGTTACCCCCTCGCAATGTGAGGGAATTGCAGGACCAGTTGGTGAGCGCTTGGTACCTCAGACTACCTATCAGCACCTTGTGGAATCAATGCCACGGCGGGTGTTAGCAGTTTTGGGGGCTAAAGGCTGTCCTACATGTTATTAGCAGGGTGGTCATAATGTAATGGCTCTTCAGTGTATTTCGACGCATTTAACACGGTGGTAAATGCGAGCTTATTAAAATGCATCTTATTTTCAAACTTTTACTATCGATATTAACATTTTTAAGGACTGCACGAACGCGGTTACAATTTTAATTCAGTACCATTGAGAATTTTTTTCTCTCAAAATTTGGAAATATTTAGGAGTTTGGATATTATTATCACATTTCAATTGCACTAACTCTTAATGTGTGTCCTTTTTTTTTAAATGTGTGTCTTCTTCTAATAATAAGAACACTTTTTCTTAATTTGGATAATGGCTCACAAAATGTGGTTTTGAAATCTTTTTATTTAATTTTTCTTTCTTGTTTGAAGGTGTTAGAAATGGAGGTTCCTGTCAAACATCATCTGATTGTGTGACGGACAAATCCGTTTGCCAGAATGGACTTTGTGAATGTCCCCTCAACCATGTACGCCTGCATGTGAAAGACAGAGGCTATGATATATGCAGGGAAATGAGTAAGAGTATTATTTATTTTTATATTTCATAATTTATTAAAAATATTAAGTCTTAAGCATTTTGTTTTAATTTATATAATGTTTTGAAATATTTGAAAGCAGTAAGAGCTTGTACTTTATAACTTAAATTTTTGAAATGCCATAGTAGGAGTGAAAATTTCTCGTTTTATCGAAAAACAAGCATAAAAATATCTTAAGACTTCTGTTAATACTTTATTTTTAACAGGACGCTGCAACCCCTATTTAGCTTCCTATATAATACTGAAATTGGCTGGTTTGCACTGAAAATCTTTTAATAAAACTCTGATTCAATAAAAATTTGATATTTGTGCATACCTTCCAACGTATGAGATCTGTGGATATTATTTTTTCAAGTGTTAGAAAGCTAAATTTGTTATAATTTAAAATCATGACCATTTGCTGACCTTTTATATATGTACTTAAATGTAATGTTGGGACAAAATTGTTAAAATCTAATTTGTTAAACTATTATCATTTATTAAACTTGATACCGCTAGAAAAGTTAATTTCTGAAACTGCGGAAATTCCATGGTTGTTGAAGTGTTCTTATTTGTATCTCAATAATAATTAATAAATACTTTTCTGTTTTTGGAGAATAATTAAATAAATTAGGCAGTATCGTCGTAAACTCCTATTTATGTCAATAACTTAATCATAAGTGGAAAAGTTACTTTGCTGAATGTAATGAAGTTTCTCAAAAACAGACATTTAAGTGGAATGTATTGTCTGTCTATGAAAATAAATCCCCTCACCATTTGTCATGAGTAATGGCATTGACTAGGGTTACGAGCTTTAACTATAGTAGGGGTGTTGGGTCAAGTAGTACAAGTAGGGATGTTGGATCAATATTTAAGACAGGTATACGCTCCTGTCAGTGAGAGAATCAGGGAAGAGAGAAGCTTCCTTGTTTGAAATTAGATATTTCTTGTTTCTTTTGCAGCTGATGATCTTAAGGCCTGTTTAGACGATCCAATATCTTGGACAGAGATTGATTGATATTGATGGAATCTTGTTTTGCTTTGAGCTTGGATCGTGTAAACAATCATCCACGAACTTGGTCCAACTTCTTGGACGATAGTAGAGNCATCCAAGAACTTGGTCTAACTTCTTGGACGATAGTAGAGCATGTTCTACTTTCCATCCAAGTTTTTTCTCCCTTAACCAATCAGCGTCTTAGATTTTGTGACGTCANCAGTAGGGATGTTGGATCAATATTTAAGACAGGTATACGCTCCTGTCAGTGAGAGAATCAGGGAAGAGAGAAGCTTCCTTGTTTGAAATTAGATATTTCTTGTTTCTTTTGCAGCTGATGATCTTAAGGCCTGTTTAGACGATCCAATATCTTGGACAGAGATTGATTGATATTGATGGAATCTTGTTTTGCTTTGAGCTTGGATCGTGTAAACAATCATCCACGAACTTGGCCCAACTTCTTGGACGATAGTAGAGCATGTTCTACTTTCCATTCAAGTTTTTTCTCCCTTAACCAATCAGCGTCTTAGACTTCGTGACGTCAACAAGCAGGCAGCAAATTATGTCATTTTGTTCTCTGTTTTAATATATTTTAGTTCAAAAAAATTTATCTGTTGCGGTTTATTTGTGTTATTATGATTTTATTTGAATTTATTTAGTAATTTTAAACTTATGTAAGTATTATTTTATAATGTTGAATATGAACAATGCGCATGCGCAAGTTTTTCTTTCGACGAATCAGTGCCATACAAAAACTTGGATAGTGTCGACGAATCATTCAATTTCTTGGACAGAGAAATTCCTCCAATGTCTCGGATTCAAGAACTTGGACCGTGTAAACAGGCCTTTAGACTTTGGGGAGAGGGGAGTTCTTTCTTTAGACAAACTATAAACTGTTATTCATATTTCATTTCCTTCCTCAAATAAACTTACATTTTATAGCCTTAAAATGACCAATAATTTTAATTTTAACGTTATTTGTCTATCTCTCATACACATACTTATATCAGTTTACAGTCTCTACGATCCTTGCGAGTATGATGAACAGTGTGCTCATTTGGTGGATTCCAGATCTGTCTGTAAATCTGTGTGCGTATGTGCACCCTGGGCACGTGACATAAGAGGGCGATGTGTCCTAATTAGTAAGCATTGTTATTTATTTATTTACATTTAAAAAAAATGCTTGTACTAATGTATATTAACATACAAAATATTCATTTTGAATTCCCTTACCATTTTATTAAAGATTGATCTAAGATTATCTAAACGAAAGCTATTAAATAAAATTTTCTCTTACAATTAGTTGTATTTACTTAATTTAATACTTACTAATATTATTTGATTAAAAAACTTCAAAAATATGCAGAATGGAAATAACTGCCGATATGTTTTAAACACTCTAAAAAATTTGCCCATCTTCCAGACTTACCATGCGTGAATGAGAAGAAACAAAAGTGATTTGAAATATAAAACGCAAAGTTGACCAATTAAAAATGTGAAAATTAAGATGAGAAACAAAACTAGCAAAACCTCGAGAGTATAAAAACAGAACAAGAAAAATCATATTAGCTGATTTGCCCCATGTCACCACTTTTTATTATAATTTGAAAATAACAACGTCACGATTTATCAGTCCAACAGTGACCTTGGTTTGGAGAAGTTCTAAATTGGTTATAATATGGAATATGTTTCCATTTTTCTACTATTTGAGTTATAAGGGAAAGAACTCACTTATTTGTGGTAGTTATCTTAGCATCAGCTCCGCGAGGGGCTCCAACTAATTCATCTGAGTGGGAATGTATAATAAATCGTCGAAGCGCAATTGAATGGTGAAAGTTGGGGTTCAGTAACATTTACTGAGAGAAAATTATAATAAAGTAGCGAGATTAAACAAACACATTTAAGAGAGGGAAGAGGTTTTTGCGGCAGACTACCTCGCCTCCTACCGAGGTATTACCCCCGAGCTTCGCATAAGAGAAAGAAAAATAAAGTGTAAATCAATATACATTTTTTTATTATTTAAATGTCGTGGTAATAACGAAAGTTCCATCGTTTTATTTGTTCCTAAAGTTGATTGAAAGCAAAGAAATTTCGATAAATATTTTTATTATTTCAAATACTGTACAAAACCTGTGTATCGATTTTTAATATATCTGGTCAGGGTTTTCTTAATTTTTTCCTACCATTTAACCCTTTCGAAGGCCGTGGTAAGTATACTTACCACCAATTTTTAAAGCCCACGGTGAATTTTTTTACCACTTTCAATTTAGGTTTCCATTTGCTAATAACTTCAGCTTTGTTTAGTTTGAATAAAATTGGTAGCTTAAGAAAACGCGTAAAAGTAGAAGTCTGTAGCATTTATAGAATTTATTTTATAAATAACTAAAAATAAAAGTCAATAAAATCCTAATATGCCGTGGTAAATATACTTACCACCAAAAAAAATGGCATTAAAATGTAGATTTTTTTTTTATAAACTAAATAAGTTTTTGTTTTCTTATATCAATTACTATTTTTATATCGATTTCAATTCCAAAAATACTTTAATTTACCTTTAGTAGAAATAAATGGCCCATTAAAGGGTTAATACCTAAAATTAAATGTAAGCATGCAATAATTGCGCGAAATTATGAGAACATTGTCGACTGCCAAATTTTTTAATAATGCGTTTTTACTTTTAAAGGTCTGTAAGAATCTTAAAAAATTGTACACATTACATAAAGACAGCGTTGCAATCTACTACGCTCTTTGCGAAATATTTAATAGAGTAAACAATTAAAATAAAAGCCTCATCGAGAGAGAATTGGAACAAAGTGCCGCTGTTATTGAACTTTCGAATCATTCAGCATGTAGTGGTGTAGAAAATAGTTTTAAATCAAATGGACTTAACAGAGAATCATAGATGTTTCCTACCAGGCGTAGAAAGTTGGCAGTTCTGCATAAAGCTGTAGCTGTCTTTTTTTAAATACAAATTTGGTGAACGATAACGTCACCATTTATAACATAGGAAACTTTTAGTTGCTCTAAACTCATAAAATGTGTGTTAAAAAATATTGATGTGAATTCAGCTAAAAAAAAATTGTGTATTTGAAAAAATGTTTTTTTAACGTATAATATTTTCTTAATTTGAAATACAGATATTAAAAACAAACGAGTTTAATTAGGTACTTGTATTTCAAGAAGAAGAAGAAGATAACGGATACCCCCCACATATGACCTATGATGTCAGCTGATCATTTATTAGCAAAATGACTTATTAAAGTTAACCTAAGTCTCCATACAAGTTAGAATGTTAATTAACGAGAAGTTAGTTTAAACAGTACAGTATCACCTATCGAATTTCTTGAAATAGAATTCTTTATTGTCTACATCTTTTACTTAACTTAGATTTATTATTTGTTTAGGTATTTTATTGAGACCGTAATATATTTTTGTTTTGTGTACCTGACAACTTTGATGCGTAATTAGTTGGTTTTATATTCCATATGGCTTTGTGCCTGTCTTTGTATTAAGTGCGAAATATATTGTGAAGGAATTGAAATCATTGTAAAAGAATATAGAATGTGTCACTTAAAATCAATACTTAACGGCATTGGCTTACTTGAAATAGAATGTAAAAAACAATACATTACCATAAAATTTTAAAATTATTATTAATGGAAAAGTGCTCGATTCTGTTTTGAGACACATTTATATTTCGATACTTATGAAATATAATAGATTCACAATGTATCTACATATAATTCCGAGAACTTTTTTGTGTTAAAGACATTTCTTGTGTTTCTTTCAGGTGAAATTGCGTACAATCGAAGTCAAGAGATGTACAGAGTTGGATTAATCGCCGTGACGTGCATAATTATTCTTATTGTTGCAGTATCACTGTGGGTGACACTCCGAAAGTAAGTCAAAATTTATGCATTCACAAACTTTAAAAATAATGAGTGTGTGTGACTTTTTTTTTTTGTTGTTGCTCCTACTCCTACCTGTCAAATTTTGCACTTTCCAAAATCGATCTTCCGAAGCGGTCGTGAAATGAGAAAGGAAAACTCAATTTTATACAAAAATATTTAGCTGGAGCTTAATCACACCTTCATGCACTTTATTTCACTCATCAAATCCATGAATTGTTCACTCGGAAGTAGGTGTCCAGAGGGCTCCTTGGCTCGGGGCAGCAATAGACGAGAACAAGCTGTCATTACTCGTTTCTTCAGTGGACATCTGTAATCAATGATTTATAACGATGGTATAATAAGCACTTCGAAATCTGCACTAAGTGTTCTGCTGCCCAGGCCTCCCCTGACCACATTTTATCTTGTCTGGAACTTACCACGCAGGACCTGGTTCAAGCTCCCCTGCTGGTGCTAGACTTTCTTAGAGTGAACGAGCTCATGGACCTGATCTAGCTCTGCTGGTCATGGGGATGAGAACAACAACAACAATTCATCAAATGGAGCTGAGTACCTGAGCCAAACATGACCGTTGCCCAATCATCGTGTCCATATTAGTCAGTGACGTAGATAAATTACATAAAAATGTAAAGAGTTTCATATAAGAAAGGAGAGGATATCCTTGTTTCTTTTGCTTATTCTGTAAGGTTTGTTGTAGTAATGGAAGAATTCAATAAAAAAATATGATGTCTTAATTACGTCATATCGCTGAAAGAGTGTGCCGCAAAATCATTAGAAATTTATGTATTCATATGTTATTCATTCTTAAGCAGTAGTAGATAAGATAACTTTAAATTAAATTTACAAATTTAAAAATAAGTTTTTTGAACTGAATGAAGTAACTTTAAATATGAAAATGAAATCTTCCGGAAACTCCGAAAGAATTGGTAGGTATGCAGACTGTGTTCCTTTTTTAACTCATTAACATACCTTTTAACATTTGAGTTTTATGCGAAATATAGTGCAAGCTAAAGCCGAAATTTATAAAACAATTAGAAAATTCATTTTATGACCTTTATCAGGACTTTTGAGCATAGCCTATTCAATACCAGCTTACTCTTTCGGATTCTCTGGAAGATTTTATCTCTTTATTTAAGATGATAGATTCATGCATTCAAACTCGATTCCTGTTTTCACAAATTTAATTGAAGGTACTTTAAACTACCACTAACTTTAAATAGGTTAAGCAATCATAAGGAAATGCCGCTTTTTGCCAGAGTTTTATGAATAGGTAGCGAATTAAGTATAGTGAAGCTTGAAGAATAAGGATAATTACGGCCACTTTTTATAAGTGTCATCATGAAAGTTAACATTAAAATTGCATTTACTGTAATTTGTATTTTTGATATGCAGTTGTGGAAAAATTAATTATAATGAAAAATACTAAACTAAAAATAACTTCCTTACCACTGTAAAATATTTTTTTACAAAGCGAAGCAAGTTGGCATCGCTGTTAATGAGTTTTAAGTTCTGGAAAAAGGCGAACTAAGTATTTGCCAACAATATCACTTCAATAGTTATTTCAATTCCACTGAAAATCAAATTGATGAAAGAAAAATTGATTTAAAAAAAATTATTTAAGAACTTACTTTATTTGCATTTTTAACACATTGCATGCAGGCAACTTTTCCAAAAAAAAATTTTTTTTTACAGCTGTTATAGATTAAAATTTTAAAAAAGTGATAGGCAAGATTTATACAAAGTTAGAGTAAGCTTGTTTCTATAACTACAACTTCAATTTTAAATAAATATATAGTACTGACTACATCTATACTTAATAATTTATGTTATGTGTTTTATCATGAATGGATCATTTCTTTGAGAATAGAGCGTATAACGAAATAGTTTTGCTACCACTTTTTAAACTTTTGTATGGATAGTAGAAATTTCAAAAAACTATTTTCACGTGACCCGCTTGCAATGTGTTAAAAGTAATACCTTGAACCATGAACAAAAAATATCTCAACCATTTAATAGTATCTTTTTCAGATCTTGTCAAGACCAAAATTTGGATGGTCAAAGAAGATCAATAACGCAAGCAGATTTTGATTTCCCTACAAGATTTTCAATAGATCTCACATCTGACAAACCACCCTCTTACGATGATATTCTCGTTAAGGAAGAAGAAGAAGAAAATAAAGTGAGTTTATCAATTTCACAGTAAAAACGGTGTCATTGTAAAACAATAAACGAAAATAATCTTGCACTATTTTGTAAGGAATCATGTATAAAGTTACACAAAAATACCCTTCGAATTTGTTATTTGGACAAGGTTCATTATAAATTATGTTTCTTTCGCAAAATGCATTCCAAAATCTCAAACTTTGCAATCTCCGATATTTTCGGAGCATATTTTTTACAATAATTAAAGAATCTACAATAATTAATTGAATTAAGTAATTTCTACTATAATTAATTTAATTAATATACAAAATTATTCATGATAAATTATGCTTCTTTCGCAGAATGCATTGTAAAATATCAGATTTTTCGTAATCCCCAACAGTCGGAACATATTTTCTACAATAATTAAAGAGGTTAAAAAAATCAGTAAGACTTATTAATATTTTTTTTAAAGTTTAGTTGACACTTAACGGGTCATATACATACTAACGGGACTAGGCGTCCACAAATCTTAAAATATATGCTCAAATATCCTCNATATATATATATAGTTTAATTATAGTTTTTTTTTGTGTTTGGTTTCATAACTTAAAATATCGTCTTGCACTAACTAATTAGCATATTTGAGACCCCCCCCCAAATCGTAGAAATCCTATCATTAGATCAAAAGTTATGCTCGTGTGTCCGATTTTTATTTTGCGCACTGTTCTTTGCTTTTTCAGTTTTATTGGTATCAACTATGATTTTATTACTTCTGTTTATCGAATTGTATACGTTTTTTTTTTAATTTTTATTCACGATTTTTAGTTCTTCTTTTTTTATGTTACCTATTAATATGACTATAGCTTATCATTGTTTGTTTTTTGTACCAATTGATGATAAATTCTGTTAAATTTATGCATAGAATTAGATTCCTTATTTATCGCATATAGTTCTGCAGTATTATTCAATAAATTAGGATGCCCATCAACGCTTTAAGTAAAACGGAAAATAAAAATAATAAAAAAAGGAAAAAATTGTGAACACTTTATTACGATCACTGGCTACCAATTGGTCAAATGAATTTTTTTTTTTTCTGGTTTGACTCCGATAAACGCCACAACATTTCAAATCATGGGTTGCAAAAGCTGTCTCAATTGATGTTTGTAGTCGGATAGGTTTTGAAATCCTGCCTATATCCACGTTTCAAGACGTCACCTTCCTCCTTCAGTATTCGTATTTATATTAAAATCACCGTCAAGACAGTAATTATAAGTTAATAATAAAAAATATATAAAGATTATTTAAATTATATTATTATGTAATTGCATTAAAAATGCTTACTGGTGAAAATAAAAAGAAAAAACTTACTAACTTAATGCATAACAAAATTAAAAATGAAAAAAAGAATTCTAAAAAAATTATCAAACGGCAGTGGTCACCATAACAACGCATGTAAGGACGACGCATGCGCATTGTTTACTATTACTTTTGAACACAGTGGAAAAGTGTGAGGACATCCAATGGGTAATTACTACGCTAAAATTAACGAATGGAAACTCCATACTCTTCTGAAAATAATTTCCTCAAAAAATAAACTAATAATCATGTACTCTTTATTTTATTTTTGTCAAACATGTGTTAAGTGTCAAAACTGTAAAAATTTTTAATTAGTTATGAAGTTAATTTGATGAAGATTATTCTGCATTTGATATTAGTTTTCCATTAAAAAGAAATCTTTTTTGAATATATAAATTAATATTTTCCTTAAGTATAGGTACGTCCTTAAATCATAAAGTTTGTCAAGGACTCACAGCAAATTTTTCCTCGAATCATGGTTCAGAAATAAAGTCATTTTATGTATATATGCGTTAGAATTATATTTTATGACTTTTCTTTCAAAATTACATTTATTTGACTAAAACGAAAAAAAATTATACATTTTGCTATCACTTGAAAATATCTTTCGGTTAAGAAATTAGAACGCATGTTTTTTGAGACGCGTCATCAAACTTTACAACTTGAATAATTCAATAATACAATTCGTCAGTTGAATAACGAATATTATTTAATTTTATATTATGTAGCACTAAAAGTAAATTATGGAAGTTAGATGTTTAAAAGTATTATATTTTAATAAATTTTATTTTAATCTAAGGTTGGTTTTATCCAGCCACTTTTTTAAGTGATTTTTAAATAAAATGAATTTGAATATCTCCTTTTCGAGCAATTTTATACCTGAAAGTGACGTTTCGTAGGTAAATCGGGGCATTTGTCCATTCAGAAGCCAATCAGATTCCACACACGCGCGTGACGTCACTTACAGGTATCCACTTAAATATGATCTAAATCACATGGTTAGTCATTATCATGCTATTTCTTCTCACGCTGCAAGTGCCCAATTAACTTATTTGAAATTTAAAGTTGATTGAACTTTGTTTTTCTTTTTCAGATTGCGAATCCCCCCAATTTCAAAGATGCTCTAAAGCACTGCATGACGGCTAAAAGATTACTCAGACAAGTTTCAGCTCCAGCTGGAGTCGTACTTCCGACGGATTCACCGATTTTGAAAACTGAAAGCAAAATAAACAAAGAAGTTTAAATCAGAAACAAAAGCGTGGCGTAAAATCTCTCCAATTTTGTCGTACTAGGGCACCTATTATAAATATATAAGATGGTAAATTTTGTTGCTTCCATGTGTTTTAGCAATCGGTAGTTTTATGTGGAGTTTGAACAGTAAAAAATATTGTTTATATAATAATAATAATAATAATTTTATTGTGAATGCTGTTTGTTTAGAAGCAGTAATGTTATTCAGTGAGTTTTGGTACGAGTCTACTTCTTTGAAAACATGATAATCACTGATGTTTGTGCAAGCAGTTCTACAAGAGCGTTTTTGTATTGAAAAAGAAAAGCCAAAATATGAAGGGGAAAAAATATTATTGCTAATTCATTTCACGACGAAAATTTTATTTTTTGTATCATTGTGAAAGTTTTCTCATTCACATCCGAGCTGCAAATATTTTTGAAGCATTTCGCCTCTTCGGGAGTAGCGAATTATATATGCATTCTCAGGGTGGCGACCACCAAAGTAAAAAATGTATAGTCCAAACTATTTCTTAAACAGATTATTTGTGAGGGAGAAATTAACAGCTTGATAACCGATTAAAATCACCACTATTTAGTTCAAAACAAAAATTATTAAGTTAGATTTCAAACTGACGTTGATTAGATATTTTAGAATTAAAGTAAAAGCAAAAAGAAGTCTGTTAAATTAATTTTCCCTACATTTAAGCTACCGCTTTTTATTTATTTTTTTCAATCTGGTTCTACACGAATGCATCTATGACTTGCCCATCCCAAAAAGGTTAAGCAAAAACATTATGTTTGAAATTACTTTACTGTACTACACTGAACAACTAAGATGTGTATTTATGCTTATATCCGGCATATGATTGTTAACACTTTCTAGAAAAGTGATATTTAAAAGTGATGAGAAAAGAAATTGTAAATATATGAATAAAAGCTGTTATTTGTTGAGTTTTATTTTTAACTAATAAATTTTGTGTTGTTTTCTATATACATTTTTAATAAAAAAGGGAGATTTGTTCCTCGCGCTACACGTTAAAACGTCAGATAAGGTCGATTAGCTAAGCGGCGCTTTTGTAAGATAGAAAAACAAATAATCTTTTTAAGATCGAACAATTTCATTTCTACTTTAAATTAAGAAGTAGTAAAATATTTTTGACCTCGAGTTATAAGCAGTTATATTGGTTGTTGCTGTTGTCTTATGCAAATGTCAATACTAATAAGTCTATTTTGAAGCAAAGAGGTGCTTTTCTTCTTGTTTTCCAGTGGCGCCATCTATCGCCAAAACTCGACTTCTGCCTCCCACATACGACATGGCCCGTTTTACAAGTAGGACACATTCACACACCATCCACACATCTGCAGATGTGTGGATGGTGTGTGAATTTTACCTGATACCAGGTAAATTCAATTAAATCAATTTTTACCTGAACCAGAGCATGATAAGTCTCCGATCCGGCACCCCCAGAGTTAAGGATGGGACCTGGGAGGTCTTTGTTACTCCAACAGATTTAGCTTGCACCAGCCACCATTTTCTACACGGGGAGTCTTGGGCCTGCGGAGATCGACATCTCTTTCTCTATGACATGGGCCCAACGCCCTACCAATCAGGGTATCCCGGCCTGAGCTGTTATATTTATATTAGTTATATTGTTTGTTAGAAATCTCACAAAAGTAAATAATGTTATGTATAAAAAAAATCAGGACTAATAAAGAACAGCCTTCCGAAACAAATCAATAATTGTAGAAATAATTGAGAAACAATTTACAGAAATCCTAAAGGTCAGCCTAAAATATTCAAGTTGTAGTAAAGTTGCCATCAAAGCAAGTTCAAATTTTCATAATTTAGCAACCACTTAAATTTACATAATTTTCATCATGCGCGTACTTTCTCTCTACGTAATACACCTCTTTAGATAATTATTGTGATCGAAAATTGATTATTGTGTGAAAGTAGAGCAAAGTTGGTATCTCTGGCGAATGTTGAAGGAAAATTTTGTCTCTCGTGCAAAGCATCAAAGATAACTAATAAAAAATTCTTTAAGTTTTCTGACGATATTTAATGGTTACTATGCAATGATTTTGCCCGAAGAGAAAATTTTCTCTAATCAGTATGAAAAATTTCTCATAGTTCAAGGTTGCAATAATCTAGAAATTTTTTTAAGTTAAGGAATCTGTACATGAATGCAAAAAAAACTCAGGAAGGTTTTTGTTCGGCTCGGTTGGATACTTGAACGCAACATCATCGTGCTGCAACGTTAACCCGCTAATCGCAACCACGTGATTTGGCCCAATCACGTGATTTAAATCACATGGTTGATCTTAAACACGTTTTCTTCTTAGCGGGTTGCAAATACCCAATTACGAGTTAAATTCCGACACTTTTTAGTAGCTTTGAGATATTAGCTTAAGTAACACTTTTAGATTTTTTGTCCAGGTCATGGCAACCTTAGATAAACGCCTTAAAATATAAAGTGTTCCCCTTGTTTTTTAAAGGTAGAGAATTTTCAATCACACTGTAATTTTTTCATGAGATAAAATATGAAAAGAACTATGTAAGGTGCAAGAGCACCTTACATAGTTCTTTAATCTACTGAGGTGCAATAGCACCTCTGTATATCAATCAATGCTTTAGATGTTCTAGACGATGTTGAAGGAGAACAGACAACTAAGTTGACAATTGTCAAATTTTCATTTTGTTACCTCGGCATCAGGCCTCGTTACATAATAAAACCGGTCAAAACTCTTTCCTGCGAATATCTCAAGATGATGCAAATATTTATATTGAAAACGAAACAGGTAACAAGGTCCCCATCATTCCATTTTTGTATTGATGAGGATTCGCAAAGAGCAGTGAATTTTTGAGTGGAATATAAATGGTTGCCTGAAAGCGACTAGTATACTATTAAAGTAAGGAATAGTAATAAATAATATGGAAATACTTAAAAAAGTGAATCGAAACGCCTTACATTTGGTTACGATGACTAATAAGTTCTAACCATGGATTTCGTTTAAATTACGAAATCTGACGAAAACTCCCAGAATAATCACCCTGTATTTTTTTCCAACGCAATTATACCCATTTTTATCAAAACATGCGTAAAGAAGGGATGGTTGGGATTTAATAAATGTGATCTCAATACTATTTGAGACAGGAAATTGATCAAAATTTGAAACTTGCTTTTCTAAGTACTTAGATTAAGAAAAAACTAATTAAAGCATTAAGTACATTGTAACTATTTTTGCTTATAATTTTAAAATTTACTTTCCGAACGATAAGTCCCTTTTTATAAATTTATCATTAAAATCCCAGTACCCTTCCGTTAAAAATGGCCATTAGCGTTGGTTAAATTTTGTCGTCAAATCACACATCGAACATAATAATCAATGAATAATAATCGCTGCACTTTTAATAATCAGATACGTGAGATCCACTGCCCGGTATACATTACACAGACTTTTTTTTGAGGCTATGCTATGTGCCACTGCCCAGTATATATTTTCCCGGTTTACCCTACACTGATGTTTATTTAAGATTAAGTGCCACCACCCGGTATACCGAACACTTAACCTTTGTGTTATAAGATTAATTGCCCCCGTTTGGTATACGCTTGTTCGGTAAACCCAACATTGATGTCTTAAGGTTAAGTGCCATTGCCTCCGGTATTCCCTATTGTAACCTTTATGAGGTGAAGGGTTGTCTTTGTCCCAAATTCGCTCACGACGATTTGGCAATATTTTACGGCCTCCATTAACGGAATCCATTTTATTTAATTATTTACCATCTTTTTTTTAACCGTATAAAGCTCAGTTTACAAATTGTAGCGAAAATGTAAGAAGACTTCCGAAAATTGCCATTCTCAATTAATTTTCTGTTTTTTTTCTTCATATTATTATTTTTATTTTTTATTAAAAGCTTCGTCCCAATAATAATACTCAATACTTTGCATGGTTGGGAGCAATAAGCATGCTGTTTACTGGCAGCGGCAAAATGAGAAAATTTCCGCTTTATTCATACAAGCCAAATTTTTGTATGGGTAACTTTATAAACAAATTGGTTGCCCTAAAAAAAGAATAATTATTCAATGCATAATAAATGTTTATAACTGTTGGACATTGCCTTTCACAAAAAACTTGCTTGCCTTTTTTTAAACGTAAACTGTTTTCATCAAAATTTTTAAAATTAAAAATGATGTAAAAAAATTTGAAGCCTTTAACATTTTCTTATAATTCTTAGCAAATGAAAAAACCCAATCAAGTAACGAAAAAATAGCATCTATATGACTAAATTGTTAAAAACTATTATTTTAACCAGCTCTATCATTTCCTAGATTTAATAGATCTCTTTTAAAAAAGAAAAAACTCCTTAACGTTTAAAAAAAAACTTATACTTTTAGCGTTTTTTCCAGCAATGAATTTATANAAAAAATAGCATCTATATGACTAAATTGTTAAAAACTATTATTTTAACCAGCTCTATCATTTCCTAGATTTAATAGATCTCTTTTAAAAAAGAAAAAACTCCTTAACGTTTAAGAAAAAACTTATACTTTTAGCGTTTTTTCCAGAAATGAATTTATAATAAAAATTTAAAAAAAACTAAATTATAGGCAATTTAGACCTTTATAATGAAAACTATTTATTTAGCTAAATTTAGCTAAATATTTATTTAAAAAAGAAGTAAAAACAATGCGATAAAACAAGTTTCTTTTAAAACCATTCTCAACGTTTATAACATGCGGGATAAGAGCATTTCTTTTTAGTTCAAATTTCAGCATTTTTATTTTCATTTCAACGAAAACTTTAAGAAAAGAATTTCATGTATTAATTAGAATTGAAATGACATGTTTTTAGGAGCAGAGAAAAACACACTTTGTCTTGCAAACGCAGCATTGAGCAACCTTGCAAACGCAATTTAGGCATTGAATAAATTTAAATTGGATAGGTACTTTATTTACGTTGCACTGGATCCATGCAATGGGCTATAAATCTTTTGAAATTCGATGATAAGTTGAAAAATTGATTTTAGTTATATATATGGAAAAGCAGACCAGAATGGAGAACCTGTTTCAAAACGTGTTTTAAGAATAATAAATATTTCATTAAAAGAGTTACAAATGTTTCTATGAACAAATGATAATTTTATATTTTTAAAAATAAAATGATATTTTTCTAATAACAACCAAAGATTATATTTTTTATTACAAAGAATTATTGTCTTGTTCTATGTTGATAAGGCAGAACGTGGTTGTACGGAAAATTGATTAAATGGAACACATAAAATGCAAATGTAAGAAAAATACATTTTTCTTTATATATATATGTAGTTTTAAGGGAAAAAGAGTTGGTATTAAGGGGTTTTACCACTCTGACTCAACTTACTTCCCAGTTCTGCAGTACGGGTATATGATATTATCTATATCTAAAAAGTGCCAGTGCATTTATTACTTATAGCCTTGTTTAAACTAGGTGAACATTTTCAAACAGCTTAACTTTAAAAGAAATCATAAATCTTTATTGCAAATATAAAAGTAAACTGAATGGGTTACCTTACCATTTCACTAAGAGAAAAGATTCAGATTAAATAAGTAAGGTCACGCCAGAAATATGGAAAGGAATATTTATTTATACAAAGCTAAAGACAACTAAAGGTACTTTAAGCATGAACTAACAGTAGTTGTAATATATAGGAATTATAAATCATATAAAAAAAACTCAGAAATTATAAATTACACATCGAAAATCACGCACACCAGCTCAAAAAAAATCTCGATTCGCAATCAATTTTCACTTTTGTGAATGTTTTATTATACCAATAACATGTGATACTTATTTTTTTACAGAAATCATTTATAAAAATATAAGTTACAATTCTAGATTGTGGCAACAACTAATGTTTTCTGACGGATTTGTTTTTTTGCTTGCTGTTTTTCTGTGCTTTTTGCCGGTCAGGGTAAGGGTTTATTTTGATTAATATAGAACTTAATTTCATTTATTAAGAAAATTAAATGTTTCTTAAATGTGTACATTATTTTATTTTCAACCGTTAAGTACATGTCTGGCGCTTTTTTCTATTAAATAAACACGAAATTGTGCACCATTTGATCTAGAGTTGACTATTAAGATTTATCAGTATAACTATGATTTCATTGTCAAGATTAGAGTTGAATGACAAAAAATTACTGTTTTTGAGAATATAATTAGTGTTTTTTCCACGTAACTGCCAAGAGTTATGAGATTTTGTTTACAACTAATGTGTGATATTTTTTCAGTTTTTCTTTATTTCTCAAACAATAAGTTAAAATCAAAAACAATTCTATAAAAACTAGTATTAAAATAAAGTGAAGAGATGTCCTCTTTCCTCCTTCCATCAACATATTTTGAAATCTTCTCATCTTACAGCAATGCAAAACAACATAAACTCAAAATTGAAATGCGGTGAACAAAACTTTTTAGGGGTTCAGATGCATGAAGGATTAACAGCTAGTTCTAAATAAACTAAGAATGAAAGATTCATTTCAAGGGTGATTGTATTATGGGGGTATCCCGTAATTCCAGGTTTTTCGTATATCCTTCCAGGTCGGTCTACATATTAGGAGCAGGGCATATGATTTTTTTGTCAATATCGTGGAATTCTGCGTTTCTCGACGGGATATTTCAGTATCGTGAACTGTTGCGCCAACTACAATTGCCGATGTGCAAATTAAATTTTAAACTTGTATTTTTTTAAAAAAAAAATAAGAAAAAACATGTAGATGTTTGCTTGAGGGTGGCTACGAGTTAACCTTTTGAGTTGGTCCGTTTCTGTAATTTTTTTTCTAGTTTCTCATTGGCCGCTGTCTAAAAGTTTCCAAGACTTAGCGATTATTCTGCCACAGATCACAATACCAAAATCTCCCTCATCTCAAGACCATTGAATCTTCGACTTTCGGTAATCAAAAACTTATGAATGGACAAAATGTTCATGTTTAAAAATTCATCTAAAATTCAACTTTTGAATCTTTTGCTAATTCCCATTAACAAAACACTACAACATATGATTTTATCTGCCAATGAATTGAATTCAATTTTACTTTACTGGTTTCACGGATTTTTGCCATTTTAAATATTTGGAATCCGCTAATATTGTGATTTTTATTCATGCGGTTTGAACATCTAACATCGATTTTCGTATTTACCTAATTTAATACAGGCGATTTGTATTTATGCTTTTTTAAAATTAATTTTGTTGTTCATATTTACACGTTTTTAAAATTCATCTGCCCAATTTGTATTCATGTGAATTTAACATCAAATGTTAAATTACTATTCACGTGTATGTAAGTCCGATAGCCTGATTCATAATCACACAATTTTAAAATCCAATACTGCAACTCATATTCACACATTTTTAGAAATTCAACATCTTGATTCTTATAAGAACTTAGATTTTTCTTAAATTAGTTATTATGAAGTTGTGGTATTCTTCATTGGTAGATAATTTAATTATAAATTTTATCTCAAAGACTATGTTAAATACAAAACATGTATGGTACAGTATAGAACCCGTTATCCGGAAATCAGATAACCGGAAAACCAAAAAACCGGAACAAAATTCGATAAATTTTCCCGCCATTATTTAAAAAAAAAATTTTTTTTCCTCATAAAATTTTAGGATTTTTCCTTCTTTTTTGAAAGATGTTAACCTTACCATCATTTTGGAAATAATCATTAACATATTACTTAATTGTTTTTTCTTCTTTTTAAGATTATTTCCAAATATTTTCTTTTTAGTTGGGTTTAACAATAAAAAAAACGGCTTTTTGTAGCGATTTAGAAAACCGAAAAAATCAGTTATCCGGAATAGCGAGGGTCCCGATCGTTCCGGATAATCTGTTCCCTACTGTATTTATTTAAATTGATATCTTGATATTGATTTTTAATTACATGCAATTTTCCAGGTTTTCCAATTTGTGTCATAATTACCCTTGTTTTAAGTAATTTAATTTTAATAATTATGGTATAAAATGTAAGTGTTGTATATCTTTTAATTCAGTACTTTTATCTAAGTGTTACTTTTTAATGAAAAATTAACACCTAGTAAATTTACTTTTTAATGAAAAAGTAAATTTGTGCTTTATTTCGTTAATATTATATACCAAAAAAGAATTCTTATACATTGCACTAATTTAAATGTCGTTAATGCTAACTATATATATACATTTCAGATAAATAAATATGAGAGGTGGTTCTCGTGGTGGTCGATCTGCTAGGGGTGGGCGCTCTGGCCCATATAAACCCAAAGTATTCATTCCTCGAGTCCCATTTGACATTTACGTGGTAAAATAATTTATTTTTGATAATTTAATATTTTTATAATTTTAGAAAATATGCCTTTGTGCACAATGATTTTTTTCATTATTTTAGTGTGAATCATTTTTCCCAAGAGTGAAACTTGCACCTGAAGATGCAGCTTTAACACAGGTAATATTTCCCAACCATAACTATGTATAATAATTCCTTTTTTTCACTAAAAAGTAGTTAAATTGTTTTTAAAAATATAATTCATTATTGTATTGGAATAAATTAATTGTATATAATCTATTATAATTATAGTATTGTATGATTATTGTAAATTTAGTACTTTTATAGTATAAGATATTTGAATGTTGATCATATAATCTGCATCATTTGTCTTAACTGTATTTTATTAAAAACTTTCTATTCATTATTAATTTTCACGCTTTTAGCAGATTGCTTATTAACTGACGTTTGATTAGCAGTATTAAAAATTTGTAGTGCTTAAATTTAAAATAAACAAATTGTTTATTTTTAAATTTCTGATAAATTGCTATCTAAAAACGGGTATAAAATTTTTCTGTAAAGATATTTTGGTACAAATTTCGATTCTTGCATTTGTAAAATGGTCTTATTTAACTATTTATAGCTTATTCCTATATCTGTTATCTTGTATTTTTTAATATTGTTCAATGAGAAATAAGTCTATATTAAGAAAATTTGATTTCAAATAGATTAGTCCAGGGCATGTCGTTTCAATTCTAAAGATGCCAATCAACCAATTTCTATGTATAATGATTCCTTTTTTTTTCTCACTAAAACATAGTTAACTTGTTATTAAAAATATAATGCATTATTGTATTTTGATAAATTAAATGTATATAATCTATTATAATTATAACAATGTATGGTTATTGTAAGTTTAGTACTTTTATTGTATAAGATATTTAAATGTTAAACATATACTAATCTGCATCATTTGTCTTAACAGTAATTTATCAAAACTTTCTAGTCATTAATTAATGTTTACGCTTTTAGCAAGTTGCCTATTATCTGATGTTTAATTAGCAATATTGGAAGTTAATAGTGCTTAAATTTAAAATAAACATATTGTTTATTTAGTGTATTGTATTGTATTGTTTGTTTACTAATTGCTATAAATTGTTTATTTAGCAATTGTTTATTTTGTGTATTGTTTAAATAGATTAGTTCAGGGCATACCATTTCAGCTCTAAAGATACCAACCAGATTAAAATTTTTGCTCACTAATATTCCCCGTGGCAGAAACACGGCGACACAGTGACATTGTCGCAGAAAGGGACTGAGTTCTTGCAGAAAGATTTTCTTATTTGGGAAACAAAATTTTTGGGTTTGGCAAAAACAAAAGTTCTCAAAAAAGATTCTGCAGAAACAGAAACTGTTTTACAAAAAAATAATTTCGACAGAAACAGAAAATTTCTGCAGAAGCAATAATGGTTCTGCAAAATTATTTTCTTACAGTACTGTTTTTAAATAATTGTTTTTCTAGCGTACCGTGGAAGGGGAAAGCACTCGTGATCCTCCGTTAATCTCCCTAGTCCGTGTCCAACACAAACAGTAACTGGATATAAAAGGGGAGAAATTTTTTCCCCTTTATTAAGCTATTTTTGGGACATTTGCCAACTTCGGCCTTTATCGCTAGCGCAGTANATCAAAACTTTCTAGTCATTAATTAATGTTTACGCTTTTAGCAAGTTGCCTATTATCTGATGTTTAATTAGCAATATTGGAAGTTAATAGTGCTTAAATTTAAAATAAACATATTGTTTATTTAGTGTATTGTATTGTATTGTTTGTTTACTAATTGCTATAAATTGTTTATTTAGCAATTGTTTATTTTGTGTATTGTTTAAATAGATTAGTTCAGGGCATACCATTTCAGCTCTAAAGATACCAACCAGGTTAAAATTTTTGCTCACTAATATTTTGTATTCAGAAAATTTTTTGACAATTTTTAAAATGTTAGCAGATGTAGTAAGAACCTAGTGGTGATCAAACCCATTAAAGAATTGGAAATTTAAAATTTAAACATGTTTATTTATTGCAATAATAATTATATTAAATCAAAATAAGTTTTTTTTTTTTTAAGATTCAACTTATTACTCTCTCTTAAATATCTGATTACTGCTAATGAGGGAATTTCCCTCACTGGGATAGATCTTGTAGGGATTACCCTTTTTAGATAAAGTGGAGAATGCAGATATTTTAAAAAAAAAAAGTAGTTAAAATTTATTACAAGCTTGTGTAAAAATCCAATGATAAAGCTTTTATTGTATTTTGCATATTTTAACACACTTAGTTTGCAGAAAAAAAGGGATTCATCTAAAAAATTGTTTAATTTATTTGTTTTGTTAAATATTAATCCTAGTTTGTCTTGTTCTTTTTAAATGAAAGATTAATAAATAGAAGTATAAAATAGTCATCAATGATTTTTAATGTGAACCTAACAATATTTTATTCCATACCAGATATTTCAAAATAGGTATTTATTGCAAAACTCTTCGATTGTTTCCCAGATTAAACTAACAATTATTATACATTTACCTAACATTATGCGAAAATGTAACTTGTTTGTTGCTGGGAACAAATAGAATGTGTAGTAATACAGCGAGAATTCAGAGAGGGTAAAGTTATATAACATTTGCTACTAAAATGTTGAAAGAATATGTATTTCTTTTGTATTTTTGATCACAATTCCTTATTAATAAATAGCGAAGTGACTGTTCTGTTGAAATTTTTTACACTGAGCGTTATTCAAATATAAAGTTAAGCTACAGTCGAGCCTTGATCTATTGTTTAGTATCTTTTATATTCCCATATGTACTGTCTTGTTTTTACAGTCCCAAATTCTTATGATGTTAATAATACCTGTCTAGATCACTTTTGAAGCTAACAGATTCCTACCTTTATCGTTCAGAAATTCTATCGGCTATTGGTTTTATTAAGTTTTGAAAAGGAAAATAGTAACTTGTGATACTGGTGATGAAGAAGAAAATTTGGAAAAATGAAAATCGAGTTTGATGACTATGCATCAGTTGATGAATTTGGTGTTATTTGCTCAAAAAATGATTGTACAAGTTAAAGAAATGCAAATAGACATTAATGAACATGGGGAAATTGAACCACTACCTGTGCCAAAATTTATCAAAGGCCCCAAAGCTTTTCAAACATTGAAGAAATTTTTGTATCCAAACAAACTTATAGAAAATTAGCGATCTTATAATTGTCGAAAATTGTTTGTTTGCACTGAGAAGAGAAAAGTGTTTACAGACCTAAGTTCCCATATATTTTTAAATAAATAAGTGTGTTTAAACCTCTTTCTTTTGCATTAAATACTTAATTTTTCAAACAAATTTTTTTATACTCATTTTATGTTTGTTAATTTTCTTGTCCATTACTTCTATATTACTTTTCATACTTTTTCAATTCATTATTTGGTATTTTATGTGTTCTATCAATCGTAATGATTGCTCCCTTGAGAAATTACAGATCGATTTTCTGTTGTATTACTTTAAGCTTTCATACTTTTATTTTATGCAGTTTCTTATCTTCATTGTATTGAACTTAAATCCGAGACAAATATAAAATGAACTTTTTCCTGGCATCCATGTAAAAGTTCAAGTTCACTGAATGCTTTTATATTGAAAGTTTTTTGAATGTGAAGTCGCACTAGAGTCTAAGCTCTTTAGTACGCCCCCCCCCCTATTGCGTCCCGAGTGACCCTTATCTTATGATGAGCCATGTGTAAAGTTCCGTTTGATATTAAGGTTATTTTAGGCTTAGTGGATCATTTGATCTTCAATCTGACCATTTATTCCAATAAAGTATGCAAAAATTTGTTTTATTTTTTAATCTAAATTAACCACTTCTTTTGTTTTGTTTATTAAGTGAGTTGTATTGTTACTAAATAAAAATATCTCATTTATAAAAATTATTACAGATTGTTTATGTATATCTAAGTTGTAAACTTTTTGTTTGTATTTAAAAAAAAATAAATTAAAAGTTGCAGCTTGGTTGATTTGTAAGGTTGTCTCATCTGTGCTTTAATTTTTTTTCCCTTTAAATCCTTTCTCTCTATCCCAAACTTTTAATTTTTTTTAATTTTTGCATGTTGTCATGAAATTTGCTTCTCAAGAATCAAGAGGATGAAGATAGTCTTAAAGTAATTATGCAGCAAAACTAGTTTAGTTTTGTCTTTTCATTTTAGTTTTTAAAAATGTTTATTAACTCTTTTTATTTGAATCTAATTTTTGACATGCTGTTATTTTTAGTTTGTTTTTCTTTCCTCAATCTAGTACAAATTAAATTTACTGTTGATTTTATGAAACTGTTTAATAACTGAGTTTATAGAGCAAATAGGATTCCAAATTATATAAAAAAAGCATGTTTTTATTTTGTAACTTTGTCTGATACTGTTATGTGTTTGTCTACTTTTTAAAGGGACCATGGAGCCAATAAAAGTATTTAACTTATTTTAATGTTTTGATGTAATCTCTTACATTACTAATTAATTGAGTTTTTCTGATTTTATACAAACTTCTGATTATTGGAAGCTAGTTCTAGAGTTCCTATATTTTACGGCAAACAGCTTCAAAATTGTCTAGTTTAGGGTTTCAAAAGAGTTGGTTTTCTTCAAACAGTTCAAGAGTTGCTTGTTTTCTTGCTTTTCATCAAAATCATGTTAGCTGTATTGAACAATTTTTTTCTTTTTATTGCCAGCCAAAAGACGTGTCAAGATGTCAATGTTGCCTAAATTATTATTCAACTGATTAAGTTGAAATATAAAAATAGAACTTAATGTTTATTTTGCGAAATTTAGTACTCTAAGTAGTTTAGAAAAAAAAACTTATATATTATTAAAACATTAATTGTTACTTAGAATATAATAACATAAATAATTTAGTAAAGTTCTAGCTGTAGCAATCAAAGCTTTGAAAAACTAATAATTATTGTAATTGTTTAGTTTGTCTTTATTGGAAATCTCAATCCTGAAAGCATTCAGGTTTAGCCAAGGATGAAAAAATTGGTTTTCTTCAGTTATGTGGTTGTTTACGTACTAAAAATACCTTGCCTAAGTCAAAAATAACCACAATAGTTTACACACAGGTATTCAAGAATATACTGAGTTTAATTTTTATGTGTTAAAGATTTTAAAGGATTACTTTTTATTTGAAATCCATGCTCGAAATAAAAAATAAAAAGCTTTGTTAAAAACAACAGATTTTACTATTTATGTTGCCATGTCTCTTTAATAAAGCTTTAATTTGATTTTTAAAT
The DNA here is from genome assembly GCF_043381705.1 of Parasteatoda tepidariorum. Taxonomy (NCBI): domain Eukaryota; kingdom Metazoa; phylum Arthropoda; class Arachnida; order Araneae; family Theridiidae; genus Parasteatoda; species Parasteatoda tepidariorum. The sequence goes on along the minus strand of NC_092207.1, from coordinate 31,850,464 downwards.
TTTTCTTAATATTTAACTCTAGGCCATTTTAAAAAGGAACCAAGATCTTACTTCTACCGCCCAAGAACAAACTGCTGTTCTTAATCTTGTTACAAAGATTCAGACAGTTTTGGACAATCTTGCTCTTTCCCCCGGAACCTTTGATGCTTGTGTAAGTTTCGTTCATTGCTTAAAAAGTATTTTCGTTTTTTCTTTCTTGTACTTATTAGGACTCTAGCTGTCTATGATAATATTGGAAATCTCTTCTGATTCTTTGTTTTAATACTACTATCTTCAAAATCACATTTTATATTTAATATTAAATGAAAATGATCTTAACTTGGCATTACAAAGCTGTTTAAAAATAATTTAATTTCTATTTCTTAAAATATTTTTAGTCGATAGGTTTGTTAATTTACTTAAAAAAATATATTTGTCAACCTATAGTTAAGTTAAGTATGAGACATCACAATTTATTTTCTCACTTCAACAAATCTGAAGGGAAAAAAAAAAGAATCTATGAAATTAATTTTAATTTTTTTTTATTTTAACTTATTTTTCAGCAGTTAATGATGATACGTTCTATTCCATTTTCAATAAACTTAAATCATGTGTTTGGATAATTAATTACTGTAAATTAAGTTTTTATACAGTCAACATAGTTTGAGTTGTGTTATGATTTATTTTTAATATTATTTACAGGGGTCAGTCTAGGTTTTTCTCCGAGGTACCAATTTTGTGAAAATTGAAAATTATATTAAAAAATCAACACCAAAATATGATAAAAATATGGATTTATCGTTTCTTAAGGGATAAAAAAAGAAAGTATTTTGTGAAACTACCGTTTTTCTTAAGGTTGAATTTGTGAAGGTACCTCTAAACGGTAGTAAATTTGGCCTGGAATGACCCCTGATTTATATTATAATAATCTTTTTTAAAATTTTTCTAATTATGAACTAAAGTGCTGTATTTTAAGGTCTGTTGATCTAGTAATGATAAGTAATATATGAGTTGTAATGCAATAAGTTTTAAGAAGAAAACTTGCAATCATTGATATTACGTAGGATTAAATTTTATATTTTTCGCAATCTTCAGTTGCATTTAAATAGAGATATTGTTAGCTGATAAATTTGCTGTTCACAAAGTGGACTTAAATTTTATTATTCTTTTATAATTGATGAATCATTCTAGGTTATTAATTTTGTAAATAAATCAAAGCTTTATTTAATGAGAGAATTTTTTAAATTGTTATCAAAACTTTGGTGAAAACAACTAAAAAAAAAAAAACTAGTTTGCCAAAGCAAGTTTTTTTTTGCCAAAAGTTTTTTTTTTGTATATTTTATTGGTATTATTGTACATTTTCCTGAGATGATTAAAAAAAAAAGGTTTTAAAAATCGGAAAGTAGATAATAACGTTTGTGTGCAATTACATGATTTTTTTTTTTTTTTAAAGAAGAGAAGATATTTTTTATAAATTGATTTTTTAATAAATTAGCTTTAAACATTAGGAATAAAATGTGAACTTTTTGCATTAATTTATGTGAATTTTTTATATTAATTTAAATTTTATGAAACTTAAAATTTTTTATTTTTTTTAAATTTCAGAAGACTAATTCTTTCGAAATTTTAGTCATCCTGTCACACTAAATAGAAGCTAATAGTTCATCATGTAAAAATTATTTGGTTATCAAAACTAGTAAATTAGTAAACTATTTTTGAAATATTATGTTTCTACTTTGAGTACATTTCAAAAGCTAAAAAAAAAGTTATTATTTCTAATTGTTGCATATTGATTTTTAAAATTGATTACCAGTTTATCAATGTGTGTAAAATGATGTTTATTTTAGCAAATTGAAGAAGTTCGTCAAGTTGGTTCATTCAAAAAGGGCACAATGATGATTGGAAATCCAGTTGCTGATATTGTAACTATCTTAAAAACTCTTCCTACTGGTAAGTCAGTTTAAATATATATAGTGCAAACTTTTGTTTTTTATATTAAATGATAATTTTCTTAATTCTAATGAAAAAATTCTCATTCTGTTTAATGCGGTAAAAAAAAAAAAAGATTGCAATATTTAAATAATATTGTTCCATTATTTATTTACTATCAATTTTTATTTTTTAAATTATTTTAATTTGAGGGAGTTGAATGTTTTATGTGTGTGAACATTTGTTTGTTAAATTATGGATTTTTTTTTTTGAAATCGAATATTTAAATCATATATTATTATATTAGATTTTCTTTATAGTTCCAGTGATAGATATAGTTGAAAAAGGACATAAAAAATAAGAACAACTATAAGTTGATTCTTTGACACCAAAAGCAGATAGTTTAAAGTGCATCCATCTGTTGACCAATTTACGAAAGACAAATTTTATCATTAAAATGATATTGATACTAAATATTTGCATATTTAGTTTAAAGAGCACAGTAATAGCACACTCAAGCTACGATTAACAAGTTATTAAATTTATTTTAAATACAAATGTCTTCCTCCCTTATTAAGTTTAATATTAAAACACTTTTTTGCCACTGTAACACCGATCTCGATTTTTATTGAAATTTTCCCACTACCTCCTGTTTGCTGATTTCTCCCCCTCGTAAGTTGGACTGAAAAATGAAATAATTTGTTTCATCTTAATTTGTTTACAAGATGCAGATTTAATTTTCTAAAAAAAAAGAAGAAAAAAAAAGTCAAAATTCCCCCATTCTACCCTGCGATCAATTTGGCAGCAACTGATTTGAAGAAAATTTCTTTCTCTGCTTTGTGCTGTTCCACTTTCTCGCGATTACATCATGCCATTTGGTTTTCAGGCAGTTGTTGGTCTGGGCAGTTATTCAACGCTATGTATATTATCCATTTTAGGTGATATCACAAGATTTTTTAAATAATCTCTTGGGCTTTCATGTTAATTAGTATTGTTGTTTGAACTTGTCTATTATGAAGTTCAGCTTTTTATTTTTAAAAATAATCTAAATACTTTATAAAATAAAAGTGATAAATTTTAAATAAATTAATTTTGAATAACTTTTATCAGAATTAGGTGGCGATGAAAAAGTTGAAACTATTTACAAGATTCAATAATTTGCTTTCATAAAATTTCTTAATTTAGATTTTGGATTCATTCAATTTTATTTAAGTCTGCCGCTTGCTTAGATTCGATTGAACAGGGAGAAAAATAATCCCCTCCCCAATTTTCAGCTTCAAGGATGACTTGGTCATTCTAGCTCAGAAATGGCAGGGAAAGCAAGCAAATTTTTTCCATGTTTTCTGGAACAATGAATAAAAGGTTTTATGCTGTACAGCTAACTCTACACCTTAATTATTGAATGAAAAATAGCTGTATTTTCGCTTATTTTTTTAAACTTAATTATTATATCTAGTGGATATAATTATATCTAGTGGATATCTATATCTAGTGGAATATAGCAATGTATTTTTTTATATATATATTTAATCCTTCTGTTAACTGATAAGCATAGGTAATACCTTTCCCTCTCGTAAATCAAAGATCTCATACATCCATTCCTCTACTGAAGTTCACAGATGACTGGAATTTCCGCATTTACCTTAATTTATTTGAGTTCATAATGGTGGGAAAACCCAGAAAAAATTTTCCTAGTTTTTTGGATACTGGATAAAAGGTGCTGTACTGCATTTAAGAAAGATCTGCAACCTAACCCTGGAGAAGTTGACAGGTCTATTCTATTTTTTATTTCTTCTTTCTAAAGAGTAGTTTCGTATATAGTTTACACAACATATTTAATTCTCTTTAGAGATATTTTAAAAATTTTATTTATATGTAGGCTGCCATTACTTTAAACGCATGGCTTAACGAAAAACATTTTATGGTAGGTTTTTTAGAGAAATTCTTTATTTTAATGTTATTTATTTATTTTAGTGGAAGCTGTTCAAGGCTTAGGTTACAAGGTTTTAGATGAATTGAAGGCTTTAGATTCAGCAGAAAGTACGTTCAGTACTTCCTTTTTTTAGAATTATATATTATTAGCTATAATTTGGTTTTTATTCATTTGTGTTCCTTTATTTTGTGTATGTATACATTTTAAACTTATTTTTCCTACTGTTGTACGGATTGTTCTCAAATCATTAGTGTTGATGACATATCTACATGTTAATACTAAATAAAAAACAATTCTGATTAAAAAAAAAGGATAAAAAATTAGAAAACATTTTTATTGCTTAAAAATATCAGTAATTTTTCAGTTAAATTTTTGTAATTTATTTCATTATATTTGATTTGTGATGACCCACAAACAAAAATCATTTTTTTTTTTTTTGAATTAAGACTTTTTTATTTCAAAATATTTATTTATATTTAGATTGTCTAAATTTTCTTTCTGTAGTTTTAAAATTTGTTCTAAATATATTGTTGTATTAAAATGGGATTCAATTAACAATAAACACCAGTGTTTGAGAAATTCCAGTAGTTTTGAAATGACAGTGAGTTTTTTTTTTTTTTTTTTAAATACTAAACAAAAGCAAAAATAAGAAACAAAAGTAAAGTTTCATGCAATATGTTTTTATGATATAGCTGTAAAAAAATTTAAATTTTTTTACGAAAATAAATGATGGTTGTGATAATTAAACCAAATCTTGAGTATTAAGCAGTTTTAAAACTCAATTTTATTTTAATGTTGCTTTTTTTAAATTTGAATTTTGAACTTTATATGATATTTAAAGGAAATGAACCTGTGGTAACATTAAAAAAGAATAAATTCAGATAGCTTTTTGTTATAAAGTGATTTTTTAAAGGTAATAAATATTTCAATATTGAATATTTGAATATTTTAAATACATTAAATATTATTAATTATATTAAATATTTGAATATATTAAAATCAATTTATGAAAATAGGATGAATTATGAGATTTTATTTACTTCAGTTTTTTTTATGTGATTCTCAGAAAATCGACTCCAAATTTCTGTTTCTAAAGCCATAGTAAATTTTTAAAAGCTATAAATATTTTTTTTATCCATAAATGACTTAATAATTATCTGACATATGTAACCAAACTTTTGTAACCTTAGGTACGCAAGTTTGGTTACATATGTCGTGTGTGAAAGGTCTGTTGAAATTTAAATTTATCATGATTAGAGACATTAAATGATACAAATACATTTCTGTAAGTTTGAATTTTAATAGAAATTATTTTTTTAAAGTCACTATGAGTGTGATGTATGAAAAAGTTAAAGCTCATTTTAGTTTCTTGCTTACATTAAATTGGTGTAACTTATAACTTTCTTTTCAGTTTTATGTATTGCTATGATTGAAGGTGGCTTTGAGATAAGTTCAACTGAAGCCTCAGTGAAATGTCTGATCACAACTGTTCCCCAGAATCTAAGAAAACTTGATCCAGAATTGCATTGTAAGTCTACCTGCTTTCAGTTACTGAATTATTGTATTTTAGAAAAGTATGTTTAATTTTTGAGAATTGAAAATGCATTCAAATAAGTTTATTACGAACCTTAATTTTTAAAGATCCTAGATTTAGTAAGGACATTTTTAATTTATGGTTTATTTCGTGAAGAAAAGCTTATATCAAATCTTTGTGCAGTTTGGATATATCAAGAAACCTTTAATATACACTATGGATTTTTAACATACTTTTATTTTCTTCTAAAGAGTATAAAAATCACAAAATTTTCTTTTATCATTTATTATTTTGTCCTAAAAATAAAAAGAAATCTGAAAAAACCGTCACCATGGGGGAAAGAGACTGAAGGCCCTTTCAAAATATTACTTTTATATTTCTAAATTTTTCTTACTGTATTTTAGTTTTTTAATTTTTTTTGCTTAGCAGAAATTGTTTTGTTATGTGTTTGTATTAATTTTTAATTAAAATATTAATTTAAATAATTTCCTTTAAATATTTTTGATTTAATTAGAATAACAATTATGCTGTATTATTGCAATGGCCATCATTTTGAGTTTATTTGTTTTGTTAATTTAGTGGACCAAAAAATACTTCAACATCATCTAGCCGCCATCCGCCATGCACGTTGGTTTGAAGAGAATGCTCACCATTCCAGTATTAAAGTCTTGATCAGACTGTTCAAAGATCTGAGAAATCGCTTTGATGGTTTCCAACCTTTAAATCCATGGATTTTGGATCTCCTGGTAATGTATAAATTTTTACCTTATTTAAAGCTATATTAAGTTTTAAAAACATAGCTTCAATGTTTCTTGGTAGTTAGAATACATTTTTTTGACCTATTTAATATTAAAAAACCAGATGAAACTTTTTTGTTATTTTATAATATGCTAATCTATTATCTTCATTAATGTATGCTTAAAGTTTTTTCAACTTGTATTAGCTAATTGCATGCAGGTCATCCAAAAAATTGTTTTAAACATATTCAGATTTTCTGCGCTCATACAAAAGTTTTAAAAGTGATAGCAAAACTGATTGTCAGTCTTTTCTTCAAAGAAAGAACTCATTTGTTTTTATCTCAAATATAAATGATTTAGTAGATTTGTATTTAGCGCTACAATTTTAAAATTGAAGTTGTAGCTATAGTTGTCATATAATGAAGTTATAGTTGTCATATAGTGAAGTTATAGATAAGTTTACTCAGGCATTGCAGTGTTTTCATTACAGAAAAAAAGTGGGTGAGAATTTCTCACCCTTTCTCAAAAACTGGGTGAGATTTCAAAAAGTTAGGTGAGATTTCTAAAAATGAAAAAAACACGAATAGACTTGGAAAAGAAATATTTCATTTTTAACATCTAATGTTTAAAGCATTGAATATTTTTGCTGCATTATCACATTGAAAATGTTCTATATCTACTTTTTCATCAGCTATTCTCATTAGGTTGCTCAAATGCTTATCAGTCAATCTGTTAGTATATTTTGTCTTAATTCGGTTTTGGGTGCAACACATACTGGACTATTTGGAACCACTAAGTAAATTTGTAGCATTGTGCACACACTTTCCTATCCTCTTCATCTGCCAGCATAGGTTTTTCAATTATTTCTGCTATAGAATAGTGAAGTTATTTTCATGTCAGGGTTTAAGCTGAGTCTAAAAATTCATTAGCAAAAAAGCTAAAATCTGAAAAAAAGTTTTAGCAAAATGCTAAAATGCCATTAGGCTTATAAAATTACTTTATATCAAACAAGTACTGTAAGTTATCTGACAAAGAATAGCTTAATGTACAAGAATATCAAAAAGAATACCTAAAAAAAAAAAAAACACATTTATTATTTATCAAAACATTTTGGTTTATAATTAACAATCTTCCTTTCTTTCATGTTTGCCCATTTTACAAATGCTTCTTGAAAGTTAAATGCACTTTCAGGGCCCTAAATATTAATCATTAACAAATATATATATCATATATTCTAGCCATTTTTGTTGATCGCTATGCTTCATCTCGTTTGATCACGTTTTTTTCGTGAACGCTAGCGTCATGGTTCTTCTTGCGAAAGATATTTAGATTTTTTCTCCTTGTTTGATCAAGTTTTTTTCATGGATGTTAGCGTTATGGTTTTTCACGGAAGCTTTTTTTTAATGGAATTTAGTAAAATCCTTTAGCAAAAATGCGAAAATGCTTTGTTGAATTTTAGCATTTTGGAGGGGTCTTTTCGCATTTTGCGAAAAAAGCTACCGTAGCGGAAACCCTGTTTCATGTTCTTACTTTATGCTAGTATTTGATCCATATCCATTGAATATCCGTATTTGTTTCGTTTTGACCGTTCCTACCCACATTTGTTTCATTTTCATTTGTCCGTTACGGACTAGAAAATGTTGCCTTAACAAGGTATTTGTCCATCTTACATTCAAGCTCTAAAAATTTAAGCGTCTTACATGAAGAAACCTTACCTACGGTTAACACGTGGTTGAAGAGAAATGTGTTCTGAAAGGGTTTTGAGGGTGCATTGTGTTCAGCTGTTCGCAATGGTTCTGAACAATACTGATAAATAGGAAAGCTTGATAACAAGGACCGATGTTGAAAATAAGGAAAGATCAAGGAAGAAAAGTGAAACGGATTTCATTTAAAATAGCGGAAGACGAAATTTTTTCCAAAATTGGCGAGATTAGCTCATTTTGAAATTCATTAATAGAGTGCGAGAACTTCTCGCGTTAATCATTTTTTAATGCGAGAAAAGAAAAAAATATGCGAGATTCTCGCGTTCTCGTGCTGTAGTGAAAACACTGCATTGATAGAATCTTGTAAAAGATTTTTATTTATAACATAAGAATTGAATTTTTTAAAAATTGTTGCCTACTTTCAGTGAGGTAATATTCACAAAAAATATTTAAATATTTTTCTCATAAATGTTTCTATTGTGTGTGGTTATAGAAAATCTTATAATTTTATTTTGTAGGCACATTACGCAATCAATCATCATCCCAGTCGTCAACCTTTAGGACTTAATATTGCTTACAAGTAAATAAACTTATATATTGTATTTGTTCATGAAGAAGCCTGTGTTTTGGTACATTTATTGAGAATATATTATATGGTATTGTGCGAATTAAAAAAATCGCACATCGCAATTTCGTTTAAAAATTATACATTATAATTCATTTTCATGATTTTAAAATTTCTCAGCACGATTTATTACATAAATAATATGTTATATTTAATATGTGAATGTAAAATATTTTAAATAATGAAATTTTTGCATAAATAAATTTTTAGTAATGCTGGTTTTGGTTGAAAATTAAAAAAAAAAATTTTTTTTTTTAAGTAGATATTTGTTTCTGTGTAAGACTTGATTATNTTTTTTTTTAATTTAAGGTGTATTTCAGTCTGAATTCATGTGATAAATTAAAATAAGGCTTAAAATATTTATATTTAACATTATTTTCATATTTATTCTATATTTATTCTCTTTTTCACCATATGTTTTTTTTTATGGAATCTTATATTCATATAATATATTTAATAATTTTTTTCTAATAAATCGATGACAAATTTTAAGTTGTTACTAAAATTCTATGCATGAAGACCTTTGGAAATATCAGATATGTCTTGAAAATAGTTAAAATTTAAATATAAGTACTTTCATGGAGGCAACAGCAAGACAATGAAAAGATTTGGTTAAAATATTGCTTAAAAGTAAGTGTTATGACTGAAAGAGGGATGAAGAATTTGAATATTTGAAAATAATTGTGTTGAGCTTTCGGCTTGGTTATGATTTAAGTTTACAGATTGTACGACATGATAAGGAAAAGTGTTAAGCTGGTCACCCAAGACATACATTAGCAGCCAATACATTTCTAATTTGTATTGATTGTTTAAAAAACACATAGGATATCAATTAATGCTTTTACTGTTTCAATTATTAGACAAATTTGTACAAAAATGTACCTGCTAAGCACAATGTTTTAATTCAACTGTATGTGAGAAAATGTATTGTGCTCCCAACTGTGTTTGGGCTTGACAGTTAAAAGATTTAAGATTTCATTTTGCATTTTATGTCCAAAATAAAACTTTTTATGTTTAAAAGTTTTCTTTAAATGTCCAAAGAAAAATTTAAAATCTTTGATTTTATCAAATTGTCAATAAGTTAAAATCTTCTTTTATTGTAGAGGAATAGCTTCTTATGTACAGAATTTTTTTTTATTTTTTTATTATATTGGTCTCTTTAAATTTTCTTCAAAGATTCAAATTTTAACATGATGTACTTTTCAGGAGATGTTTGCAGTTGCTAGCTGGTGGATTATTTCTTCCTGGTTCTGCTGGAATTCCTGATCCATGTGAAGGTGGAACTGTTCGAGTTCATACGTCAATGTCTTTAGAGCAACAGGTAATAACAAATTGCATGGGTGGACCAAAGTAAATTTTTTAAAACTTAACAAACACATGGTTTTTTAAAATGAAATTAATCAAAAAACAATTTAAAAGCTTTATTTTTGTAGTTGTATTCAAAGGCTGCAGTTTTTTCTTTATTATAGTATATATTTAATTTTTTTTTTTAGGATCTTGTATGTCTTACTGCTCAAACTCTCCTGCGTGTTATTGCACATGGTGGATTCAAGCAAATATTAGGATTAGAAATTCTTCCTAGTAAGTTAATTCAAAAATAGCATTGGACATGCATGTAATATGTATTCTTAAATTAACCTTTTCTGGTGCTGTGTGTCCAGTCTAACAATACTAATTCCAAAATATTACAGACCACTTAAAATGTAAAACTGTTCGCTTCATTTTTTTTTTATTTTTAGAAATCACTATTATTTAAACTGTGAAGAGTTAAAGTTTGTCTCTTTATTGAAGTCATAATGTCTTATTGCAGTTTTTAATGTGTTGCCATTTTCAACCGAAATTTGCTATTCGGGAAAGGGTTAATGTATAATTTTTTCATATTACTATCTTGTCTACCCAGATTTTCACTTAGCATTTATTTATTTTTACTGTTTGATTATTAAGAATAAGGTTTTTGTGTTTTTCACATTTGTTTTGAATCACTCCCAATTACAGTCGAACTTTGATCCACCGTTCCAGTATTTTCCCATATATATCGCTTTATATTAACATAACTGACGCAAATGCTATTTTTATAATGTTAATAACACTTTCTTAGATCATTTTCGAAACTTACGTATTAGTGTGTCTATCATTCAGATACTCTCCCGACATTTAAAAAAAATTGAAAGTCCTTTCATTTTGCGAAGATAAACTGTAACTCATGCTGCATACAATTGAGAAAATGAGGATTTGTTATAGTTTGTGGAAAATGCCATAAACAGCATGTGAGTCACTTCTGCATTGAAAAAAGAATGAATTATAACAGAAAATATGAATCAGAATTGAAAAAAAAATTTGAAACTCACAGTTCTTTAAAGAATTGGTTATAGAAGCTGAAGAAGTAGAAGGTGATATTAAAGAAGATAGTAAAATAAGACCACAACCCATGCCAATCTTTGCTGGAGGCCTCTGAGTCTTTGAAACAATGAGGTACTTTCTTTAATCACGCAAACAAAATAAACATTAAATCTGTTATAAATGCCAAAAAATTTTTGTTTGTTCTGAGAAGAAAAGAGTGTGTAAAATCAAACTTTGCAAAGATTTTAAATACAGTAGAGAACCGATTATCCGGAACGATTGGGACTATTGCTATTCCGGATAACTGATTTTTCCGGTTTTCTGAATCGCAACAAAAAGCCATTTTTTTAGTGTTAAACCCAACAAAAAAAAAATTTTTTTGGAAATAATCTTAAAAATAAGAAAAAACAATGAGGTAATGCACTAATGATTATTTCTGAAATGATGGTAAGGTAAACATCTTTCAAAAAAGAAAGAAAAATCCTAAAATCTTATGAGGAAAAAATTTTTTTTTTTAAAAATTGCGGGAAAATTTATCGAATTTCGTTCCGGTTTTTTGGTTTTCCGGTTTTCTGATTTCCGGATAATGGGTTCTGTACTGTATATGTGTTTATTCACCTTTCTTTTGCATCGTAAATATTTATTTATTAAGTACAAAAATTTTTCAGTCCATTATTTCTTCACTGGTTTTCACTCATTTTCAAGTTATTATTTGGTATTTTATGTTGACCTGTATTTGTCTTTTCCCCATATCTATCGTATGCAATCAATGGTCCTGGTCCCTTGAGAAACAAACTATGGAGGTTCTACTGTACTTGTTCTTATTATAAATTTTTCCTTGCTTAAGATAAGCTATGAATGCTTTTAAAAAAATTCAGATGAAAAAAATATTCCGAATAATGTAAACAAATTTTTTAATATTTTCTTAGTCAACATATATATTTGTATCACCTAACTTAATCCAATTTGAAGTGGCAAAATAATTATTTGATCTTTCTCTCTTAATTTTTTTTCTATTTAAACTTCATATATTTTAAATGAGTAGTATTTTTATTAATTTGAAATAATGATTGATATTTTCAGAAAACCATTGAGCTTGCCTAAAAAATGTTAAGAAATTTTGATATGTTTTTTTCTGTTTCAATTTTTTACATAATTTTTAATTTGATTTTGAGTTTGTTAAAATGAGATATATTTTTTTGTATATTTCCCCATTTTTAAACATTTTTAAGCAGTTTAATGCTTTCAACTCATTTCAGAAATGAAAATTTCAAATTAAATTCTTCAGTTCCTATTGCAATCTTAATTGTCAAGCAAATTTTTTCCAAAAATGTTAGCTGATGGTAATTATATAAAATTTATAAATAAAAAAGAATTTTCTATTTCTCTTCTGTCTACCTTCACTTTGATATGCCAGTTTTTTAAAAATTTATTTTGATTTAACATTTTTATTAAATATTTTATTTATTGTTTATTCATTTCCATAAAAAACAATAATAAACTTTGTTTTTTTTCACCACCATTTTTCATATATTTTCGGTTTATTCTTGAAAATATGTTAATAGCAAAAACTAAGAAATCTAGCACTTAAATATCCAGAATTGTATGTAATAGAATATGTGAATTAAAATATGTATATTAGAATATGCGTGTTATACATCTTTCATGATTAGAATTATTATTAGTTACACATGGTACCTTTAAGAAAAATAATTTTGTTATGATTTAAAGGAAAATTTTTTATATCTAAGATAGTAGCATTTAAAGCTCAAAATTAAAGTTTTTGATTTGAGATAAGGCAGATTAGATTGAGAATTGGGAGTATCAGTGAATTTTTTTTAAAAAATTCTAATTTTTGTTTAGGGTATCTTCTGAGAATATTACAGAATATTAATTGAAATTTTTAAATTACCTAATTTCCATATATTTATCGAATATTCAATGTTCAAATTTAAAAAGTTGTTCAAAATCATTTTTTAAAATTTTAGATCTTGCAATCGAGATGAGCGTTTGGGATGGAGTTGTGGTTTCTCCATTGAGTAAAGCTTATGAGAAACCGGTTGACAAGAAAGATGACGAAAATTCTGAAGATATGGATCAAGAACAAGATGACACTATGGAAACTCAAGACTAATGATTTTAATGATGACTAAAATGCACGTTCATTGTATCTTATATTGGTCTTTGTATATATCTCATCATGTAATCCTTTTTTTAAAAAGCTGTCTATCCAGTTTCTTAAAATAAATAATATTATGCTAGATTCACAAATATTCCTCAGTTCTTTGTGTGATTAGTTTTTTCTTACTAATATGGAAATGTGGAGTCATGACAAATGCGCTATGCTCAATATGGAGTGAAGCAGTGTAAGAAAAGGAATAAATAATGTGAAATGACTGTGTAAAATTCAATAAGGACAGCTTTAAATATTTTAACAGTTGCTTTGATAGATTTTTAAAATTTCCTATTTCAATGTTATGGAAGCTTTTTCTATAATAAGAAAGTTGACAGGAATAATACAGCTACGACAAAGTGTCTCAACGTACTTGAGACAAAATTTCATGTTTTTTATACTTTTCTGAGAGATTTCGCGTCAAATGTCGAAACTGACTTAAAAAACGAAACTAGCTAAACTGGAAAATCTACACAGTGCGCTCCATTGTGTGGAATGCGTTGTGTGCGGATTGACCTTTTTTTCTTTTTACTTTTCTGTTTTGTATACCTCTTCACCTGTCTTATTTTTCGTCCAAGGCAGAGGTGATTGTGCCAGTATCAAAAATTCAGTAATTTCTCCAGATATAAGTTTTTCTCTCTTTTTAAATTTTAAGAAAAACAAAAGTTTCTGCTTAGAAGAAAGATCCTTTTTTTTTAACTACGGAACATTTTCATTCGCTGCATAGAAGAGCCTTATTGGTGGAATTTCTCGCTAATACCCTAAATTTTTGTATCTACATTTCATTCTCGCTCCACATGTAATGTTTCTCCTAGATTTTTAAAATCGCTTGTTGTGTTAACTTCATTAGTCTTAATACTTAACCACTAATTATTTTATTATTAATATGGAATTATTATTAAATCGTTGTTTTCCTATTCCCGCTCCACTCATTTTTTTATCTGTAATGAACGAAATTTAGTTCTTCAGATTCGCTTTTATTCTTTTTAACTACGAAAAACAAATATTAATTTGTATTAACAACATTTACGAAGTGGACATAGTGATTTGTATTAAAGAGACTATCAAATGGCCGTAGTGCTTTACAATCATATTTCAACTGATTTACGACTCATTATTTCATGTTTCTTCGAATCGTATTTTTTCTATTCATATTTAGTTGATTTCCAAATTAAAAATCTCAATTTGCAGATTGCTGTATCATCCCTACAATGGGGCTAGGTCTAGTGAGTATGGAGGATAATGAAGAAATTCCAATTCCTGTAATTTGCCTCTGTCAACAATGATTTTTTTTTATACAATGAGCTATTATTCTTATTATTGAAGAATTATAGATTAATAAGATTGAAAGGGGGCTAGTTAAGACAATATTTGCAAGCCTGCTAAAAAGTTTGTCAAGCATTATGTAGAAAATTATTTAAAGCTTTTTTTTTTTTTATTAAAATTTGAAATTCGGTCTTTATTTTGAATTATAAATGACTTTTTATCATCCAAATACTTTTTTTTGCTTAAGCTCATTCAATTTTTTGTTAATTGAAAAAAAAATTAATTTTCTATTATTGTCATGTAGTTCCTAATTAGCGATGTATACACCAAGACTGAAGAAATAAGGGCTGAAAATATAAGTGATTTATTGCGTTTATTTACATTGTAGTAATTTTATTACATCTCTTATTATAATGGGTAAATCTCTTTTTTCCGATTGATCCGCAGCTGATTTAATTCTTTTGGGTGATTTTTGGAAAGGATTCTAATTTCCATAACTCCTTCTTCTCTGCGCCCCTGCATTAATAACATTATAACGAACAAACTATTCCATTTCGTTTATTAAATCCGGAATCTCGTTAAATGAGAGCTCGTTATTAGTGAGTTAAATTAAACGTATTTATAAAATGCATGATAAATATACTATTGTATTTTGACGAAACTTTAATATGCAATAGAGTATAAAATATGTATTGAAATATTTCATCAAAGAAGAAAAATATCATATGTAACTAACAGTAGAGGGTTCACTTTAGAACATATCAAATTTTCATGCCATTTGAATGATTTTTCGCAGTTCTATGAAAATTTGAATTTAGACCTTTNTATATATATATATTATTTCAATTACAAATTCAATTTTTTAGATATATTTCTTTCGAGTCTAGTTTCCTGGTTGTCACAAGCATAATGAAAATTTTCATCGTTTTAGTAACACTACTTTTTTAACGTTTCCGTCTGTGTACGAACCCTGAGGATTGTAGAGTTATTAGTAATATAAATATGTTACTACATAAAAAAGACGCTCTTTTTTTTCCAATATTACTACTTTTTAAATTTTCTAAGCTGTGTACGAACCCCGAAAGATGTAGAATTAATCGAAGTAAAAATATATAACTATAGGAAAATCAGAACACTCTTTTTCATCTTATCAGTACTACCACTTTTTAAATTTTTCCAGCTGTGTACGAACCTCGAGAAATGAAGGATTAATAGAAGTAAAAATATGTAACTACAGGAAAATCAGAACACTTTTTTTTTTAAATCTTATCAGCACAACCACTTTAAATTTTTCGGGCTGTTTATGAACCTCGAGGAATCTAGAATATGTAACTAGTATATGTAGAAAAATAAAGATATGTAACTACAGGAAAACAAAAACGCCCTTTTTCATCTTATCAATACTACCACTTTTTAAATTTTTCCAGCTGTGTACGAATCTTGAAAAATGTGGAATCAATAGAAGTAAAAATATATAACTACAGTTAAATCAGAACACTTTTTTTCATCTTATCAGCACAACCACTTTTTAAATTTTCTAAGCTGTGTACAAACCCCGAAAGATGTAGAATTAATTAATAGAAGTAAAAATATATAACTATAGGAAAATCAGAACACTCTTTTTCATCTTATCAGTACTACCACTTTTTAAATTTTTCCAGCTGCGTACGAATCTTGAAAAATTTAGAATCAATAGAAGTAAAAATATATAACTACAGGAAAATCAGAACACTTTTTTTTTATCTTATCAGCACAACCACTTTTTAAATTTTTCGGGATGTTTATGAACCTCGAGGAATCTAGAATTAATAAAAATAAAGATATGTAACTACAGGAAAACTAAAACGCTCTTTTTCATCTTATCAATACTACCACTTTTTAAATTTTTCCAGCTGTGTACGAATCTTGAAAAATGTGAAATCAATAGAAGTAAAAATATATAACTACAGTAAAATCAGAACACTTTTTTTTCATCTTATCAGCACAACCATTTTTTAAATTTTTTCGGCTGTTTATGAACATCGAGGAATGTAGAGCTAACAGCTAGGCAATGCCCGTTTGCTTGTTTATTTTGTAGCCAGACATCCGCTCTGCATATGCGTTGTTCATTTTCGTTATGATTCTTAAAACATATTTTTTAATGAATTAAACATTGTGTTATGATTCTTCTTACATTTTCGTTTTTTAGGCACTTAACTTAAAAGTATATTGGGCTAATATATATCAGGCAGTGACACTTAATCAAGAAAAACATCAGAGTAGGGTAGACTGGGGAAATGTGTACCTGGAAATGGCGCTTAAAGAACAAGAGTGTAAGGTAAACCGGGATTTTCCTGATTCCCTTGATTACCTCCTTCACTTCCCTTGTTTAATCTGATCATTTAAAGCAATAAACAATGATTATTAATAATAGCCGTATTCCATAATCTAATATTTTTATTAATCTTTTGTAACGATAGTATAATTTATGAACGCAAGTTTTCAAAAATTATCATTCATTAATAGATATAGTTATATACATAAGAAAACAAATTGAACTTCTTGAGCTATTATTTTAAATTAAAACATTAGTATAAATCCGTATTTCACGCAGTTCTTAAGTTTTCTACTCTATTTCCCTGCAACGACAGATTTATTTTATAAAAATTACGTTAGAGTTAGAGTAGTCTATAAAAATTACGTAAAGTTTCAATGAATTATGCCTTATTAATCCCATTGACCAAACTTCTCTGGCAATCATTAATAATAGTTAATGTGCTTAATTTGTCGCATTTATTAACAAAAAAACCAGATTGTTTATTAATTATTACCAGTTATTATAAGCAATGACCAGATTTATTACTTAAATCATAACAGATATATGGATGTTTTTATAAAGCTGAAAGAGTAGCAAAATATAAATATTTTTCTGTATCCTAGGGGAAACTTAGCAACCACCTTATGATTTCTTCCACGTCCTCGCAGCCTTGTTATAAAAGGAAAAATATCTTGAGACAAAAGTCTTAAATATAGTATTTGCGATGGAAAAAAAAACTCAACTTGCATATTATTAATTTTCATTCCTGTTTTTCATAGCTATGATTTAAGTTATTTCAAATTTACGATGTTTTTTGTCAGTTTTTACCTTACTTTTTAACATTAGTCACCACGTGACAAGTGATGGTATAATCTCAGAGAAAAGAATACGTAACACATCGAAGCCAGATAAGTGAACGTTTCCTGCATTTTATTATTTTTATTCTTCTTTTCTTCTCTCCCCTTCTTTATTCTGATAGAATAAAGAAAAGTAAAAGAAGGCAGCAGAATTACTTCTACTCCACCACTTGCAGATAAGACTTGTAAGGCGCATCGTTTTATTCATCTTTCAATTATCTAAACAAACGGAGAGGCTTAAGGTCAAAATTTTTGTGGAGTGATTTTTCCACGAGTATATATATAAAAAAATAATAACAACAAAATGGTATCAGGGAAGTCTTAAAAAACTCGACATAATCCTTACAGATGCCGGTGGATAGATACCTGTTACTTTCTGCTCTCCCGGATTACTCTTAAATAATGTAAGTAATTTCACATATTACTCTAAGCGCACAATCTGACTGACTATATACTTACTAATCAAATTGAATTATAATGATTAAAGTAAATAAAGTAACTGAATTTTTAAATTTTTATTATTTTACATACAAGGCTAGTTTAGGGGAAAGTTAATACAGTTTTGAGAGCTGAAGCTTTAAGCAAACGGAACATTTCAAGCAAATATTTTGAAAAATATTTTTTAATTTCTCTGAGTCGGAATAACATTTCTGTATAAATTTATTTTCATTTAATGAAGTAGAAAAATTTATTTACTCATAATTAATTCCAGCTCCGAAACTTTTAACATGAAATAACTTGGACTACCATTACATTTAAAATATGTTGAAGCAATCCTAGTTATTTTATTACATGGGCTGTAGGTAAATGAAACGCCTTCTCACAATGACGACAAATCTATTNATAAGTCATTCCCTCACTTGTCCCCACTGTTGATTTAAAAAAAGAAAAAATTGTTTCTGAAATAAAAATAAAAAAATTTACAAATTTGTGTTTTTTTATTTCAGACTACTGAAATATAGAATTCAGAAAATCAATTTTAAATTTAATTTCTGATAAAAATATTAACACAGCACCATTTTAAACTTTGTCCCTAGTGTTTGGAGTCATTCCCTCACAACAATGTTCTTATCACCTGCAAGCTTCTTAGAATAAAAATATTTTAATAAAAAATTTAGCAGTTAACAACTGGCATCATAGAACAAAATTGCAGTATGTTTCCATCTTCAACTTGCTGTGGCTTTTTTACGCTTTTTTTTCTATGTTCAGCAACCATCATATAAACAATTGCACAAAACACGTTTGCAGTCCCACAATCTAACAGCAAAACTTCTGATTTCATCGAGAAAGTGGATAATTATATGTTGCTTTCTTGTATGAATATAATGGTATGTGATTGATTTCAGAAATTAATTAGGCCTAACTGTTATTTCTAAATTTTATTAGATTTGTCATTCCCTCACTAGTGTATAAAGTGAGGGAATGATGCTGAATTGAGGGAATGATTTAAGATGAGTATATTATAAATTTTTGTTTTGTTCAATCGTGCCAGCTAATTTTATTTCCAAACCTTTAGAAACTATTAAGTATATAAAACTAAATTATAATAAATGTTAGATATACTTAATATGTAATCATTTTCAAACTTGAGGTAGCTATAATTTAGAGAAAAACATGTATTAGAATAAAATATCATTCCCTCACTTATTAAACAGCGAAATTAATTAATTTATTTAAATATTAAGTATAATTTAAAGGATATATACTTTCTTTATAATGCCATTACATATTTCTATTAATATAAAAATTTTCTGAGCTTTTTATTCACTTTACTTTTTTGGGATTTTATGAACTGAAAAATGACAGTTTTCGTGAGAATGACCCATATACATATATTAGAACTTTACTTAGGCATTTGTCTATATGACTTTATAACAACTGTTTCAATTACTTGTGTTTAGTAGGGGACAAATTAAAGTGATATAGCAAGCTAATACCTGATTCACTTTTCACCGTCACTTAAAACACAGTAAAGTATCTAGCAGGTCTTCTTTTCGTATGTTTTAAATATTTAAATGTAATGTAATAAAAGTATATTGAATCAAATTTGTTAAAACATTAATCAAGCATGAATGCAAAACTTTTGTTATCACATTAATCAAGCATGAATGCAAAACTTTTATTATCACATTAAATATAAAAATAAAATCTTTCGAAAATCCAAAACAGTTGGCAGGTAAGTATTACTCTTTATACTGCTAGAAAAAATATTTTCTGAAATAACGGAGAATCCGTTGCAGTTGAAGTCTCTGCATGCCCTCTTTCGCATTTTGTTTCTCATCTATTGCTGGTGGAAGAGTTCTTATAAAATGGGGCATGGTTTAAGATTGTGCGAACCCTCGATTTTTGAAACTAGTTTTTTACCAATTTAGGGAGGAAAGAAGAGAATTTTTGGTAAGTAAATGATATTGATTGATAGCAAGCATAGCACTCTTAAAAATATCTAAACAAAATCAGAAAATCATCAGTATCAATAATCAATTAAAATGTAGCAACTAATTTGGAACATAGGGAGTACTATTTTTCCTGAAATCAGCAACTCAAAAACTATCAGTGATTGGTTTCTAAACACTTTTTTATTGATTGCAGGATTATGTTTTTAAAATGTTTAAATTCCGTATTGAAGAATATTTTTTGGGTAAAAAAATTAATTCACTTACAAACTAAACTAGAACTTTAGGGGAAAAACTAAAAATTTCATTATTACAGAGAAAAATCTTCATCATAAAGCTTTGGTATTCATAGTCTCATACGTATCTACGATAAACGTACTTCCAAAGACATTACTTTCACTGTTTTAATGCAAAATTGCGTATAAAAATAGTAAATTTATATATTATAAATTCATTTAATAATGAATGTTATAGCAAAATTGAACGTGATATTCAGACCCAAATTGTTATTTTTAGGCTTGATATGGAGGGCTTATAGGCTTATAGTTATGTTAAAATTATCTGCAAGTTAAAATTAAAATATTAGCCAAAGGTATCTGTTGCAGATCCTAGTTCAAAGTTAAAGAAACAAACATTTGTTTGATAGTCCGTTTTGTAACAGTAAAACATCGTTTATACTAGTATCTAATTTCAACACTTTTTTCTAACTTATCTTTCGAGTTTACTTAGTATTTTTGTCTGGTATTTTTATTTTGTCTTAGTATTTTTGCCGGTGTCGTAACGTTATGCCGGATATCTTATAACTCCAGAACCTTTAGTGCTAGGGTTCTGAAATTTGGGCATCGACTACAATGATAAGAACAATTTTAGCCCTCGATCCTGAAAATCGTTAAAAAAAACTTTTATTAGTCCGTTTGGGAGAGATTTTTTTTGAAAAACTATTTTTCCTCATTGATTTTATATTAGCCATTGTTATAAACAAAGCAGTTATTTGATGTTATTCAAAATCCAAAGACTTTTCATTTGCTTTCTTTAAAAATTTCATTAAAAAAAGTCTTACATCACATTTTAAGATAAATTTTATAAGAAACGAACATTACATGGAAAATTAACTGAAGCTATTTCAATTCGATTCTTATAAGATCAACAGGGTTCCCGCAGGCCTTGAAAATTTTAAAAAATGGTAACGAAAATAAAACCGATGTCTATATTTTAATTTCTATGTAACCACCACTAAAAATTGTTTTCCAAAGAAAGTATATATGCATGAAAATTCCAATTTGCTAAACCACTTAAGGATAAAATGGTATATTAAAATAAGACATTTATTCTAGCATTAACCTAAATTTACTAATACTACAAAAAATTTTCAAGGACCACGGGAAACCTGGATCAAAGTCTCCACGGGCGACTTAAAATGCAAAAGTGATGAATTTATTAAAAAAAATTAAAATTAGCAACTTCTTATGGCATATTTCTTTCAGCAAATTTGAAGCTTAAGTCATAGTGGTGGTTACGATTGAGTAATTAAAGAGATAATAAATAAATAAAAGTGAATTGAGTTTCTGCCCTTTTTAACATTAATAATCACCTATGGCATCCTGTAAGTTACATGCAATTTTTTTATTTCTTATTTTTCAGCGCAACACCTTGGAAAAGTTATTATTATTATTATTTTTTTTTTAAAATTAAAATTATTTTATATAATAAGTATTGCACCGCTTTTTATTGTTACAATTCCGATGGCAAACTACGCACTATAAAAAGTATTGCATATTCGCAGGAATTAAATGAAAAAAATAATTTTATAACCCACCTTATTTTAAAATTTGCACGCAATATTTTTCAAATGTTACTAGACGCTTTCGATAGTAGGCCAATGACAGCTTATTTTTGTAGCTTCGCAACTTTATCTAAAATGTAAGATATCTCATTTTCTTTTCACTCCTGTCTGCATTCCAGTTACCAGAAAGAGCCACCTTAAAGATAAAACTAGAAGATGGATGGGAAAAGGGCCATTAACGGCCTCGGGCTCCCAGATAAATTTCGATGCCTTCGATAACGCAAAAATTTTCAGTTTATGCATTCATGAAGTTCTTTTCTTTTCATTGAAAGAACTGCTACCTAGTGCTTATACGTAAGAAAGAAAATAATTGGTAGCAGGAATTTTTCAGCTTTTCTGAAGCTGCCTCCCCAATTTCCAGAAATATTTTAGAGAAAAGTCGAGGACACAAAATATTTCAACTAATTGCTATTTAAATTTTGTAACGCAGATATTATTAGCTGTAATACAGATATTTAATTTGTAAATTAAATATCTGTATTACAAACTGTACATATCTGTATTATATTACTACAGCTAAAATTCCTATTCTGTATTCATAAAATTGATGACCATAAAATTTACGATAACTTCATAGAAAACAGTTGCCATCACTTTTTCTTAAAGTCTCCAGACTACGGTCACCCTGGGAATTTTTGGCAGGAATGTGACGCTTACCGCCACTCAAAATTAAAATCACGAGAAAGGGCTAAAATTAGATTTCTAGAACATCTCAAAGTCTTCGATTAAATGAAACTACCGTGGGAAATGTCCATCGGCAAATAGTAACTTAAATACGGATTGAGTAATTCAAATAAACAATTAGGTTAAATTCTTAGAATGCCACCCCTATCATGGGACTAACTCGAAAACACCATTAACTTTTGAACTTACCTTTCCACAAATTTGTAAGTTCTTATCACGCAAAAATAGTGACTATAAAAGCAGCAGAAGGAAAGGGTTAGGGGAACAATCAAAGTGAGTCTACTCTAGGCAGATACCGAAAGTAAACCACCATGAATAAACTTGTTAAGTCTCTCCACCTATTCTAAAACAATTTAAGCACTAAGGTTATAATGCTAAAATGGTTTAATTGAAAATGAAATATTATTTGTTTAAATTTAAGACGAGTAAATTTCCTTTATTTAATTTAATTACAAAAACTAAATGATACGGCCTAAAAGTACCACAACTCATGAAGAGTTACGTCATTGTTTATTTTAGCATTTGAAGTTTCTTACATCATAGAAAAAAAACTTTCAGTAAAGTAGTATATATATATATATTTATATATATGTGTGTTTAGGATGTTGCTCTTTGAGCCTATTATTATGGAATTAAACAATTATTACAATTTAGCGCCTGGTAAAAAATGTGTTCAATATTTAAATTATTCTTCATGTTGTACCCGGTACGGAGAGCCTAAATCAGAGGGGAACTTCGGATCGACATCCTGCTACTCTGAAAGCAAAAGCGAAAGCAAACGATTTCTTGAATTGCATTCTATTCCCGATACTTTACCTTCCTATAAAGCGTGTGATGATAAAAGATGCAAAACTTGCCCTAATATTGATAAAAAACATACTGTTCTTTATAACGTTAGCTCCAAATCTTTTTGTAAAATTAAAAATGTTATTTATATGTTAACCTGTGGTTTCTGTAATATGAAATATGTTGGACAAACTAGTAACTCACTTAACATTCGAATTAATCAACACCGTTCTGATATTAACAGT
>NC_092207.1:31784447-31824472 GCF_043381705.1 Parasteatoda tepidariorum | reverse complement strand
ATATATAACATTTTGATTTTAGCTTGGTCTCATTAAAAATAAATTTAATGAGAAGGGCGAGGTTGCTATGATCTGCCACGTGGATGGCATTCAATAATTTTCCTCGTGTTACTTTCTAGCGTGAATTTATTTTTTTTAAAAAATTAAATATGAAAAACTGATAAATTAAATCCTGACTTTCTTTCTATGCAGTGAACGTTTCACCTTAACGATGATTAACAATCGATTATTGATTTCCCTCCCTTTTACTTATAGAAAGTCCTAAAGATCTTAATTTTAAAATATTTTTAATTAAAAAAATTATGCTTGAGTATATTTTTAAAAATTTTGAGCCTTTACCAGAACTCCCCTTAAACTGTGGAACTTGCTCTGCATGTTCCCCGTGCAAAAATGTGGAACCCTACTAGTTTTAACTAGGTAGTTGTACTCCAATTCAAGATCTTGCAGCAAAGATAACTTTATGGAAAAATGTTTCTGAAGAGGCCATGAATCATCCCGGATTGTTCTGCTAATGATAATGAGCAGAATTCCTTAAAATAAAAGTAAATTTTTACTATATTTTTAAAAATAGTTTTTAAATTTTCGAAATGCTGAAACATTAATCCTTACAAACACGTAAGCGAACTTTCAAAATTTTTGGGACCTTGAGAAGGGGGCCTCAAGTTGATCACCATATTTTATCTTTACTGAACCCAAACAAAGAGAAGTTGTTTAAAGAAAAAGGGGAAGAGAAACAAACGAAATACAATCACTGCTTTGCTTCAATATTTGAATAAAAGAAAGTGTTAACATGAATTACATTGTCAGTCTGACTAAGTGATTGAAAGAAACAGTCTTCACGGTCGAATTACTTATTTTAAAATCGAAGGAATTGCTCTG
Source organism: Parasteatoda tepidariorum (assembly GCF_043381705.1). NCBI lineage: Eukaryota > Metazoa > Arthropoda > Arachnida > Araneae > Theridiidae > Parasteatoda > Parasteatoda tepidariorum. The sequence goes on along the minus strand of NC_092207.1, from coordinate 31,823,593 downwards.
ATATGGTGATCGTATTTATATTCTTTTCATTTTGTTAGGTGCAGCTTTACTATTCATCTTATTTTTAAGTTACACAATGGAATACAAAAGTGTTCTATGGATCAGTAATCTTAAATGAATTGGGGATGTTAATCCACTGAGCTGAAAGTCTGAGTTTTGAATTTAGTATGGATACGTAAATATTAATTAGTATCTTTCCGTTTAGTGTATTTTCATATATAGAAAAGTAAATAAAAATGGATAATTTAGGAGAATAACAATAACAAATGCTAACAAATCAGTGTTAATATTTTTTACTAGCTGAATATCCGTTCATCGTAAGGGATGAAAAAAAGCAGTAAATAAAAATTAGTACTTCGAAATTGTGCCCAAAACTGAAAGAAAAATATCGACACAATTATTAACGCTAAAATAATTTCTATGTCTTTTTTATTTATTATTATTCGTTGCCCTTACAGGTGACTTTACGTTATTAGATTTAGCAAAGCAAGTTTTTAATAGCTCATCCAATTAAAATAAAGCTTACTTTATTTAGTATCATCTGGCATAATGAAGTTGCTCGAGGCCAGCACATGATATTTTAAATCTACTACAACCAAGCAATTTTCTTCTGTTCTTATACCTTCGAAAGGCCAGTAAAATACCTATTATCACAGTATCTATCTTAAAAATGAACAGTATTAGTGCAGTTTACTAACTCATTTTGTGAGTAAATTGATACTCCAAATTTACTCATAAAATATTCTTTACCTATATTAGTATATTTGGCTACCATTAAAACTGCCCCAGCTATCACGATACTTGTAATGTATATTACCAAAATTTACTAAGCGTAATTGGTATCTATTATAGTATAGAAGTTTTCGTACGCTTCTCTTAAACTAATTTTTGCCATTTCTCCATCAATTTAGGCTTTTAATACGTAATTTACTATTCTTTTTTAAATTAGCACTTGCTAGCAAAGTTATTGAAGCATCAATGCCGTCAATAATGGTATGACGATTTTTTGCCTTTCTCCTAAATAAGTTAGCATTTCTCGATTTCATTTGTTTTTTAGCACGTAACTTATTTGTTTGTTTCAGTTAGTACACCAAAACTAATTAAAGATCATTGGCTTCAATAATAGTTTTGCGATTTCATACGCATCTCTGAAATGAATGAGTACCATTTCTCAGTTTCTTTTGATCCTTAGTAAAATAACTTATTTTTTTAATTTCAATTATTACCTAGTGATCCGTGGTGGCTAAGGGGATAGAGTGTTCGCCTCCCAATGATTTCAACCGGGTTCGAATCCCAGCGATGGCTGGTCGATACGAATTCCGCACCCGGCTTGTACCGACCGCAGTGCTGACGTAAAAATATCCTCAGTGGTAGACGGATCATGGGTTAGAGTCCCTTTGCCTTCAGGCTAACCGTGGGAGGTTCTCGTGGTCTTCCTTTCCATGTAACGCAAATGCGGTTTAGTTCCATCAAAAAGTCCTCCACGAAGGCAAATTTCTCCCAATACTTGAGCCGAAAGTTACCTTGTCTTCTTGATTGGGTTCAAAATTACAAGGCTACGGAGTTGAACATTAGTAGTCGTGAACCCAAATTTTGTGTCGGCTGTTCAATGACTGATATAAAATAAAATAAAAATTAATACCCATTAGTAAAATTTATACAGCATGATTTTCGTCAAAAACGGTACAAGGCGTTTTTTCCTTTCTCCCGAATGAATTATTGCCATTTTTCCATTAATTTTTAATTTTAGTACAGTTTTTTTTAAATTTCAAGTATTTTTTTATTACCAAAATTAATCAAGCATCATTGGCGTCAATAATCGTAGCGATTTTTTATGTTTCTCCTAAACGAATTAGTACCATTTCTCTATTAATTTCGCTTTTCAATTAATATTTATTATTTCAAATAATCGTGTATATTATTACTTTTGCTAAGAACTATTACTTTTTTTCCTTATTCTTTTAAAAATGAAAACCTTTTTGAAATAATCTTAGTGTGCAGTAATGCTTGAATAATATAATTTAAGCTTTATATGCTTTATTATTGTAAAAAAGAATTTTTGTTCGTGACTCCCAACTGCGTTCCTTCTAGTTTATATAATTCTTTTTCAAGCTGGGCAGGTTATTGATAACGGGATTCTTTTACAAATAAAAGTAAGCTTTCAATTAAAAAAATTTTTTTGAAAAAATTATTTAACAATTGAGGTTTTCCCTCACCCTGCTTTCTTCACTTAACAAAACCACGATTTCTCCGCAATAATTTTTGCTTCTTGATGTTTTATTTCAGATCATGATTTATAACAAAATTAAAAAGACCCCATAATTTTTTGCTATATAAATCCAGATTTTATTCCCCATATTTATTTCTCGATTCGATTGAGATGAAATGTAAACCTAATAATTTTGTTTGATGTCATTGCAACTTTAACAACAAACTTGTTTGTTAATTCTTATTTACTTTTTGTATTTAAAATTTTTTTTTCTTATGAGATAATTTACAATCTACAATGTATGATAAATAAACAATATAGATATATACAGTAGAAAGGAGATAAGTAAATAATTTGTAGGGAAATAGCATGATACCTTAAATAAAACAAATTTAATGATAAAGGAAGTCAAAAAAAATTTTCTTTAATGCTAACAATCATAGCATGTGATTTTTATTTTGTCCAACGAGAATTCATCTACAATAATCCGAAACCGCAACACGAAAGTTATTTACAGTTACCTTTGTATGATACATACACTGTTAGAAATTTCTCGGAAAATATGGTTAAATAACAATTTATTGAATGGTTATTTTACCATATTGAATCAAAACAGTCAAATAACCATAAATAAAATGGTAATCAAACTGTTAAGTTTGAGAAAAACTGTTTATTAACTGCTTTCACCTAATACGGTTAAACAACTGAAATTTTATTGAGCCAACTAGAACCTCCTAATGAAGCTACTTAGTTCTTTGCAACTGCGTACATATCATAGCTGAGAGGGCTTATCTGTCAATCTCATGACCGGCAGAACTGGAGTTCGAGTCTTAGTGTTGACACCACAATATTTCCCCCATTTCCTTCAACACATGAAGAATTTTCAGTCTCCGGCTCTCTCCAATGCCCATTACCTTACGAAAAGCCGAGCTCATATGTCTAGTTAAATAATTACTTTTTTTACGTTTTTGAAAAATGTTAGTTGTAAATGGTTAAAAAACCGTATAGTTTTGTATTCATGGTCTTATAACCATGCATTTTCTAAATGGTTTCAAAACCATAAGGGAAAAATTCGATCTTTACCGTAAACTTTACGGATGGACAGACAGCTGCCAGTTATTTAACCATAATTTTAGAATGAAAATTTTAACAGTGTAGAGACTCAGTATATTTTTATAAAAATAGCATTCATCTATAAATAATAATTTTAAATGTTTAATTAAAAATTACGGTTAGACTTGAACATTATGTTAGTTTTTTTAAGTTTATATATATATATANATTAATATCGGAGTTGAACTTTTTAAGAAAGGATTGACAAAAAAATGTGCGGAAGAAATAAATACGAAATTCGATATAAAGGTGTCCGTTGGTTAGCTGCTTATAAATTAACTTTCTCAGTTTCATTTAAAAGAATCAACTCCCTCTCTCAATTTTCTTATCGCGTGTTCTAAGAAATGTTTTTTAAAAAAGAACTAAGAAATTGATAACCCTACTATGAGCATATGTCAAAAATATACTTTATGGCGAAATTTCGAACTTAGAACTGTTACTTGTCTGCGAGAAAATGATCTTTTGACATTATAGAGGATTCTACATCGAAGAGGCAACAAACCTTGTTCTCTAACTCGAAAGATAAGAGGTCTTCTTTTAAACGTCTGCCTAGGACTTCAATAGAGCGATGAAACCTTAATTGGTGTTTCAACATTTCTTTATTTTCAACGCCCGTTAGGAGATAGTTAGTAAACATAAAACGACAAGATGTTTAATGATGTTTATAGTGTATGCTATTTAAATAAATGTGTTTATTTAAGATAATTTCTGATAGAGAAAAATGTGGAAAAGATTTTACGGATGTTATGGAAGTATATCATGTGAAATAAATGTTCTTAAAAAGAATTGTGCATTTTATTTCGCATGTATAAATGAGGCGTTTCGACTTAGATCTAAACTGATTATCTTTAAAAATGTATAGATACATTTTAATTTTGAGAATCATTAATTTCTTTAAACTTTTTGAATCTTCTTTAGTTTTTAAGAACAATTCTAATAGAAATCAACTCCTTTATTTTAGTAAATGTTCTTTACTCCTTTTGAAAAATTATTTCACCAAAATCAACTTTTCTTTTCAAAAATATTGCTAAAAAACAAAACTAATAAATATTTAAAAAAAAAAAAAACGAATTTAAACAACGTAGCAAATAATTAATTAAATAATTTTATGAGGGTCGATAAATAAATGTCTAATTAAATAATCATTTTTCAGCTTGAAAACTGATTTGATTGTACATTTAATCTACATTTAATTTATTATGAGATTACATTTAATATGTTTGCGTTAAATGTGAGATACAAAATACCTCGAAAACTTCCAACTAGATCATTATTTTTATGCATTTAATGTGCTATTTTTTGCATTTAAAATGTTTCTGTTACAAATGAAAAAATAAATAAATCTTTTAAAATTTTTTTTCCAAATGCCCACATGATTGACCCTCGTCATTCAGGTTTGAGTAGGGCAAATTTGTTAGCCACTCTTTCAGGGGCACCATATTAAGTGGGCCACCGTTGCTCCCACAGTAAGGACAGATAGTACAGAGAATGAAAGATTAGAACCGAGAACCTTTTTGATGTGAGGTCAGCTCCCTGACTAATGCATTTTTTAGAGAAGTTAATTCATGTATTTTGCGTCTAAAAAATCGAAAATACTCAATGTTTATTCCATATTACTTACTATTTTTATCCAAGAATAATTGATTAATTCATTCAAAAAATCTTTGAAAATAGGCAATGAATTAAGCAAACAAAGCTTAAATAATTTAATCTTTTTGTTCTTTTAAACTAATACCTTTATATTTTGTAATAGGCTTATAGTTTAAGAGCAATGAAGAATTTAATAAGATAATTAGAATATTTCTGCAAATGTCGATTTACAATTTGCATCAAAATACAGTTACATTCTTTGTGAGTTACATTCATTTAAAGTTACTTTATATGTTAATTATAAAATTCCTAATTAAAATTATTTTATATAAGATAGATAATTTAGTTTAGAAATAGTTTATTCCCCCAAACTATTCTTTTTCATTTTCAAAATTTTTATAATGGATTAAAAAAAATAAGAATTTTTTTTACGGTCGTGAATTTTCACTCTATAATATAATACACTCGTAATATACACTAGTAATATAAAAACGCAATTCCTATTCGGAAGATACGCAATGTATTCAAATTACTCTCTAAATTATCCAGAAAAGATTTAATAGCGATAATAATAGAAAGATAATGCGCTTCAGTTACATAAGTTGATATAAGTAATGTAATAAAGATAATCCTATAAGTTAGTATGAAGCGTAATGGCAAAGCTGATAAACGAGTTCATATAAAGTCATTATAATAAATACAGGGTGATTCTTAAAAGATGGGTAAAATTTTAGGAAGTGATAGTACACACCCAAGCAAACAATTTTTATCAAAGAATGCGTGGTCGAAAACGAAACGCAAAACCGCTAGAGGATGTCAAAGTTTATGTTCTTACATGAGGCAAAAACACACAAAGAACGATGAAGTTAAGTTATAAAAGCAAGTTTAATGGCATGTAATTACAATAAGTGTTTAAAACAGTGGCCGGCAGCGGCTATGCACGCAGTACAATGGCGAAGAAAAGATAGGGCATATCACTAACTTTCCCTGCAGCGGCCAAAGGCTTGGCGACAAGTAACGCAGCGCAGTAAAACTCGCAACAGGAATGGAGCTTTCACGTTTGCATCAATCAACTTTCCAAATGCGCCAGCACCTTAGCGTTTTGTTTTCGACCATGCATTCTTTGATAACAATTGCTTACTTGGGTGTGTACCATCACTTCCTAAAATTTTGCCCATCATTTTAGAATCACCCTGTGTAACAAATTCATTTTTAAATATATATCTTCCAAGCGTATAAATTTATGCTTGTCTACTGAAATACTTCATTAGCTTAAGAAACTACAGTGGAAAAAATCGACATGTTTCGAACACTCAAAACAAGATTTCAATCAAACACACAAACTTGAGCAGCGATGGCTCAGGGGATAGAGCGTTCGCTTTCCAATGAGGTGAACCGGGTTCGAATCCCAGTCGATACGAATTCCGCATCCGGCTTGCACCGACCACAGTGCTGACGTGAAATATCCTCAGTGATAGACGGATCATGGGTTAGAGTCCCCTTGCCGTCAGGCTAACCTTGGGAGGTTCTCGTGGTCTTCCTCTCCATGTAATTCAAATGCGGGTTAGCTCCATCAAAAAGTCCTCCACGAAAGTAAATTTCACCCAATACTTGATCCAGGAGTTCCCTTGTCTTCTGGATTGGGTTCAAAATTACAAGGCTACGGAGTTGAACATTAGTACTCGTAAACCCATAAAATTGGGTCAGCTGTTCAACGACTGTTATAAAGCACGCAAACTTTATGGAGTAGACATTTTTTAACAGTTTTAATCCATATAAAGTATGCATGAATCTTGATGCTCAACACCATAACTTTGAAACATCAATCATAACTTATAAAGCAAGGAATTCGTAAAGCATCAGGGATAATCTAGTTGAGAAACATCGCTATAAATACACCCACTCAGATGTCTTAATGTTGAAAATTTAAACTTCATTCCCAATGATAGCTAATCTATTAAAACTTTTTGCTGTAAGTGCGATGACAATACGACTATATCAACATCATCCGTACTATTCAAACCTTGGATGGAGAAATTTCATTAAACATATTTTTCATACTTTCTTCATTATTTTGTATTCAATTAAGTTAAAATAAGTGAAAATTATTGTATTTAGCATTTTAGAAATTTATGGTTATGAAATACAGCATACGATACCGGTACCTTTTTTTTGTGATAAAGGTAAATCTTCCTAACAAGGCTCACTTCCAAACAAAAATTTTTCACGTTTGCACTCATTTGCAGCTGTATATATCTAAGAGAAACAATTATTTGTCGTAGAATTTTTTTTTTAAATTGTAAAATCAATTATTAATAATTTTTTCAATATGAATGAAAATTTTATTTTTTCAAATTACTTTTTTGGATTTCATATTTTAATGCAAATATAATTAGACGAAACAGATTTTTTATAGTAACTATTTCACTGTTTTTTTTTTATAATTGAAAACACCAAGATATAATTTTACTTGTAATCAGTACGTCTGCAAAAAAATTATACGAAAGGGACACCTGTGTCCCACCTGCATCAAAGGGTTAATAGCTTCTTATTTGATTGCTAACGTCACACTAGAGCTACACTAATTGCCTATTGGAAAATGTTTGACAAATTTCTTTAATTATGATACTTCAACAATATTAGTGTATACGCATGATACACTACCGCAATTGAGATCGAAGAGCAGTTATTGGCANATAGAAAATATAATATTATTCATATTTTATTAAATGAAATTTAAAAATATAGCTTAGATATCTGCCAAGTTTGAGCATGCTCAGTGTGCATAAGAAAAGAATCAAAGATGATTCAGAATTCATTAAAAAAATTATGAACAGATTTGGACAGCAAACAAGACGATTACAATTCATGTTTGATTAAGCAATTTTTTAATTTTTATGAATCAATTATTTAATTATTTGTTTTTGAATAAAAATATTTGTAATAAAAAAATTTATAATAAAATTGTTTTTCTGTATCACTTTAATTGTTTTTTTTTTTTTAAAAAAAGCCAGGGGGTGCAAATGCACCCTCTTGCACCCCCCTGCCGGATCCCTTACCCCCAAATTTTACGCAGAAAGGAAATTCATTAAAAGTGGGCTCCGTCTAAGACACTATTGGAGAAAGCGTAGTTTAAACAGTCAATCGATTGTGCTACTATTTAATATCTTATTGAAAAAATAACTAACTTCAAATAATGATGTGAGCCGCAATTAGTTAAAATAAATAATTTTTCATTAATGAATTATGTGACACATTATAAAAATACTGAGTAAAACTAACAAGTTTAAAAAAATTATTAACAGTTTTTCTACCCATTTTACTCCACACGGAGAAATAATGATGTGAGCCGCAATTAGTTAAAATAAATAATTTTTCATTAATGAATTATGTGACACATTATAAAAATACTGAGTAAAACTAACAAGTTTTAAAAAAATATTAGCAGTTTTTCTACCCATTTTACTCCACACGGAGAAAAAATTCGTATAAAATTACCATACTGTAAGCTAATGACATTTCTGTTAAAAAAGAAAACTTAATTTTGGTAATAAAAACCAAAATATAAGCTATTTAATCTTTTCATTTACTAATTTCTCTGTACATATGGTAACGGCTTATTGGAAATTCTAGTTTTCAAAATTATAGTTCTTATTATCACGCATTTAGTAAAATATAAAAAACTGAAAAGTAAATTTGACCGAATAAATAGCCCCTTATGCCATGCTCTAAAGTATCATGATAATTTTACTAAATTTTATCACCTATCATAAAGCTACATTTTTATAATACTGGTTAACTGGAAATTCTATTTTTCAAAATTATAGCTACTATTATCACACATTTAGTAAAAAATACGAAACTGAGGAGTAAATTTGGCCATCAGGATAATTTTACCAAATTTTACCAGATTTACCAAATTTTATCCCTATTGAGAAACTACATTTTTATAATACTGCTTAACTGGAAATTCTAGTTTTCGAAATTATAGTTCCTATTATTACACATTTAGTAAAAAATACAAAACTGAAAAGTAAATTTGGCCGAATAAATGGCTCTTTATGCCATGCTCTAAAGTATCATGATAATTTTACCAAATTTTCCCAGATTTACCAAATTTTGTCACCTATTATAAAACTACATTTTTATAATGCTGGTTTACTGGAAATTCTAGTTTTCAAAATCATAGCTCCTATTATCACACATTTAGTAAAAAATACAAAACTGAAAAGTAAATTTGGCCAAATAAATGGCTCCTTATGCCATGCTCTAAAGCATCATGATAATTTTACCAAATTTTACCAGATTTACCAAATTTCATCACCTATTATAAACTAAATTTTTTTGTTAATTTACTAAATTCATTACCAAAGCACATCGATAAAATTTACCGAGCTATTTTGTGTTCCCATAGAACTGTAAACGCCTCAAATTTTATCAGATTCTGGAAGTTTAGACGATAGTTTTTTTTAAGTGCACTCGACTATATTGAGTTTCGCTGCAAATGGTTTGAAATTTCAATTTGTTAAGATTACTAAAGAAAGTTAATCTTGAATATCATGTTATTTTGCTTTTTTTTCTTACAACCGTAATGCAGTGCAATGAAGCTAAGCAGAGTATTAAATCAAAAGGTATTCCAGGTATGAAGCTAATGCCTTTATTCGGTAAAAATTCATACAGCTAGGCATCGATTCATAAATCATAAATCACGGTCACATCCTTCTTTAATGAATCTCTTTCTGATATGCAGCTTTTAGTATACTCCGTTTTTAATTAACTGACCATTCACGGTTCTCTAAAAGCGAGACGGACGTATCAGTTTGTATTCGCGTCATCCTTCAATTGTTGAGCTCTCAATCTAATTAAAATTACAATTTTTGAATCTTTGAGTTAAGGAATAGCTCATATCTGTTGATTCCTTTTTGTGGATTTTACGAACGATCTGTCTATAACATTTGCTGTTTGTACATATGTTTGTAATGCACAATATGACTGATTCTTGATTTTTCTGTACAGTTAGGAATTCGGAGGCCACGACGTACATGGATAAAAGAGTTGGTTTCCTGTGTTTGATTTCTCTGTAATCGACGCTGAGTTCGAAGGATGTAGCTGACTTAGGTGCTCAATATTTACATATAAAATTATTTTTTTTCGAACCTTAATTTACTTGGTTCGAATTTGAACATTTTTAAGTGTTCTGAAACTCCATCTGAGAACTATGGGAAGCTGGGAGGAAGACGACAGGGTCAACATAGGCACGGACGATGAAATGGTATGTTCGAATTCTTTTCTTTGTGATGGTATTTCTGAAGTGTATAAATTACTTGAGATTTTTTTCAATATTTTGAATTACGTAAGATCTTGAAAATAGATTAATTATCACTGGTTTTTACTTTTTTTATATTTTAGCATGGAGTTATTTTATTGATTATTTTGGAACCTATTCTCGTGAATTTTATTATATAATAATAAATAATAAAAATGTTACATTTAATGAAGAACAATAAACAAAAAATGCCATTTCTTTAACTCTAGATTGCTCAAGGAAGTCATTTTGACTGCTGTTTAACTTCAATTAGAAAAACTATGATGTATATAATGACACAATTTCTTAGAATTTTGTGACTTTTATAATTATTTTTATTGTTGATATTTACTAATAGCTAGTTATATAACTGAAAATAATATTAAAAATTAATTTTAAACAAATTTCTTTATACATTAGTTATTCTTTCACAATGCAGTCATTTTGACTGCTTTTGGGGCAATATAGGTATTTCAGTCTTTCTAGTGTTAAAAAATATAATATGGCACATGTCAGATAAAAAACATTTTTTGGCAATTGGTATCATATGTCTTGATTGGTGACAACAAGGATTGCAATGATTGAAAATGATATAATAATAATTTGTCCATTTTTTAATTTAGAAAAATGACGCAATTCGTGCGGATGAAAGCTAATTTTTTAAACTTTTATTTAGAAAACGTATCGAAATTCAAAATTACTATCACTCCTATTAATATTATGCTTCCACTTTTGTCTATAATCCCTAATGCTTAAAAACATTTCTCCTAATCAATCAAATCATTAGAAATTAATACATTACGAATGTATGCTAGATTAATAAATAAGTGTTAAATTTTTGAAAGTTAAAAGCTATAAAAATTCAGTTACAGATGCCTTAGTGAAGTTTCACATATATACATAAAATGTTTAAGGTTATTTTTAAATTTTGTAAATATATCTTCAGTTGTAATGTTTTGACGATTTCACAACAAATAAAGTTAAAATTTTAAACACTTTTTTACTTGTTAAAAAAATAGCTAAGTAAATTATAGTACCAATACACAATGTAGTTCAAATCAAAAGTCTTTTTTTTTAGTTTACATTTATTTACTATTTGAAATGATAATTTTTTTCTCATTGACTTGTAAAATATGCGTGTTTAAATATAATATTTGGAATTGATTAAATAGAAATTAGAATCTTTTTTATGACTTCACTGAAATATATCATTACAAGAGAGTTTCTTAATTAACGTAATTTTGAGATTTCATTCTTATAAATTTTTCTCTTCCATTCTAAGGTCAGAGAATATTTTTAACGAAAAAGAAAACATTTAAATTTTTGAATTTGAGAAAAAAAATTGTTTAAAGTAGGTATTTAATATATTCGACATGATAATTGCGTCAAAAAAGAAACTGTTTAGTAGTATGTCATGGTATCATTGTTGATACTTATATTCTTTTAATAAAAAATCTTTATGATTTGTAAAAATTGTTAAGTTTGGATAACCTATATTAGTCCCAAATGCTGTTCGTAATTTTCAATTTTGAAGCGTTTTGTTCCTGTTCAACTTTTGAAAAATAAATAAATCTAAGCTGTTCAGACTACTTATTTCTTAATCTTTTTAAATCTCTGTTGTTCGGAATTTTGCATCTATATCCTTTCATTTTGAGAAAATATCCACTTATAATAATTAATACTCTCGTGCGCATGAGCAGAGAAATTTTTAATCCTTTTTTTTATAGTTTAAGTGAAAGTTTTCTGCACGCATGTGCCAAGTTACGGAAAAACTACTAAACAGAAGCCTAATAATATGATTAGAATACCGTAAATAGTTAATAGATAAAAATAAAAATAGATAATATAACTTCAATTTTTTTACTTGCTTACCAGAAAGAAAAAAATTACATAAATACATTATTGTCAGAATTTGAAACTCAAATTCGAACAATGAAAGATATATTGAAGCATTGTATGCATTCAGGCATCCCAATGACTATATTCGATTCCTATTGTCATAGTTGAGACGAAAAAAATATAAATAAATAAAAATTCCAAAATTCCTAAATTTATTTTTCAACAATAAAGTTTGTAAAAATATTTATGATAAAAATAACACATACATCGTAGTGAAAATAAGTTAAATTAATTTCTAAAATGCTTATTTTTGATAATAATTTTAAACATTTATACACTTTTTTTTCTGTAACAGCCTTTTCCCTTCTCCTAGACATTAAAACTACGCTTCGTAGATTCTTTTCCTAGACACTAAAACTACGCTTAATCGATTCTTCTTCTAGACATTAAAACTAAACTTCGTAGATTCTTCTCTTAGGCATTAAAACTACGCTTCGTAGATTCTTCTCCTAGACATTAAAACTACGCTTCGTGGAATCTTCTCCTAGGCATTAAAAATACACTTCGTAGATTCTTCTTCTAGACATTAAAACTACAGCTCTAGATATTAGCATACACTTCGTAGTAAAAATAAGCTAATTTCTAAAATGTTCTTTTTTCTTTAATAACAATTTCTAACTTTTATACGCTTTTCTGTTACAGCCTTTAAATTTGGATTTTTGCAATCACATCTAAAACTTTAAAATGAATTTAGAAAAAATCTATTTTCAAAACGAGAATAGCGTAATAGTTCGACGTGCAATTGTTTTAAAGGAAATTTTCTAAGATTTCAATTGTAATTTAAAACGTTTAGAACCTGTTTTTAGAAAAAAACTCGATATTTGATTGCTCTAAATTCAAAGTTTATAACAGAATTTTACTAAATGACCCTAATAGAATAGATAGTTATTTGATTTAAATTAATTTCTTTAATTGTTTCTGATGACCTTAAGTATTCGTTACAATTGCTTGCCCAATTACAGGTGACTTGCGGCAGCCATTTCAAAAAAAAAAAAAAAAAAAAAACTCTAACTGAATTGGTTGCAATCCCAACTGTAAATAAAAAAAAAAGATGACTAATTTTTTTTTTGATAAAATTAAAGACATATTTGAAATATTTAACTTCTTTTCAAAATGCGAAATTTATAAAATTGCTTAATATCAAAATCTGTAGGCTTCATGGAACAAATTTGAAGAAAAGAAGCAACTTGTTATTTGATTTTTTTTTCTAGAGAAAACTAGATCCCAAATTTAAAGAGTAGTAGCCTTTTTCATAATAAGAGTTGCAGAAAAATTTGATGTCGAAAAATATATAGGTTTAATGGCGCAAAATGCTAAGTTCTAAAAAAATTAAATGAAAAATAAGACTTGGTATTTGACTGATTTTCCTTAGAAGATTCAAGCTATATAGAAATTATTAAATGTCAGAAAACATAATTTTTCAGCGCAAAATTGAAAATAAACAAAAAAAACTATTGTTTGACTGATTTATCGATGGAAAATTAAAGTTAAAATAAAAAGTTTATGGCATCATTTAACAAAAAGACATAAGTAAAAATTATTTATATTTAAAAAGTTGTGTGTTTTGAGGAGCAAATTTGTAAAATTGACTCCTGACTGTTCTTACAATAGTTAAAACTTCATCTTCCCTTTCATCAAGAGCCTCAAAATTAAATAAAAATTTCGTAAAAAAAAATTAAAAGATAATTTGTCTCGTTTCTTTACAATTTGCGAACGTCTCAGGAATCAATATTTAGATCAATGCAAATGAAAAATACTTCCAAGACTGTTTGACTGTCTTTTTATTAAGGAAGCCATTTAAATAGTCTTAGAAAGAAACCCGTGTAAATCTATCGGTAAAATCAGACTCTGTTTTTTACAATTCCTTAACATTTACCAAATAATTGCACAATATTTATTTAAATCAAATTAAGTTTTGTTTACATTTAAATAACTTCTTAGATTCATATGTAATTCTTAGTTGAAGTTTATATATATAAATTAATAAATCACTGAAGTTTAAAGCTTATGAAGGGGAATTACTAGTTAAAAAACTAAACATTGTTCTGTAATACTTTTTTCAAAAGTTGGAGACTGAGAGTTGTATGTTAACCATGGAAGAATGCAATTAAAGAAAAAAATTCTATGTTCAACAAAGCTACATTGGTTAGAAATATGTTATTTATTTTTTTAATCAAATTGGTTTTCAGCTTCAGTGTTTGTGAATAAGAAAAACGTTTTTGGAAAAAAGGCCGTTTAAAGCTTACGAAATCTAATTATAATCTAATAATAAGAACAAAGTTCGGCTAAATAATTATTATTTATTTTAAATATAGTTTAATATGTTTCAGATATTATTGATAACACTAGAAATCGCGAGAGAAAATTAATAATAGAAATTTTACTTAAAAATTAAAATTCATTAATGATTTAGTAAGTTATAAGTAAATTTACAATATATTCTTTTGCGAAGCTTGATATATGAAGGAATCTCGATGCACAAAATCACAAATGACGAAATTGTGATATGCATAGGATACGATTTAGATTCATAATAAATTCATCTTAGAATTGATATCTACAGCTTTCACACCGAAAAAAATTCTGTTAAAATTACCGCATTGTAATATAATGATATTTTGGAAGAAAAAAAATAAAACTGGTTAATAAAAACAAAAAGTACGGTATTTAAGCCCTTCATATGGTAATTTTTTCGTTCATATCATAACTGTCAAGCAGAAATTCTGGTTTTGAGAATTATAGTTCTTATTACCACTTACTTATTATAAATTGCAAAATTGAAATGATAAATTTACCGATTAAATGGTTTTTATGCCCTTCCCTTAGGTAAGGTGATAAAGTTATCAAATTTTATCACTTATACCAAATTTCATCACATATTATTTAACAACGTTTTGTTGTTAATTTTATCAAAATCATGTTTCCAAAGCACTTCGGTTAAAATTACCAAGCTTAGGTACACTGTATATTTTACCATATTCTTTTTAGTTTTGAGTACACTTTTTTTAAGTGTTAAAATAACTCTGGTGCAGGATATACAGGGCCAATCATAGAATTTCTTGCAGACGTCCATAAATTTTTTATTTTATGTATATTCTATCTAGAGTTTTTAATCCAATGCATTTAAGCAGTGTTAAGCGCCTAAAGAATAATGAGAAAAAATCAACAGTAGCGTACTAATTCCATTATAACGGAATGCACTTGATTATAATATCATATAAGGCTGTTTTTTCATGTAGAATTCTTTTTCGTTTCAGATAATACGCGGCTTCAGACGGTCTTATCCAAAAATTATTCTAACATGGATTGGCGTGATTCTATCCTGTGGTCTTTTATTAGCAGTATTGTCTTGGAGGCGGCGTATTTTTATGAAATTTACTCATAAAAGATGCTCTTTGGCCACTGCTGAAAAAGTTTTACTTATAGTAAGAATTGCTGTTGATAATTATATTATTGCATTTCAATTTAATTCCCTCATTATTTCTAAAGATTATGAAGTTGGGCTTCAAGAAGTTTAGGTATTTTTATGCTACTTTTTACATTTTGTTTAAGACTTAACATTAGAAAT
Organism: Parasteatoda tepidariorum; assembly: GCF_043381705.1. Taxonomy (NCBI): domain Eukaryota; kingdom Metazoa; phylum Arthropoda; class Arachnida; order Araneae; family Theridiidae; genus Parasteatoda; species Parasteatoda tepidariorum. Next base: position 31,807,909 of record NC_092207.1, on the reverse strand, counting down.
GTAAACAATTGCATGATTGACTGGAGAGAAAGAATTGAGATTATGTAAACTTATGTCACTTTTTAATGACATTAGTTAAAGTTTTTATTAGTATTTCACTCACTTATAGTTATACTTTTTAGTATTTTATTTTAGTACTTATTAAATCTTATTATTATGTTTATTAAGTCACTGTGAAGAATTCTCGATCAAATTACTATAAAATTGTGCCAGCAAGTAGGGTGCCGTTTCCTTTTTACCGTACAATTTTACAGAACAAAAAATCTGATTCACCGTAATTTCGAAAGTAATATTTATTGTACAATCACTGAATCTTTTTGTAGTTAAGTAATCATTACTGTAAAATATACGAAATAAAATTTTACGGTAAAAAAGTACCGCGCGTTTCGTTACAGTTAATGTCTGTTAAAAAGTATAAGCGGCAGAAATGCAACTGTAAAGTTGAAGTTTAACGTGCTGAAAAGGCCAGTTATGTTTTTGAGATAAACACGTACTTCTTTTTGAAATTCCAATTTGACCAAAAGTTATTGTAATTAAGTGCATTTTTATGAATTTTTTCTCTCACTTTTTTGCTTTTATCTATATTTGTTTTGCTGTGCAAAATCTCTAAGACTTAAAAAAACTTGGAGTTTCGAATGTATGTTCGTTGTAGTGAAATATACAAAGAGTTTGATGAAATTAAAAAAAAAAGGGGGGGGTATAATTGGGCTATAATTGAATAAAAAAATAATTCCCAGCTAATTCTAATCCCACCATTAGCTAGTTAATACGAATTCTGCATCCGGTTTGTAATGACCACAGTGCTAACGTAAAACATTCTCAGTGGTTGACGGATCATGGGTTAGAGCCCCCTTCCCGTCAAGCTAACTGTGGGAGGTTTGTGTGGTTTTGTTCTTCATGTTACGCAAATGCGAATAAATAGTGATTATATTGTCGAAAGAGGTTATCATTTTAAATTGCTAATAAGTAATATTATATCTCCTATATGACTTCTTATTGCGTGCACATTCCGTATTTTTAAGTTTCAATATTTTTTTTCAAGTACAGCTGATTATTTTCGAAATATACGCAATCGCTCATTTTGTTATGATTAACATAATAACAAAATGTTCTGACATAAAATTATAACAATAATTGATTTTATAAACGAAATGATTTAAGCAAAATATCGAAAAAAAATGAATGAAAGATCATCAAAAGGGTTGGTGTGGGGAATGAGCAGGGGGAGAAATGTCCTAGTCAACAAAAAAGAAAAGAAAAAAAAGGGAAATTATCTAGTTAATAATATACGTAACAGAGAAAAATTTTGGAGGGTTAAGAAATTAAAATAAAGTTAAAATTTTCTGAAACCTTAATATGATTCCAAGTTGAACCTTATTATCGTACATATTAAATTTGAGCACATGATAAACAGACGCATGGTTCAAATTAATACCTTATTAAAGATGAACCAAATTTTCTCAGAGCGTAATTGGTTTTATGTAACAGCATACCTCATTTGTGTTCTCTTTGGCTTAATACTGTAACAGCATAATGTTTTTTTTGGCAGGATTGCTACAATCAACAATTTGTGGAGAAAGTAGAAAGACCCACTGATAGTACCTTATCTTCAAAGCAATACACTTACTTTTTCAACAAAAAGATCAAATATATATGGGATCAACAACAGGTCAAGTTCTATAAAGTAAGGTTAGTGAAACATCTTTAATTTTTCTTTTTTGTTTCAAATAAATTTAGGTAGCACTGAAAATTAGGTAACTAAACTACAAACTGTTATTTTTTTAATAAACCAGCAAATTAAGATATTTAAAAATTGAGTTATTAACTTCGCGCTTAATTATATTTTCAGCTACTTTTTTGTTCTACCATATAACTAATTTATTGACTAATACATTAAGATGTTTAATATTTCAGCTTTTAATTTTCGAACTTAATTATGTTTTCAGCTGCCTTGTTCTACCAGATAACTAATTTAGAGACTAGTATATTAAGATGTTTTATAATTCAGCTTTTAATATTTAACTTAATTATATTTTCAGCTGCTTTGTTCTACCAGATAACTAATTTATTGACCAATATATTAAGATGTTTAATATTTCAGCTTTTAATTTTCGAACTTAATTATGTTTTCAGCTGCTCTGTTCTACCAGGTAACTAGATTATAGACTAATATATTAAAAAGTTTTATAATTCAGCTTTTAATTTCTCAAGTCATTATATTTTCAGCTGCTTTGTTCATCCTGATAATTAATTTACAAACTAATGTATTTAGATATTTAATAATTCTGCTCTTAATTACTCAATTAATTGCATTTTCAACTACTCCATTCGTAGGGGAGAGTGGTGTCAATTGTAACATTTTTTACTTAACTATTTTTAACTAACAAAAAATCCAATATATTATTAGTATTAATTGACAGACGAGTAAAGTAGACTATCCTCTACTAGAAAAAAAATTAAATAACTGATTTTAAATATTATTATATTAGTTATTAACAATTTTTGACAGTCGTGCACTTGNTCATCCTGATAATTAATTTACAAACTAATGTATTTAGATATTTAATAATTCTGCTCTTAATTACTCAATTAATTGCATTTTCAACTACTCCATTCCTACTGAAAGGAGGAAGAACTCATTAAATAACCTCTCAATCATCTTTAAGGAATTTTCACAAATAAACTGTTTGGAGACAATGTGGGCCAGAGGCCCAGGATTTGAATCCCAGGTATCGATAGGTACGAATTTGGTATTCTGCCAGTACCAAACACAGTGCTGGTGCAAAATATCCCAAGTTTCGTAAACGGATCATGGGTTTTCCTTCTTTGTGCAACGCAAATAAGGATTACGGTAATCAAAAAGCATTCTACTAAGGCTAGTTTGTCCTAATGCTTGACCCAAAAATACTCTTGGATCGAGTACTTTTCAATAATATTACATTAATTCTATTCTCAAAACATACTTTATAATACTCTATTTTCCTATAATTTTCAATTGTCAAAGCTTATTAAGTAAAAAAAAAAGAAATCTAGAAAACGAAAATGTTCAAGTATAAAATTTATTAACCGATCCCATCCCCACTCCACCTGTTTCGGTTTGTATGAAGAAAAAAAAACTAGCCAATCTTTGAATCGATGATATAGCAATTACCTCAGAAACCTTAACAAACTACAAAAATAGCCATGTATCATAAATCAGATTTCAATTTGATCTGAATTCGATCATCAGAAACTGAAGATCTTGTTTAACATTCATAATTTTCCCCAGAAGATACAAATCAAAATTAAAATGGTAGAAACGGAAAAAATTGTCTCAGAAACCTTAACTAACTACAAAAATAACCAACGATGCATCATAAATCAGATTTTAATTAGGTCTGAATTCGATCATCATAGAAGAGCTGAAGATCTTGTTTAACATTCATAATTTTCCCCAGAAGATATAAATCAAAATTAAAATAATAGAAACGAAAAAAATGCAGAGTTATATTTGTTTAAGAAAAGAATTAATAAATGTTTATCCAAATCATGTCTGAAAGTACTTAATGCATAATTGGTTGGATTTCTTTAATGAAATAAAGATCTCCAAATATTTAAAACCTAAAGATGGCTAAAGGAATTCACTGACTAAGCAACTGATATTGCTTGAAGAGCATTGTTATATTTCTAAAAAAAAAGCTTTTAAAATCTTATATTGTATTTAAAGTTTTTGATGTTTATTAAATAAAAGAGAGCAGGGAACGCAGCCGGTTAAGAAACCGCTTTGGGGGTCCCACTGGTGGGGGGTTGGAGATCGCGAGTTCGATTCGGATAGCCATCTAAACAACCGAAGTGTAGGAGCAGAAAAGAGCAGGTTTGATCTGTTGTGGCTGAGGGTTTTCTCGTTAATCGTAGTATGGAAGTATATAGAGAGAGGGGTACAAGCTCAGGCGCTGTCCACGTCGTCAGAACGTGGTCAAATTTACGTGACACTCCTATCATGGTTGTTAAAATATAGACATTGAAATGGGCTAGGTGTCTGGTCATGGCTGGGTGATGTGCTTATTTAATAATGATAAAGAAAAAACAATAAGAGAAATTATTTTTAGAAACTTATGTGTCTAAATAATTATTTTCAGTGGTCTCCAGATAAAAAATTGTGCCAGTTTTCATAAACTTGCTGATGGCTTACACACAACTGAAGCAGTATTTCGATTGCAACATTACGGACGAAATTCTATCTTCGTAGAAGTACAACCAGTTCTCAAATTAGTTTTAAGAGAGGTAAACACAGATTAAAATCATTTTTTCTTCTTCATATCTTGGAATGTTTGTTTACTTTAAATACATAGTTTCAAATTACCATTTAAGTATCACATCAACACAAAAAAAAAGCAGTTGCTACATAAAGAAATTGGTCCTGTTCTGCCACATTTAGGCACATTGAAAACTTAAATGTATAATGAAAAATAGTAAAACAATTTTGACATTTGATTGTGGATATTAATGAACTATTGTTAAAAAATGTCACTAGAACACATAAAATGTAAATTTATTGTTTGTTCTATGAATTTATGAGCTATGCAATATTTGAATTGGAACACACAATACCGATCATGCCTTGCTTTAATCATTAATAATAATCTTAAAATTCTGCAGTGAAGCAAAGGGAAACAAATAAGTTTCAAAGAGAAACAAATATGTATGAAGAAGAAACAAGATGCATCAAGAAAGTAAATATTTTTCCGTGAAAGTGAATTATTACACAAGTCAAACAGCTGAGAGAGTTACAATATTTTCACACTCATATTTATGCTGCATTCCTACTTAAACAAAAATTTCACTTTCTTTATTTTAATAGAAATATTTAATATTTTAAAACAGTTAAAATATTAAGAATTGTATTGATACTGAAAGCTTTCGCAAATTACATAGTCTATTTCAATATAAAATTTATAGAGACTTATAACAACTTTAGTGGTGCCCAACCTTTATTTTGTTTCATAGCATTTAATAACTTAAAATTTTTTCTGTGAGCCACAGATATATTTTGCTTTTAATATTTCAAATAAAAAGATATTTTTGAATTAGTTGTAAAAATTATATGTACTATTTTTCAATATTAAATGAAAACAAATTTAAAAGTTTCGTATAGATCACAGAACTACTAAGTCAGAAGAATTTTTTTTTTCAGAATAAGTAAATTATATAATATTTGAAACGAGTTACAGTTTCGGCAACGTGGATATAGCGTCATTTTTCGAAAATCGGCTTCTGTCTATGTAGAATTCTTCCCAAATAACTTACATGTTCTGCATATATAGCGAATTTCCCAGAAAGATAAAATCAACGAATGTTTCAATGAAGGTAAAACTATAAATTTTCCTATAGTACATTTCTTAGAAGTTCAGAAACGAAGGTCCACACATGTGGATCGAGGTAATGAAAATGTTAAGCTTTGAACATGGTCTTTCAAAATTTTATCATAAATTTGAGCAAGTTAAATCTAAGAATTTAAAATGCGTTTGGATGTAATTAGATGGATCTAGTGTTTTTACTTTATCTTTAACCATTGTAAGTACTGGTAAATAATTCTGAGAAGGATATTGCTTTTCATGTTGCAGTTCTGACAACATCTTTATCTTTCTCTCTCAAAAAAAGAAAAATATTTTTTGAGATAAGAACTTTATAGTGGTGATACATTATTTTCGTGAGTAATTTTTTGTTTACAAAACCTATTACTATAGCTAAGGAATGACCGCGAATATTTGTTTTATGACGAAAGATATTGAAAGACTGAAAGAGACATACCCACAATCGGGCATTTTTTATCCTCAGTTTTTGATATGAATTGATTCAATGTGTGAGTAATTCTTTAATTCGTTGTCATTTCGAAAAAACTGGGTGATAAAGGAAAAATAAAATAATATGAGTAGCGCATGATTTACAACATTCTTTAAAAGTTAATCATTGACAGAAGACATTTTTTTCACAATTTTTTTAAATAACATGATAACCTTAAGCAGTACAGAAGGGAAGTACAGTAAAACCTGTTTTTGTGCGGTCCTTTTTTATGCGATTTTGTTTTTGTGCGATTTCTTTTGTGCGATTTTTTTTATGCGGTATATGAATCTTAGCGGCGTTAGCACCAGTTTAATGTTCCTATCAATGTACATATACATGTTGTGGACGAACTCTGATTACGTGTTCTCCTTGACAATGATGTATCTGGATGTGCGATGCTCTGCTCATTTATTTTAAACAGTCTCCTGACAAGGCAGAGTCAGTAACGTGCATGCGTGGGTCACTCTGAAATTTTTGAGATAGAACTAGATTTTTAAAGTTACACTTACAAAATTTTAGGTGTGTTCAGAGTAGTCTCCTCGATTAGCAGCAAACTATTTAACGTATAATTTGAAAACTTCTCCATGTATATGCACAATGAAGAATTAAATATTTTTACAATTTCTTTTGGTCTAATTTAATTATTTAATTTAATTGAAAGCATTCTCTCATCAATTTCATAAATCATTGATGTATTTTCTAATTCCGACTTTTTTTATGCGGTCCCTATCCACCGGATAAAATTTTTTTTAGATAGTATGTCGTACAGAGTTGTTTATTATATGTAAGAATTTATAAAATTTCCGAATACTTTTTTGTACGATTTCTTTTATGCGGTCCCTATCCACAACACAAAAACAGGTTTTACTGTACTCTAATTCCCTTCCAGGTTCCAGAGCTTCTTGAATAATTTAATTCGTTTAAAATTATTTCCGAGTAATAACACAACTTTAATAGAAAAGTATGATTCCTTACGAAGTATGATATAGCATAAATGTATGCCATAGAATAAAAACATGAACTGTAAAAAAGTGTGAAAAAATAATAAAAGAGCACAAGCAACGAAAACGCAAAAAAAAAACCAATGAGCATAAAAATTAGGTTTAATTTAAAAAAAAAAGAAAAAACCTGATACATCAATAGGTAGAGATGAGTGTTGTGCCTTGAATCAGTGTCAGCATTTGTGGCATTTTGTGGTAATACAGAAAATTAGTTCCACACTTTTCCTTATCTTAAATTTATTATTTTTAATAAATACAAAAAATAATTAGATGAATGAAAATAAGAGTTAGTATAGTAATCATAAATAAAAAAGTAAAATGCTTTTTTCTGATTTCCCCCCCTCTTCGTTTTTCCAATGTCATACAACCAATGTTTACAACCATTTTCGTTTAGAAAAACAAAGACAAAAATAACTACGATATTAGAAAAGGAGTAACTGTTATTTGGTTCGAAGAACCCCTACTTCTATCCAAGTAAATTGTAAAAATAAATAGCATATGTAATAAAATATAATTGTTTTATTTGTACCAAAAATCTTCTTAAAATTTATTAATTCTATCAGATTAATCTTAGATTGAGAAAAAAAGTATGTTAAAAACTACTGGAATGTGGTAAAGTTAACCTTGTTTCTGGCTCTATGGGAGTATTAAAAAGTTTGGTAATTTTCCCCGAAGCACTTTGGCAATGTTTTTAGTAAAATTAACAATAAACTACAGTTTTATAATGTGTGATAAAATTCGAAAAACGTGGCAAACTTTGATAGTTTTATCATAATACATTAGAGCATGGTATTAAAAATATTTATAGGGTAAAATTTGCTTTTCAGTTTTGTATTTTGTACTAAATGTGTGGTAATGGGAACTATAGTATAGAACCAAAATTTCTGGTAAGCCGTTACCATTTGAACAAAAAAGTAGCTAAATGAATTTTTTGAATACCGTATATTTTAATTTTTGTTACCAAATTATATATATTTTTTTATTAGGAATGTTATTACCATACAATACGGTGACTTTACCAGAAATTTTTACCAAACCTTTTACCAGAACAGAAGTATTTCTACTGTGTAAAAGCACGACGAAAATAAATAAAATAATATCTACTATAATAAATTTAATATAGATTACAATATTTATATTTTTTTTCCAGATCAGGAGCCCATTTTATATTTATCAAATGTTTATTGTTGTTGTGTGGATGATTCAAGTTTATTATCAATTCGCTTTATGTATCGTTTTGTTGTCCATCATTTCTATCACGGCAACGGTATGGGAAACAAGAAAGGTAAATTAATTCATGATTAGTTAAAAAGGACTAAACTATTTAAACATTTTGAACATATTCAGTTAATTTCATTTCTTAATCTCTTTACATGTTTCAGCAAAGTAGAGCTCTGAAGGAAGCTGTTCGAACTGATGCTATTGTGACACTTTTACGTGATGGGAAAGGTATGGGAATTATGGTAAAAAGTGTAAATTTGTTGTATTGTTAAAACACCAATTATTATTTTCCACGTTAAACATTATCATTGGCGTATCATACACAGTACGAAATTTCGGATCAAATTACTGCAAAAAGTGCCAGCACACACAAGGCCGGTACTTTTTATCGTAAAGTCCATTTTCACCGAAACTGAACAATAATACGATAAACATCTTACTTAACAATAATACGATAAACAGTAATTTTTACAATAATATTTATTGTAAAATCACTGAACCATTGTAAAAATTAATTTTCAGAGTAATATTTATTGTAGAATCACTAAACTACCGTAGTTAAAAAAATATAACTGTAAAAATTACGGTATAATATTTTACGGTAAAAATGAATTTCAAGGTAAAAAGGATTTTACGGATGATTAAGCCAAAGTGCTGGTACATTATACCGGGGTCTGATCTTAGTAGTACCTTATACCGTTGCTTAATTATTACTGTGAAATCCATTTTCACCGAAACATCTTATAGAACAAAATTCCAACAAACCGTAATTTTGACAGTAATATTTATTGTAAAATTACTATATCTCTGTAGTTAAATAAATATTACTGTAAAAATTACGGCATAATATTTTAGTGTAAAAATAGATTTACGGTAAAAAGGATTTTACGGATGATTCACCCATAGAGCTGGTACCTTATACTGTAGTTTGATCCAGAATTTTTTAGAATTTTTTGTAGTATTTTTGTATGGCGAAAAATTGTTCTTGTCTGAGTCCCAAGTAATTATATTTAAAAATATTTAACTTCTCGAAACGCTGACCAGTTTCTCAAGCAACGGGGTTTTGTAAAATCCTACTACCACAGCATATATTATATTAGGTATACTATATTAGGTATATTAATAGACTAGGTACCTATTACCTCAATACCAATAGTACCTGTTATCACAATTCATTAAGCATCATTGGCGCCTATAAAAGTTTGGGATTTATTTAAAGGGAGAATAAGTAAATTAATCTTTTATGATGTTCTAATTAAGTTTCCGCTGCTTATAAACTATTTTTAAAGCTATAGCGATAAAAAAAAACATTTGTAAACTCTTCTTATAGCTTATGCTTATAACTTTTTTAAATACTCTTGTAATTCTATAACTACTTCATAGATTTGCAGAAATAATGTGACAGTAAAATTTTCAATTGAAAAATGAATTATTTTTAATTATTATTTAAATATTAATTTCTATTGTAATAAATGATGGTCAAATTGCTAAGATGGGCTCGGGGCCAATGAACGTTATTGAATGAAAATCGAATTAAAGTTTTTGAACACATGAAAAGTTGCTAGGGAAGATGTAAATAATGATTTACATTTATCTTTAAATTTTAATTTATAATAATTATAACGTATAGTATTTATAATTTTCAGAAGTTCAAAAATCCTCAGATGAGTTGGTACCGGGAGATGTTATAGTACTTCCAGAGACGCAATTCATTATGGTGTGTGATGCAGTGCTTCTCTCTGGAAATTGTGTCGTTAATGAAAGCATGCTAACAGGTAATTTATTTTCCTAAATATGATAAAATGATATTAAACATCAAATTTAAATGAGTTAGTTAAAAACCCAGTTATGCAATTATCTGTTAGGAATTATTCAATTATTACAATTATTTGTTATTGAAATCTTCAAGAATGATTTAAAATATTACGAAAACATTTTAAATCATTCTTGAAAGATTCCGGTCTGCGTAAGTTCATTTGAATTCGCTACTCGCTTTATAATTTTTGTTTTGTGTTTTGTTCTGTATTTTCTTTAAATTTTAATTTTTTTTTCTTGATATGTTTTATTTCGTATATATTTTTTACTTAAAGTGCACTATTTTCATTTTAATTTTTCTAGTGTTCCTCACACTGATATATTTTGCTTTGGCTATATTGATACAATATTAGAAAGCACTCGTTTTTGCGGATATAAATCGTCTGAGCTGATGAAGAGATTTTATCTTTTCTTTATTTTATTTTCTGGATTATTAATATTCTTTTGAAATAAATAAAATCATTGAAATATTTTTAAAAATATTTTATTTTAATAATTTTTTTCTTTTTAAAAAACATCTTTCGGTATAATTTAATGCGATATTTCTGAATAAAGAACAATGCTTTAAGGAAACTTTAAGGCATTTCTCAAGTTGGAATGGAGTAGTAGAAAAAAGCATTTGCTGGTAAAGGCATTCTGTAAACACAACTTCTTATGGAGATGCTAAAATAGATATAGGATGATGTTAGCAAAACACTTGCCGTTCGAGGGCATCCAAGCGACATTACGACTAGAAAATAAAAGTCTTTTTTTTCTAGTTATGAAAACTAAACACTTTTGTGTTGACTGTATGCTATTGTGTATTTATTTATAGTAACCCTAGCAACAAGTAAACATAGCAGCGATTTTACCTTTGGCCCCAGTCGGGCTCAATATGAGTCCTATATGAACATGCACTGAGGGACCAGCATTGGGATGTTCAGATTTTTTAATAATTGTCCAAGAATGACCTATATCAGGTCTACATTCGCCAATATAGAACCTATATTGGCTAAATAATGGATATGAAATATTGGGAGAATCTGACGATTATATATAGGATCGATATTGGTAGTAAAGTGGCTGTAAAATATTAGGTGAATCGAAAAATTCTACATAGGGTCAATATCGAAAAAATAACGGTCTTTTGAACCCTCACTGAGCCAAGATTCATGAATATTGGCCCAATGATGGCCCAAGTTATTTTGCTGCTAGGGAATAGTTAAAGCTAATCATTCATACTTGATGAAATTTTAAAATCGACCGAAGGTGATCGCACCTTTTACCACACTTAAAAAAAAAACTTGAAAATTAAGCTTGTTTTGATGTGCATGTTATAGGAGAGAGCACGCCCATCACTAAAGTGCCCATAGCAAACGACATCAGTTCTCACTACGACACGGCCAATAACAAGAGAAACACTTTATTTTGTGGGACTGAGGTTTTGCATAGCAGAAATGTGGATGGCTCTGGTATAAAAGCTATTGTGTACCGTACTGGTAAGTGATTATTAATGTGACAAAATTTTTATTTCATTTAATTCACTTGATTTCAAGTGTGAGAAATGTAAGCTTTGCAAAAATGTTTTTTATTGTTTTTAATTTACGTTATAGCACGTTAATTTACGTTAACTTCAAATAGTTTTTTTTTTAATGAAATCATTAAGTTACACTAAAAGCAATACAGAAAGATAAACAACAACTTTATTCAATAAATAAGGAAAGTAAAATACAAATATGTTAAAAAAATTTATGATAAAAAAATAAGTAAAAAAATAGTTCAGGTGAGAAAAAAAATGAAATGCAATCGTGTTTTATCTAATAAATAGTGAAAAATCGAAGTAAAAAAATTAAAAATGTTAACTACAATAATAATGCACTTAAAATATGTAAAATACCAATAGAATGCAAAACATGATTTTAAAAAGAGTAGAAAAAACAATTAATACTTAAGGCATATATTTTCAGACGAAAAAATATGAGAGAAAAATAAAAATCTTACAAAAATTGTAATTGCTAAAATTTCAATTTTATTTTGTGGAAATCCAGGGGGAAAATTATGCAAAATCTTTGGATAAATACAGAATAAAGAAAAAACATCTGATTTGGTAAAATTTCACCATTACAGATGATTATGCTGTAATTTAAATATTGTATTTTTCACATAAAATAGAAACTTGATAATGTATAAATTTTATTTTCAACTAAAATTATGAAGTTAGAAAAAGTCGACATACCTTGAGCTTTAAAAAATAGACGCCCGTTTTCAAGACTCAGACGTGAATGAGAAAAATAAAGCAGATTTGAAACAGAAAATGTGTAATTGTCAACAAAAAAGGAAAATAAAAGTCTTTTTATGATGACTTAATGGTTTGAAAAATGAGTTTTGTATAATCAAGTATATTTATCCGTTTCAGTTTCTTGGGACTATTCAAAGATAATATATTCATATTAATTTTTCCTGAAATAATTGCATTTAAATATTACTTTTAGGTTTTTCTACTGCAAAAGGGGAGCTTGTTCGAGCTATTCTCTTTCCTAAGCCTGTTAACTTTAAACTTTATACTGAATTATTCAAATGCATGATCATTTTCTTCGTTCTTGGTAAGAATCAAATGTTATCAAAATTTTACTTTAATTTGTTAATCAAATCTCTGAAATCTTACAAGATATTTTCTTCTTTTTAAGGTATTCCACCAATCATTTACACTTCCATTATATGGGTTCATCTCGGAGTAAGTACTAGAAACATGATTCATTTCATTTCAAATTTTTTTGTTTTCGACTTCAGAAGATAAGTCAAGAACTTATGTTTAAACCCCATGAATAAAAAAAAAATCATTTTGAGTTCTTCCAAGTGCTTTTTTAGCTCAGTTAATACAATGCAATGTATTTTAAAAATAAGTTGAAAGCCTTGATTTAATTTTATTAAGCAAAAAATTTTTTTTATGAACCCATTTTCGGCCCAAGATGCGCAAAAGCACCACTTCAGTTAATATTTTTTATTGGCATTGTGTTTCCTCAATTTTATTTTTCAAATATTTTCAAGAGTTGGAAAAACTTCGGTAACAGTTTCAGTTTGAAAGTTTTCAAACTACTCTAGTTTTTTTAAAACTTGAAACGGTTATGTTTATGGGATATTTATGCTGCGTATGGAATGAGTGCCATGGTTGGCATTCCAAGTTTGAAAATGGAATGTTTGAGTTCAAAGACGTATTTTATTCTGGTCGTCCAGTTGTGTTCGAGGAAGAGCCTTCATACCATTTTTTGCATGAATCTTCGCATCAAAAAGCAAGGAAATTGATAGAGAAAATGTAATATTCCTACACTTTGAGCTCCATAAAAAGGTTGAAAAAAAATCCGGAACTTAGTTGCCAATCCTTGCTTAACTGTTTTATTGAACTTTGCTGTTCTTTGTTGAACTTTGTTCTTATAATGTCGAGGAAAAGCGTGTTATGTATTGGCATTAAGTTCAAATTCATGCAAATAAGACAAAATATGTATGAAACGTACAGGACAAAGTTTTTGCTGGAGTCTTTGATGTTTACATATTTATGTGAACATCAAATTTATGTGAAGATTCGTGATGGCTCTGGGGATAGAGAGTTTGCCTTTCATTGAGGAGAACAGGGTTTGAATACCAGCGATTATTGGTCGATACGAATTCCGCATCCAGCTTGCTTCGACCACAGTGCTGACGTAAAATATCTTCAGTGGTAGACGGACCATGGGCCAGAGTCCCCATCCAGTCAGGCTAACCGAGGAAGGGATTCATGGTTTTCCTCTCCGTGAAACTCAAATGCGGGTTAGTTCCATAAAAAAAAAGACTTCCACGAAGGCAAACTTCTCCCAATCCAGGAGTTCCATTGTCTTCCGGATTGGGTTCAAAATTACAAGGTTACGTAGTTGAACACTAGTTGTCGTAAACCCCAAAATCGGGTCGGCTGCTCAACGACGGTTATAAAATAAAATAAAATAAAAATATTTATGCAAAACCCTAATGTATAATTATTAAATATGTTTTACACACATATTTCTTTCATATTTCAAGGCTTATACTAGAGACACTATCATCATTGTTGTGGATGTACTTACATTCCTTGTACCACCTGTTTTGCCAGCTGTACTTACAAGTATCAATGCACATGCTCAAAGAAGATTAAGAAAACACGGCATCTATTGTCTGAACTCTCGCTACATCAATTTCTGTGGGGGCTTGGACGTCGTATGCTTTGATAAGGTAGTTATTATTATTATATATATTTTAGGTAGTTATAATTAGTATCTATCATTGTTAAGGCTACACGTCATTATTCTCAAAAATGCTTGTATTAAATAATGAATAATCTATGAACCGTAAGGGACAAACCATGTAGTTATGAGAATTACCGTAAAAGTGGAAAAAAGGTTCATGTCCTCAGAACTGATTTTCTGTAGCTGTAGTTTATTTGCGTCGCACGAGAGCTACACAATGGGCTATTGGCGACGGTCTGGGAAACATCCTTGAGGACGATCCGAAGACATGCCATCACAATTTTGATCCTCTGCAGAGGGGCTGACACCCCTCTTCGGTAGCCCAACGACTTGCGCACGAAGTAGAGCACTTTATGGTAGAACAGTTTAACGAGGACCGATACCATACACTCTCGGTTCCTTGGTAGACTGATCCAAGTGGCCACCCACCCACACACTGACCGCACAGCAGTACTGCTTGACTTCGGTGTTCTACTAGGAACCATGTCTTAATGATCAGCCAACAGCGGGACCAGAACTGATTTAAGTTGAGTAAATAGCAAAAGTATAAACAGAACCTGAATCTGTGAGAGAAAGCGCTTGATTTTTCTCAGCTAAAATGATCGTCTAATTACTTTATAAGGCATTAGCTACAATGCCTTTTACTCAAGTGAAGAAAAAGGGATTTAAAAAAAATACTAATTAAATGGGATTCAGAGGAAGAATTTTGAATAAAATGTCAAACTTAATTTAGTTAACTTTAAAAATTATTGTCAATAAATATTTTCCGTCCCCTTCCCACAAAAAAATCTATATAGCACTCATCAAGTTGCAATTGAACAACATGTTTTATTTTTTAAGACTTATTATTTCAAGTATTGCTTATCAAGTATTGCTTATTCTAAAACATTTTAGTTTTTAACGAATCCTTTTCAAGAATGTTAAAATTTTGATAAATGCTTTTCCAGAACATTTTAAATTCTATATAAATTGAATTTTAGTATTTTAATTCATTTCATCCATAATTTTTCTAGACTGGAACTCTCACAGAAGATAGTTTAGATATTTCTGGAGTTGTACCAATTGATGATGGCAGGTAAATTTTGTTTCGAATTTAATTGAATCTGAAACTGACAATAAAAAGAACCAAACTTGCAAGCAGTGCAAAATATTGAGAAATGTGCATAATTTTACCCCATTTTTAAGTAAAAATACTTTATAACACAGCTTTATGACATTTGTTAAAAATTCATTCGTTTTGCAAAAATTTACTTAATTTATCTTTATGAATAAATATTTCCAAAATAGGTAACTTATTTAACGCCATCAATTCAATTAAGATCGATTAACTTTCTACAATAATGTACCCATTTCTTCTGTAAAGAGAAAAATAAACTGATGGTTATTGCTAAACAAACAAACAAAAAACTAATGCTTGTTACTTGTTTTTATTTTTATTAAAAAATTCGTATAAAAATAAGTTTTTAAATATTTAGAAACGCAAGAACTTTTAGTTTAAACTTTGACTATTAAACTTTTTTTAAACAACATTTAAATTTATATTACTAATGGATTTCTTATGGCATTTAATTAATTGATTAAAAATTTTCATAAAAAAAATATGTAAACGCAAACAACTAACTCGTTAGATTTCATAACTCAATTTAAGCATCAAGTTCTTTATTAGTACTGTAAATGAACAAACAGCAATAATTAAATGCTGAAATTAGCTGAAATTGAATTCTGTCATGAATAACTATTTTAAAAAAAATTTCTATTGAATGCTGTGCTACTCACAAAAAGTGATTTTGCTTAAAAAAATATATGTATATATATCTATATATATATATACATATATATATTATTTTTGATAAAAAATGGGGTAGTTCAAAATGCGATAGTATTATATTATTCTTTAATTATTGCTTTTCCTTAAACTTGAATTTTGTTCATGGGCTTTAAAATATAAATTTTAGGCTTTTTACATTCTTGCGTGCAAAAAATTATAATCCAATATTTTAAAGTTAGTGTTTTGTTTGTAAGATATAAAATATCGCATTTTATTTCATTTGCATGAAATTCTGCCTCGTGGTATTTTATTTATGCCAGATTGCCCCGTAATAATTTGATTGAACGAGATTCTGCCTCAAGGTAGTTAGAACGAGATTCTGCCTCAAGGTAGTTAGAACGAGATTCTATCTCAGGGTAGTTAGAACGAGATTCTGCCTCAAGGTAATTAGAACGAGATTCAGCCTCAAGGTAGTTAGAACGAGATTCTGCCTTAAGGTAGTTAGAACGAGATTCTGTCTCAGGGTAGTTAAAACGAGATTCTACCTCAGGGTAGTTAGAACGAGATTCTACCTCAGGGAAGTTAGAACGAGATTCTGCCTCAAGGTAGTCAGAACGAGATTCTGCCTCGAGGTAGTCAGAACGAGATTCTGCCTCGAGGTAGTTAGAATGAGATTATGTCCCATTATATTTTTTATGAGTGAGATTCTGTCACGTAGTATATTGCTCTGTTCTGCTCAATGATATTTTGTTGAGTGATAGATCTGAAAATTTAGTTTTTCAGTAAGTAGCCAGTGACCAGTAGACTCTGATGACTTATTAGTCACCTTTTCCTCAAACTTAATGATTCAGTGCCTGATATTGATGATCATTTTCATTTAATAGCCACTTTGCCAACTTTTTCTTATTCTTGTATTAAATTTCATTTAAAAAGAAAAATTAATATTAGACATAATCTACGGCTATAAAAAGTAACTAATAAGAATAAAAATGCTATTAATGTGTGCCAAAATTTAGCGAAAACATACTGACGGAATTTTTAAAATTATTTGGGAAGGTAAAATGCATTTAATGTATACATTACAACTTTTAAATATGTGAATTGTTAAAGAACTCTCTTTCAACGTGAATTTTTTTACCACAAATTGATGGATTCTGAAGGATCAAAATTTTGAGTTGAGACATTGAACAGTTTAATGAAAATTGTGTTTGCCAGTTACTTTCTGCATTGCTGTACTTTTATCATTGAACAATTTTCTTAAAAAAGAGGATAGTTGTTTATTAAGATTAAGTCGTAACTTTTTCTTGTTCACTCTCCGCGTGGTGGATGGAGAATGGTTATTTTCAGGTCTATTGAGTGATATCCCCGATAGTTTGACTCAATAAATTTTTCCTCTTCTTTTATGTTTTGAGTAATGATAATTTTAAAAAAAATATACTCTAGTAATATTATTTAAACGTTTTGCTGGGTAGAAACGCAATCGTGGAGCAACACAATATCACATACATACATATACATATCCCTCTTCACTCCGAATTGGAGCATAGGGCTTCTATCATAGCTTTCCATCTCGCTCTATTTGCAGCTAGATATTGCCTCTATTGTTTACAATTCGTTTACAGTCGTCCTGCTCCAAGTATTTTTAGGACTTCCTCTTTTTCTATTTCCCATAGGATTCCAATAAAAAAAACATGTTTTACCTTGAATTTTTCAAGTTTACGTAGAATATGTCCCATCCATTTTCACTTACGTTTTTTTAATTTCCAGATCAATTCGTTTCCGTTTTGCTTTTCTGAAGATTTCTGCATTGCAAATTTTATGGAACCACTTGATACGCAATATTCTTCTTAAACAAATGCTAATAAATACTTGAAGCCTTTCATGCTATTTTTTATCGCAGTACCATGTCTTGAATCCATATAGTAAGACAGATTTAACATTAGCATTGAGAATTCTAACTTTTGGTTGGTTGTTTCCAATGCCATTCACCCCACGGTCAAGCCTGCTTGGTGAAACCGAGCAAATTTAAGGCAGAGTGTCCGTTTCTTGTTTTTCAGTGGCGTCATCTATGGCCAAGAATACGACTCCTGCCACACCCGTTTTATAGGGTGGACCAATTCATACATCCATTCATTCATCCACCGATCGTAATTTCAACCTGAATCAGAGAACGATCTATCTCCAATGTTAGAATTTGTTATGTTTTTTTTTTTCAAATTTATTGAGAATAACGTAACTACTTAAAACAATATCACAGCTAATCTAAAGAACATTTTATTCAAATGCCAATGCACTGACAAGTTTCATCAAAATTTGTAGGTTTGAAAGAGCGGTCAAGCATTTAAATCATTTGCCCAACAGTCCGTTGATGAAGGCTATGGCCACCTGTCATTCTCTATCGAAAGTCAATGGAAAACTTCTTGGTCATACAGTGGATGTTAAAATATTTGAAGCTATAGGGTGGGTGAGTATCTAATATTATTTAACGCAAAATATGAAATGATTTTAATATAAACTACTAATTGATAACTAAAAATTTGGTTTATTCAAAGAAATATTGCAGTGTGATTGTGTCAAGGAAAAAGATTTTACTTCCCTCATAGACATAGTACTTTAGTTTTGTAATATTAAGTATAGCCCAAAACAAAAAGTGAAAAACTAATAACTTTAGAAGTGAATAGTTTCTTTAGAATTATGTAGCGATAAAAAGGAGTTTTGCAGAAAATTAGAAAAAATTGGATTCTTTGACAAACCCGTTGGTTCACAAAAGTTATACTTGCCAATTAAAGTTATATTGCAGGTATGATTATGTCAAGGAAAACGATTTTACTCCACTCATAAACATAATACTTTAGTTTTATAATATTAAACATAGCCCAAAACAAAAAGTGAAAGAATAATAACTTTAGAAGGGAATACTTCTATTAGAATAATGTAGCGATAAAATGAAGTTTTATAGAAAATTAGAAAAAAATTGGATTCTTTGACAAACCAGTTGGTTCACAAAAGTTATACTTGCCATAAATGTATGAAGTAACAAAGACAAAAAAAAACTATGAAAACGGGAATATACTAGCAAAACAACTCTCCATTCTTAATAAGAAACATGTCTCAAAATAATCTTGCATTGCAAAAAGTTTTAAAAATCGTAAATTGTTCACTTTTATATTTGCAACACTTTTGCTAATGACTTTGCATGTTTTGGTCAAATGTATTTTGCTTCTTACCATAACTTATAATATGGCATATCTGGATATTTTCAAACACTGTATGTGTAAATGTATATGTTTATTGTATATTTAAATACTGTATATCTGTAACTGATGAACAAGTTTTGATGTGATTAAGTTTTAAAAGAACACATATTGCAAAAAAGAAATATATATATAAAAAATTCGCAATATGTCCAATATTAGCTGAAATTATGCTGTCACATTTGCATAATTCAGATTAAAAAATTTTGTTCTAAAATTTTTTTGTAAATATTTCATGATGTCTACTGGTTTTTTAAAAAATGACGTTTTATAAAGGGAATCCGTGAATTAAGTCTTGAGTGAATCTTGCAGAGCAAAAATTATTTTAAAAAATATCTTAAATTGCCCACTCTTATTTTGTCAATACATTTTGCACTGAAATTCGTTTGTTTCGGACTAATAAACTGTGTATCAAAATCTTTCAGCAAATTTTTCTTGTTATATATAGATACTTTCCAACCAAATTTTGCTCACTTTTTAATGTAAATTAAGTTTTATATAAATTCCATTTTTCAAGAAATTATAAAAAATTATCAAAGTGTCCACACTTGTATTTAGCAATGCATTACTCTGAATTTCGTTTGTTTTGGACTAAACAACTCTGCTTCTAAATCTTTCTATAAATATTTCACGCCTTACATAGATATTTTTAAACAAATTGACGCTCGTTTTTTATAGTAAATTAAGTTTTATGAAAATTCCGTTTTCAAAAAATTATAAAAAAATTCTCAAATTGTCCAACCTTATATTAGCAATGCATTTGCTCAGAATTTCGCTTGTTTTGGGGTAAACAACTCTGTTTCAAAATCTTTCTATGAATATTTCTTGTTATATATAGGTATTTTCCAACAATTTGAAGCTCATTTTTTACTGTAAATCAACTCTTTTTTCTAAAAAATTATAAAAAATTTTCAAATTATCTACTATATCTCTACATCTAATCTACTATATCTAATTATCCACATTTGCTCTGAAATTCATTTGTTTTGGAATAGACAACTCAGTTCTATAATCTTTCAAAATATATTTCTTGCTATATATAGGTAAGAAGAAAATAAATTGACTATCGTTTTTTAATGTGAACTAATTTTTATAAAAATTCAACTTTGCTAAAAATTATAGGAAATTCTCAAAGTTGCCATCCTTATATTAGCAATACATTTTCCCTGAATTCCGCTTGTTTTGGACTAGTCAAACTCTGTTTCAAAATGTTTCTATGAATATTTCGTGCCATACATAGGGATTATTCAACAAATTGACGCTTTTTGTATTCTTCTTACATTTTTTACCCTTTGATGTTTACAAACCTAACATAACTATGTGATATCAGATTAGTTAACTTCCTCCGTAAGAAGAAAAAGGAAACCATCTCCCATTTTTTCCACACTTTATAATTATGTGCCTTCTGTTGATCAAGTATCCTCAGTGTCTTCTTGTTGTCCTTTCTTGACAGTATACTTGGTAAATCAACATTCAGTATTATCTATAACCTCAAAAGCTATCACACACAATTAGAGTCGAGTGTTTTTTTACTGCTGTTCTAACATCTCTTGCAAAAATTTAAGATGTTTTCGAGGTTGTTTTGAGATGTTAGGGTTTATTTGAGTTTTGTTTGAAATTGACTTCAAAAACAATCTTTAAATACACACTTGAGGTTGTGTTAAGGTTTATGAAATTCTACCTTAGAGCAACTATCTGAGAGAAGTTGTTTTTGAGGTGTGCACATGTTATCTTTTCTACACTTCAAGCAAGTAAGTTTGCTTGAGATGTGAATAATTTCACCACATTTGAGCTAAATATTTTGCTGAGCTATATTATGAGATTGATTTTATGAGGTGTAAAGGAGGTTGAAATTGAGGTTTATTGATGAGGTTATTTTTGGTGCAAAACATAACCTCATTTTCTACCTCAGGTGTACTTTTTACACCTGTTTTCCTCAAAATACCTCTTTTTTGTAAGGGATTAAATATGCATATTTGTTTACATTAATAATTTCACTCAGACGGCAATCCGAATATTTTTTATATAAATGGTCATTATAATAATTACTCTGGCTGTTCTTTTATCACTTGAGTATCTTTAAGTTTTATCAATTGATAAAGTACTCAATGATTTCATCATCTCAATTAACTTTGTTAGAAATATCTTTAGATAAACTAATAAAAAAACTACTATTATAGTATCAACAATTAATAATTAATAACGTTATTGAAAATTATAGTGAAATTGTGTGAATATTGAATCAATGAATAGCTCATACCTATTGCTTGAAAATCTCGCAAGTATAATTTATAACGCTTTGCTTATTTTTTGGAGACTAAGGCACATAATACGCGAAGAAAAAAAATTCTGGAAAAATTATGGCACTGTTTGATTAAGACTTCTAGTAAAAAGCCCCATTATTCTGGTAATAACACCAAAACAAAAAATTATTTTAACTATTCATATAGTAATGGATCACTGGTAATTCTGATTTTCAAAATTATAGTTCTTATTAATAAAAATACAAAACTGAAGAGTAAATTTAACCGAATAAATGGTTTTCATGCCATTATCTAATTACCAAATTTGACCACATTTACGAAATTTTAAGATAGTAATTCTGTTATAAAAGAATATTTTGTTGTTAATTTTACCAAAATCATTACCAAAGGTCTTCAGTAAAAATTGATATTTTTGCTATTCTGATAAAACCAGAAACATGGTAATTTTTTTAAATCACATTTTGGTAGTTATAATATACTTTTTTTCTCAGTGTATGAAGATATACTTTCTCAATCAGTAATTTATTAATCAAAATCATCATAAGATTGTAAAGATTCCTCAAAAATATAACTAAAAGTGTTTTCTTGATATGTAGACATCAATTATAGCCATGTTAAATTTGAAATTTGAATAAACTAACAGGCACTGAAAATTTTGATTGGCAATATAATAGGTATTTATGTGGATTATTTTTTTTTTTCATTTTAGGATTTGGAAGAGCCTGATTTTGGTGATCAAGTACCGTTTGAAAGAGTGCCTCCGCGAATAGTTTATCCTCAACCTACCGAAACTTCACCATATCAGGTAAAATGTAGACGTTTTCATCAAAATTTGAATGCACTCTTATGTACTGAACATTACTCACTTATTCAACTTAAATTTAGCAAGCTAAGAGATTTTAAGGATAGAAAATAGTAAAGGATGGAAACATTAAATATTTCTAGGCAGCTATATAAAGTATAGAATCGGCAAACTAAAGTTATTACCCCCAATATGGTGACTATTTCTACTTTTATTTAAACCAAAAAAAAAATTCTGCAAGCGATTACAAGCACATATTAGTAATAGTTAAGAAATGTTCGGTTTCCTGAGCAAACCAGAAAATTTCTTCACGTCATATGCTTCAAATATTATAAAAAATATTTACATAATTCTGAAAATAATGATGCCGTTAACTGAGAAGGCAGTAAACGATGTTTAAAAAATAATTGTCATTCACAGTCACAACGTGACGAGTTAAACTGACAGAAGTCCGGGAAAATAGTTTATTTGTGACTAAATCAAAGCTTAACCCTGTCCCGCCCCCGTCAGAGGGCATCCGGAGAATACTGTAGACTCTAAGTGCACGTATGTGACCTC
This sequence comes from Parasteatoda tepidariorum, assembly GCF_043381705.1. Classification (NCBI taxonomy): domain Eukaryota; kingdom Metazoa; phylum Arthropoda; class Arachnida; order Araneae; family Theridiidae; genus Parasteatoda; species Parasteatoda tepidariorum. The sequence continues at coordinate 31,785,171 of NC_092207.1, read as the reverse complement.
TCAGTAAAAAAAAAGGAGGATTCAAAAAGGTAGGCTTGGTGGAGATTCATGACAACACCAGAAGGCCTCAAAGAATTTAATGAAATCTTAAAATTAACAATAGTAGTTACTAAGAAAATAGAATTTAGGAGTTTGAGTGCTTAAACATAATGGGCGAGGCATCAAAAAAAAATTGAACAAAGGTAAACATATTGTGATGATGAAAAATATCAGAATTTGCCCAAAAGCCCATGAAAATGGATACAATTTCAAAAACAAGAGTTACGGCGAGGCAGCCGTAAAGAAAAATCCTCAAACAAGAGGAAACTCAAAACATGAATAATTAGAAAAATTTACAAAATTTTGAACAATAAATAAATCGAAAATCATTTTTAAGGAACACAAATACAGTATTTGCGAAGGTTACAAGATAAAATAAATAAATAAGTAAATAAATAAATAAATATATAAAGTAATATTAATTTTGAAATAATATTAAAAATACTATTAGCATACAGAAAATTATTTGTGACTAAATAGAAAACATTTTTTATTATTACTCCAGTTATCAATTCCAACTCCAGTTATCAATTATCAAAGCTTGTTATTAATTTTGAAACTTGGCGAAATAAAATTTTGTTTCCTAAGCAGAAGATAGCAAACAGTGCATTTCTATCTTCTTTCGTTTTTTTTAATTGATTTAACAAATGATTACTTTACTATCTTCGTTGAGATAGTAATTCTT
>NC_092207.1:31742354-31784073 GCF_043381705.1 Parasteatoda tepidariorum | reverse complement strand
TTTTTTTTAATTTTAATTTTATTTTACTTTGTATGTCTTTTTTCTCTTCATTTTCATGCATTGTCATCCAATTCTGAACTATGTGCCAAATTTGAAGTTAGTAGCTAGTCGGGAAGTTAGTTTAAAATCTATTACAAAATTCCACCCGGACAGACATACACGAAGGCAAGTTTATATAAACGTGGTAAGAATAAAAAACTTGCAAGCAGTGCAAAAGATTGGGAAATGTGTATAATTGTACGCTTTTTTTTAAAAGTAAAAATACTTTTCAACACAGCGTTATGACTTTTGATAAAAATTGATTCGTTTTGCAATAATTTACTCAATTTATCTTTATGAATAAATATTTCCAAATTTTTATGTAGGTAACTTATTTAACTTGATCGATTAACTTTTTACAATGATGTATCCATTTCTTCTGTAAAGAAAAACAGAAACTGATGGTCATTGCTAAACAAACAAACAAAAAACTAATGCTTGTTACTTGTTTATATTTTTATTAAAAAATTCTTATAAAAATAAGTTCTTAAATAAATAGAAACGCACGAACATTTAGTTTAAACTTTGACTATGAAATTTTTTTAACAATATGTAAATTTTTATTATTAATGGATTTCTTATGGCATTTACTTAATTAATTAAAAAAATTCGAAAAAAAATATGTAAACGCAAACAACTAACTCCTTAGATTTTATAACTCAATTTAAGCATCAAGTTCGTTTTTAGTATTGTAAATGAACAAACAGCAATAACTAAATTTCAGAAATTGAATTCTGTCATGAATAATTATTTTGAAAGAGAATTTCCATCGAATGCTGTGCTGCTCACAAAAAGTGATTTTGCTTTAAAAAAATATTTTTAATAAAAAATGGGGTAGTTCAAAATGCGATAGTATTATATTATTGTTTATTTATTGTTTTTCCTTAAACTAGAATTTTATTCATAGTGTTTTGTTTGTAAGATATTAAATATCGCGTTTTATTTCATTTGCATGAAATTCTGCCTCATTGTGTGTGCGAGATTGCCCCATAATAATTTGTTTGATCGAGATTCTACCTCAAGGTAGAACAAGATTCTGCCTCAAGGTAGTTAGAAAGAGATTATGTCCCATTATATTTTGTATGAGTGAGATTCTGTCACGTGGTATATTGCTTTGTTCTGCTCAATGATATTTTGTTGAGTGATTGATCTGAAAATTTAGTTTTTCAGTAAGTAGCCAGTGACCAGTAGACTCTGATAACTTATTAGCCACCTTTCCCTCAAACTTTATGATTCAGTGATTGATATTGATGATCCTTTTCATTTAATAGCCACTTTTTGTCAACTTTTTCTTCTGCTTGCATTAAATTTTATTTAAAAAAAATTAATATTAGAAATAATCTACGGCTATAAAAAGTAACTTCAAGAATAAACATTTTATAAATATAAGCTGAAATTTAGCGAAACATACTGACGGAATTTTAAAATTATTTGGGAAGGTAAAATGCATTAAATGTATGCATTACAACTTCTAGTAAATATGTGAATTGTTAAAGAACTCTCTTTCCACATGTATCTTTTTACCACAAATTAATGGATTCTGAAGGATCAAAATTTTGAATTGCGACATTGAACAGCCTGATGAAAATTGTGTTTGCCAGTTACTTTCTGCTGTACTTTTATCATTAAACGATTTTTTTAAAAAAAGTAGATGGTTGTTTATTAAATTTAAGTCGGCAGCTTTTACTTGTTCACTCTCCGCGTGGTGGATGGCGAGTGATTATTTTCAGGTCTATTGAGTGATCTCCACGATATTTTGACTCAATAAGTTTTTCCTTTTTTTATGTTTTGAGTAATGATAATTTTTAAAAAAATATACGCTAGTAATATTATTTAAACATTTTGCGAGGGCAGTATCGTTGAAACGCAATCGTTGAGTAACACAATATCACATGCTTACGCATACATATCCCTCTTCACTCTGAATTGGAGCATAGGGCTTCCATCATAGATTTCCATCACTCTCTATTTGTAGCCAGGTATTGCCTCTCTTCACGCCTTTTCTATTGTTTACAATTCGTTTACAGTCGTTCTGCTCCAAGTATTTTTAGGACTTCCTTTTTTTCTATTTCCCAAAGGATTCCAATCGAAAAACACGTTTTACCTTAAATTTTTTAAGTTTACGTAGAATATGACCACTCCATTTTCATTTACGTTTTTTTTTAATTTCTAGATCAATTCCTTTCTGCTTTGCTTTTCTAAAGATTTCTGCTTTACAAATTTTATGGAACCACTTGATACGTAAGATTCTTCTTAAACAGATGTTAATAAACACTTGAAGCTTTTCATGTTATTTTTTTATCGCAGTACCATGTCTTAAATCCATATATTAAGACAGACTTAACATTAGCATTGAGAATTCTAACTTTTGGTTGATTGGTTCTAATGCCACTCGAAACACGGGCAAGCCTGCTTGGTGAAACCGAGCAGATTTAAGGCAGTGTGTCCGTTTCTTGTTTTTCAGTAGCGCCATCTATGGCCAAGAATACGACTTCTGCCACACCAAACATCACACCCGTTTTATAGGGCGGACCCATTCATACATCCATTCATTCCTCCACAGATCGTAATTTTGACCTGAATCAGAGAACGATCGATCTTCAATGTTAGAATTCGTTATGTTTTTTTTTATTTTTTATAATTTATAACATAACTACTTAAAACACTATCACAGATTATCTAAAGAACACTGTATTGAAATGCCAATGCACTGACAAGTTTCATCAAAATTTGTAGGTTTGAAAGAGCGGTCAAGCATTTAAATCATTTGCCCAACAGTCCGTTGATGAAGGCAATGGCCACTTGTCATTCTCTTTCGAAGGTTAATGGAAAACTTCTTGGCCATACAGTGGATGTTAAAATATTTGAAGCAATAGGGTGGGTGAGTATCTAATATTATTTAATGCAAAGTATTAAATGATTTTAATGTGAACTACTAATTGATAACTAGAAATTTGGTTTATTTAAAGAAATATTGCAGTATGATTGTGTCAAGGAGAAAGATTTTATTCCACTCATAAACATAGTACTTTAGTTTTATAATATTAAACATAGCCCAAAACAAAAAGTGAAGGAATAATAACTTTAGAAGTGAATAGTCTTATTAGAATTAAGTAGCGATGAAAAGGAGTTTTATAGAAAATTAGAAAAAATCGGATTCTTTGACAAAAAAGTTGGTTCACAAAAGTTATACTTGCCATAATTGTTTGGAGTAACAAAGAAAAAAACCATGAAAACGGGAATATACTAGCAAAGCAACTCTCCATTTTTAATAAGAAACATGTTTCAAAATAATCTCGCATTGCAAAACGTTTTAAAAATCGCAAATTGTTCACTTTTATATTTGAAACACTTTAGCTTACAACTTTGCATGTTTCGGTCAAAAGAATTTTGCTTTATAATATTTCTTACCATAACTTATAATATAGCATGTCTGGATATTTTCAAACACTGCATGTGTAAATGTATATGGGCATTGTATATGTAAATAATGTATATCTGTAAATCACATTTTGGAAGTTATGATGTACTTTTTTTTCTCAGTGTATGAAGATATACTTACTCATTCAGTAATTATTGATCAAAATCATCATAAGATTGTAAATATTCCTCAAAAATATACATAATTGTGTTTTCTCTTGGTATATGGACATCAATTATAACCATGTTAAATTTGAAACTTGAATAAACTAGCAGTCACTGAAAATTTTAATTGGCAATATAATAGCTACTTATGTGGATTATTTTTTTTTTCATTTTAGGATTTGGAAGAACCTGATTTTGGTGATCAAGTACCGTTTGAAAGAGTGCCACCTCGAATAGTTTATCCTCAACCTACCGAAACTTCACCATATCAGGTAAAATGTAGACGTTTCCATCAAAATTTGAATGCACTCTTATGTACTTAACATTACTCACCAATTCAACTTAAATTTAGCAAGTTAAAAGATTTTAAGGATAGAAAATAATAAGTGATAGAAACATTAAATATTTCTAGGCGACTATATAAGGTACAGACTTGGTAAACTGAAGTTATTACCCCAAATACGGTGACTATTTATTTTCTTATTTAAGTCCAAAAAAAAAAATTCTGCAAGCGATTACAAACACATATTAGTAATAGCTACGAAGTGTTCGTTTTCCTGAGCAAACCAGAAAATTTCTTCACGTCATATGCTTCAAATATTATAACAAATATTTACATAATTCTGAAAATAATAATGCTGTTAGCTGAGAAGGCAATAAACAATGTTTAAAAAAAGATTAACCTTCACAGTCACAGCGTGTGGAGACAAACTGACAGAAGTCTGGGAAGATAGTTTATTTGTGACTAAATAGAAAACATTTTTTTATTATTACTCCGGTCTCTTAGCAAAGTTTGTAATTAATTTTAAAACTTGGCGAAATAAAATTTTGTTTCCTAAGCAGAATATAGCAAACAGTAAATTTTATCTTCCTTCATTTTTTTAATTGATTTAACAGGGGATTACTTTACTATCTGCGTTGTTAATTTACCAATGATTTCAAAACAGACAATTATACTATTTTCTCATGTCTAGCCAGCTTCTGCAATTGCCGTCGTGAGACAGTTTCCCTTTGAATCTCTACTTCGCAGAATGTCCGTGGTAGCCAAATCTCAAGGTAGTAGGCACTTTGAAGTGTACTTGAAGGGAGCTCCAGAATTGGTCAGCTCTTTGAGCAAACCTGAAACAGGTATGTAATCGATTTATGTTGTAGTTTCTTGAATTTGTTGAGCTAGCGTAACTATTGTTTATTGTAACTATTGTTAGATCATCACTTTGTTTATTTTTTTAAATGGTCTGATTGCATTCAATTTTTTTTCTAAACATTGGATCTAGTTTCATTCTTAAATTCAATTCAAATTATTCATTTTTATGGCTATTTTTTCAGTTCCGGATAACTTTAAAGAAGTTTTGGAGTTCTACACAAGACAAGGATTCAGAGTGCTGGGCATAGGAAACAAAGTATTGCCGGATGACTTCGTGTGGGATGACGTATTGAGGTTACCAAGGTAACAATTTCTACCGAAAAATAGTTTTAAAATTGTTTAGTAAGAAATACTTATGAATCTTTTGAATCATAGAATAAAAAACCAAGTTGCATTTTAATTTAAGCAAAGATATTTTACGTACATGTTATGGCAAAAACCCGAAGTCTGGTAAATCTTAAATTTTACCTGCAATACTCAGCTTTCATCAAAGTGGTTTGATGAAAGTTCGAAACATGCTTTAATATGATTCCATTTCAGCGTTTTACCTTTCAAGTTAAGACTAGGATTTACCAAGTCGGTAAAACCTAGAAAACCATCTGAATTCGAGCTTTTACAGTAACATAACATAATATAAAAGAACATTAAGTATTTTAAGAATCCAATGGTTCGATTCAAATCCCAAGAATGAACTTGGAAAGAAGTACTAAAAGATTATTAGATGGAAAAGCACGAGGATCAATATCTGGATTAAGACTAATAAATAGATGGAAATAGCACATAAAAGAAAATTTAAAATTACCAACTACAAGAAAAAAGGGAGCTAACTGAAAATAATGGTAAAATATTCTGAAAAAGTCCAGGTTCTGCAAGAGATTGCCTGACTTGATGATGATTGTGATTTTAGAACAATCTAACAATAGCAAAAAGTGTAATAATGTAAAAAGAATTAATACAATATTTACTGATAAAAATATTTAGTTGAACTTATTTAATACAAAACTGATGCAGTTAAAATATATTTCATTGTTTTAGAGAAGAGTTAGAATGTGACATGCAGTTTCAAGGTCTAATTGTCTTACAAAACAGATTGAAACCTGAAACCGTTCCAACTTTGAATGTATTAAAAGCTGCTGACATAAGAACTATCATGGTGACAGGTACACTACATTTTTTTAGTATATTTCAATAAATAAACAACAATATAAGATCAGTGCAAATTTCAACAAATCAAAATTTTTAAAATATGTTTCATACAATAAAAGTAATTTGCATTATCCTTCTTTTTTAAATGATTTGAATTTTTGAAATAGTTTATCGAATGCTATATCCTATTTCCTTATGTTATTCCAATATTTTTGCAGTTCATGTTTGACCTGAACAATATTGTTACTATGAACAATATTGTTACTTGAATATTCAGTTATAGGCTCAAAGAGGGTGGTAGCAAGGTTTTAAGTCCTGTAGAATCTAATACCCACTAATCTGACAATCATGAAATCAAAATTTCGAATAGCATGGTGACATGAAAAAATGCCACGGAATACGATAAAAAAGTGCGTGAATGTTTCGGTAAAGAAAGCTAAGAAATTCATGCATTGGCTATGAATCGTGATGCCGAGGTCTGTTTACCTTCCAAATTATTGAAAGAAAATGTGTTGCAGATAATGAATGTGAAATGTGTTGGAGGTGAAGAAATAATGAAAAATGACTATAGCTAATGAATAAATATAGCAATGAATAAAACATCGCAATAAATATATGCTAAGGAATAAGTGCAGCAATTATACAACTGTTCCACAAATTTTATGCAAAATAATTAACACATATGTAAGGAGAATCTTTAAAAATAGATTGATTTCCACTCGCTTTAAAAAAAATTTAATAAAAAGATGTTAATGATTTACTTTAATTGAGAAAAAGATTAAATGAGATAACAATTCAGTTTTTAAATCATGAAAAATATGTGACGCTGATTTTAGCTAGACAATCTGGTAGTTTTAATATTTTAAAACACGCTTCTTTCGCTATTAGATAGTGATTTCAATAACATACCTCGTTATATATATATATATTCTAACAATAGCAAAAAGTGTAATAATGTAAAAAGAATTAATACAATATTTACTGATAAAAATATTTAGTTGAACTTATTTAATACAAAACTGATGCAGTTAAAATATATTTCATTGTTTTAGAGAAGAGTTAGAATGTGACATGCAGTTTCAAGGTCTAATTGTCTTACAAAACAGATTGAAACCTGAAACCGTTCCAACTTTGAATGTATTAAAAGCTGCTGACATAAGAACTATCATGGTGACAGGTACACTACATTTTTTTAGTATATTTCAATAAATAAACAACAATATAAGATCAGTGCAAATTTCAACAAATCAAAATTTTTAAAATATGTTTCATACAATAAAAGTAATTTGCATTATCCTTCTTTTTTAAATGATTTGAATTNAGCAGAGCAGGCTTATCTGTCAATCTCATGACCGGCAGAACTGGAGTTCGAGTCCTAGTGTTGACACCACAATATTTCCTCCATTCCCTTCAACAAATGAAGAGTTTCCAGTGTCCGGCACTCTCCAATGCCCATTACCTTATCGAAAAGTCGAGCTTCTATGTCTAATTAAATAATAATTTTTTTTTGCGTTTTTGAAAAATTTTAGTTGTCAATGGTTAAAAAACCGTATAGTTTTGTATTCATGGTTTTATAACCATACTTTTTGCAAATGGTTTCAAAACCATAAAGGAAAAAAAGGTTCTTTCCCAGCAAGCTTTACGGTTAATCAGATGGTCAGACAGCTGCTAGTTATTTTACCATAATTTTAGGATGAAAATTTTAACAGTGTGTTATAATATTTTACAGGAGATAATCTTTTGACGGCTATCACTGTTGCTAGAGATTGTGGAATGATTGAAGAATATGATTCCGTCATATCCGTTCAAGCAAGTATCGTTGGAACAGAATCTTCAAAAATGGATGACAAACCACGCCTTCAGATCCACTATAACTATGCTAAACTTCCAGGATTCAGTGAAAAGCTCAACATGGTTCAAAATGGTATGATTGATGTAAGTAGCGGATGATTAGTTCGTTAAAGTAATTTATTTCAAAGATATAAAAGATAATATTATGGATGGATATAATATATAAATGTGTTTGAAATTGTACACTTTGAGCAATTTGCTTTACGTATATATCTTAGACGATACCCACAACCTAATTTATCCTTTAGTGCCTAAAAATATAATATAAAAATTTTAGATCTCTTCATATATTTTTAAAGGAAAAGAGAACTATCGTATGTGAATTACTAAAATCATTTTTTCAGGATATTTGCGCTCCTACAATCGAGAATTCAAATTACCACTTAGCGATGGAAGGGACAACATTTAATTTGATAAGGCTTCACAACACCCAGTTACTTGATAAAGTAAGTGTATGCATATTATAAATATTAAAAGTTTTTAAATGATGCTTTTAATAAAGGTATTTTCATAAATCTCGTTTAATAATTATAACAAACCTCAAAAAATTTTCTACTAGTAAATATATCGTTTTTCTGTTAATTTTAAGAATTCTTAAGAAACTAGAAATTCAGAAATTATATTCGTACTGATATTTTGGAAATTTATCAATCTAAAAATGAATCGATTGTATAAATATGATTTTATATAATTTTTTAGAAATTATTTTCAGTTTTACTAGGATTGAGTAAGAAAATATTTTGCAGTTGTTCAAATGTAATTCAGATAATTCTAAATAGCAAATATATTTTATTTGCGTTTATTTATGAATACTAGATAAATCATTAATAAGAAGCGTGATGTTAATTTTAAAAATTCAAGATTAAAAATGCAGTTTAAAAAAAATTGGAAAACTTTAGAAAATTTAAAATTATGCTCGTTCTGAGATTTTTAACTGTTCAAAAAATAAAAATATTGTTTAAAATAATTTCTTTTATGTTAATTTGTGAGCTAAGTAAGTTTTCTGAGTATTCTCCTTCCTTTTGTCCACAATAAGTTCTTTAATATATAAAAATTTACTTTTCATAAAATATTAAAATTTATTCGCAGATTTTATCTTACTACTTTCTGCTAAAGAATGACTGAATAAATGTTGTTTTTATGCTTAGTGATATACCATTTTGAAGCGGTTTGTCACGCATTAATTGAAAAATTTTCGAACCATATAAAAAAAAAATGCACTGTTGGAATTTCCATTCTAAAATTATGGGGAAATAACCGGCAGCAGTCTGTCCATCCAATTAACCGTGAAGTTTACGGTAACATAATTTTTTTTACAAGTACGGTTTTGAAACCGTAAAAATTATGAATTCAAAACTATACGGTTTCTTAACCATTTACAACTAGGACGGTTCGAAAACAGTAAGAAAAAAGGAATTTGATTGGATGTAGGAGGTAGCCTTTTTGTTACGTAATGGTCATTTGGGAGAGCAGGACACTAGAAACTCTTCATGTATTGAATGGAGGAAATATCGTCGTGTTAACGATGGAACTCGAAGATCAATTCTGTCGTTCCCTCTCGACTATAATATGTATGCAGTTGCAAAGAGCTAAGTGGATTCACTTAGTGAGCTTAGTTGGTGCGATAAGGTTCTGGTTATTTAACCGTATTAGGTGAAAGTAGTTAATAAACGGTTTTTCTCACAGTTAACAGTTTGATTACCATGTTATTTATGGTTATTTGACTATTTCCTTTGAACATGGTAAAATAACAATTAAATGTTATTTAACCATTTTTTCGAGAAATTTCTAACAGTGTACTATTCAAAATTGATTATTCAGAAGTATCTTTTTCTCACTATTAATCTTTCATAGTTAGGCCAAATTTGCATAAATGTGTTCTGTGCAATAATATTTAATTTCTTGTTCAGATAGAATAGTTCTCAAAATGCTAGTGCTAAGTTTACAAAATGGCAAATGACTTATTCCATCCGGTTTTTATAAATAATTTTAAAGGAAGGAATGCTGTTTAAAATCGATTCATTTATAAATACCTCTATTTCTCACTAAAAATACTATGAAACTATTTTGACTAAAATCATTCATAATTAGGTCCAATCTTCACCATTGAAGCCTTTTGTGTAAGTTATAGATAAGTGCTGTATTGATAAATGTAATGATTTTTTATAATAAAATACAGATTTTAAAATCCTTTAGATGGTCTTAAAAGGAACAATATTTGCCCGAATGTTACCAGAACATAAACTTTACCTCATAGAGACTCTTCAGAATTTGGGGTAAGTAAATTTAAGTTGTCTAAAAAATGAGCATGTTTTTTTAAATATGATTAATTTCAATATTTATTTCAGTAATTTCAAACCCCATTTCAATTTTCTGCTTTTGAATATTAGTATTGTTACAGGACGTAGTTCTTACTAATATTACGTATTGAGAAGTATAAAATCTTCTATTTAACTTCTACTTTTTGTTAAAATTTTGTGCCTTTAATAGGCACCAAGTAGGAATGTGTGGAGATGGAGCTAATGACTGTGGAGCTTTAAAAACAGCACATGCTGGAGTGTCATTGTCAGTGGCTGAGGCTTCAGTTGCTTCTCCATTCACATCAACACAACAAAATATTCAGTGCATCCCAATGGTTATCAGGTAATAATTTTATCGAAATATTATGTCTTAAAAACGTTAAATTCGTTATTAAATCAGCGTTTTTCAGTTTAGTTATTTAAATCAGATGTAATTATGTAAACGCTTGTGCTGTGACTTTTTCTTCCATAAATTTGTATTCGACCATTTAATTCAAATAAAAAGTACCCTACTCTAAATGGTCTTTTTAAAATAGGGAAAGGCTGGATGGAACTAGGTATTTAGTTTAAAATATGCTTTAAAAATGCTAGTAGTTCATTAAAAAGAGCTTCAAATGTTTCTATGAAGGTTTTATACTTCAATTTTTTTAAATATGCAATGATATTATAAGAAAACAAAAAATCAGTATTTTTTTATTCAAAAAAGAAAACTATGTCCATATCAAGTACCCCGTTTTGCCCAGATATGATGTGAAACAAAGTGGTAAAGAGAATTAATTAAAATAAAAACATATAAAACTAAAGGAAATGCAGAAAAAGAATTTTTTTACCCTATATTTATGCAGTTTTCAATTTTAGAAAGTTTAAATTTTGGAAAATATTTGAACCTTTTTTTTTCAATATCTACCTGGAGAATGAACTTTCGTTATACATTCTTCTGATTGGCGGATTTGATGGCCACTCTTTCAGGGGCACCATTTAAAGTGGGTCGACGTTGCTCCCACAGTAATGACTAATATTACAGAGAATGAAAGAACATCCATACTTTGCCCAGGATTTGAACCCAGAGCATTTCTGATGCAAGGCCAGTTCCCTAACCCATATACAGACCGGTCGTTAAATATTTGAAACTTAAGTTTTTTAATTTGAACTATACCTTTACCTACATGTTATGGTGCAATTTTTGTATATATTCGACAAGAAAGATTAGTGATCTCCTACAATCTATTTGCTTATTTACTCTATGAGCTTTCAAATATTGATTTAGTCACTCAGTGCAAGAGCCACTTAAGCTTCAACACATAATGATGTTACGTCTTTTTAAATAAAAAAGTTATTCAAGACTCATTTAATCTTTTTTATCATAGAAATAAATATGTGTTTTTTTTTATCTTCAGGGAAGGTAGAGCTACTCTTTCTGCCACATTTGGAGCTTTCCGTTACATGACGTGTTACTGTTTTGTATTACTTGCTGCAGTTCTGATAATGTTTTGGGTATATAATTACATTTAACTCAATAATTGAATTTAACTTTTAAAGAAAAACTTTTTAAATTATTTGCAAACTTTAATGCTCTCGATATATTTTTAGGATGGTCAAAAACCCTCTGATGGAGGTTATGTGGTTATAGATATAGTTCTCAACCTATTACCACCCATTCTTTGTAAGTATAAATTTGAAAAAGTTTGTGAAAATATTTTAATAAGCAAATAAATCTTGCAAAAAATGCTGCAAGTTTTAGTGAGATATTTTTAATGTAAGAAAATTTAAGTACTTAAATATGATAGCTAAGCAGCGAACGTATATTCTATTTCTTAATTTATTCTAAAAATATATATTAGAGGCGATGAAAACAGAAAACTCTACATAATTTTATTAATGTCATAAATACCATGAATGAATTAATGTTTTTTTTTCAGTCGGAAGTACGGAAGCTTTCCCCGGACTGGTTAAAAGAGCACCAACTCGAAGCATAATTAGTTTCTTACCTCAGTTTTCAATGTTTTCATTCATGATCATTCAGATTGGAGTGTATGTTTTGGCCTATGAATACTGCTTAATGCAACCATGGTAAGAGAATTTACTACTTAGAATGAGCATCATATTTGTTCTAACACGTTATCACTAGACACAAATGAGTCAAGAAGCATAAAAAAACTTGAATATTTGCTAATGCTTATAATGTTAATAAAAATTAAGCTAAGGAAAAATAACGTGCTAAGTTGAAATCTTTATTATTTGTGGAGCCGGTGAAGGTTTACTTTTTAATGTTTAGCAGAATGGCACAAAATTTGGATGTGGATACATGCATCACCTATCTCAATTTGAAAAAGGAAACCTGAAATTTCAGCAATTAAGTCCCACTAGTAGAAAGATAAAAAATTTCCTTATCCATTTGTTAAGTTGAACTTCATTTAAATGGACATATTAATAATTTCAATAATATAATATAAGGATTATGCAAAGTAGTGCAATAATTTGATTAGATTAAATTGCCAGTTGATTGTCGCAAAATCAAGGTAAAACACTTAGAAATCAATACATCAAAATTAAACGATGATAGAAACTATATATGATCCGAAATCAAATGGAAAAGCAAAAAAATGAAGAGACTATAAGGACATCTGGTGATTTCTAAAAAGTGCAAAAGCATGATTAATCAGTGGTTACTCTGATTCTTAGAAGCGCAATATGTTCCATGAATAAGTTTCTAAGTTCCAGACAAAGGAATAAATTCTCTAGGTTACTGCTTTTACCAAGTGAAAATACACCATCCCTAGCATGATCAAGTATCTTTTCTCACATATAGACTTGAACTGCATGAGTTGGCATGAAAAGTTAACGCATGTGATAGTGCCCTATATACAGTAGGGATAGCAGCGATATCTTCAAAGATATAAATTAACCTTAGAGAAAGCAACGCAGATTTCGTATTCATAATCAACCATTTCGCATGAAATCATTTAAAATAAATTTTAACTTGTGATAAGATGTTTACGCCTAGAATAGAACAATGTGGGGTAATATGATTTTTGGCAGCAAAACGTGAACGCAATACAGGCATATATCGTCGAGCGTACAAAGATAATGGCGAATGCTGTCTGGGATAAGCGGCTGCGAACAAATGGTGTAAAAGTTTCGCGTGGACATATAGTCTGCTTTTCACTGGAACTACTCAACACACTAGACTCGAGCGTTGGTGATTACGGTGTTGACAAAAAATAGTCACTTTGGATAGGAGCGTGGGTTAACGCATCGGGTTAGTTAACGTAGGGAGAGTTATGCCATTTCCGCAATTCTTCCGTATTTGAAATAGTTTTGCTCTTGTTTCCATAGCAGTAGACAACCTCAGACCTTTTGTGATAATTGAACAGTATCATTACCGGATGTGCTAAAACCCTTAGTAAGCAAACGCCATGAATTTTTCATGCATCCATTTCCGAATTGGATGAAATCAGTTAAACGAATAGTTACGACTTGAAATATCCGCGCAAAACTTTGTTTGACATAAGTGAAAGAATGAAGCAATCACCTTATGCCACTAAAAGGTGGATGATTTTATTCTATTTCATTATGGATGCATCAGCTTGATTTTACATCACCTTTAATTGTTTCTCGCATGAATTTCTTAGTAAGCAGTATGAAATTCATTCCTCTTACCTTCGTCACAACCTTAAAAAATGGCATTGATATTGCTATAGCACTTCTGATTCTATCACACATGCCCGCCATTTATTTGAATAACCAATACATATTGTATTTAAATACTGAGGTTGGAATATTGATTTTACATAAATGTTATGTTTTAGGTATGAACCATTTGTGTACAACAAAACGATGACCCACACTCCTGCAGCTTCCCATTCTGGTACGGCTATCCTTTCGGTCAATATGATGTCATATGTCATTGCTGCAGTTATTTTTGCACCAGGACCACCATACAGGAAGAATTTCACCTCAAACAGTATGGATTTTCAAGATTTAAATTATAATGATTTTAATAATAAATAAATAATAATGATTGTAACAATAAAAATGAATAAAATTTTGAAACTGGAAAATGCCACAAGCGACTTTGAACTTTGTTAAAGTAAATTTTAAAAAATAAATTGAACAAAAATGCTTTTTTCAAGAACTAATTTTTTTTTTTTTAAAAGTATGCATGAGAAATTATTTTTCCTAGTGATTCAAAATGTAAGCAAGTGCAACAATTTTGATTGGCTCTATCTTTAGGGGGAAATGATAATTCCGTCTTTAAAAATGTTTAATTTTTCAATATTCAGCTGAGAAAATAAATTTTATGACACTGCCATGTTATGACTTACAAGAAATAATAAAATTCTTATGCTAGAAATCCTTGGATAAAACCCATTTTTATTTTTTTCTTCAATTGACATCTGTGTTTATCTTTAAAAAAGAAACTACGTCACAATAGACAAATATTTATCATGACAATTTTATAATATATATTGAATCAAAATGGAAACGTATAAAGAAGTAAAAAATAATTAACAACTCTAAACTGAATACATGAAAACGCACTTTATTGCTAGAAAAATTGTTAGCTATTATTTTTAGCTATTATTGAAGCTAACAAGTTGAGTATTATAAACATATCAAAGTTTCATAAGACAAGGAGTTTTTATGTTTTCTTTATTAGTGATTCATCAGATTTTTATAGTGCTCTTCTTTTGCTAACTTGAATATTTATTTGCGACTCCTATTAAACATAGTTATTTGAATTCATTTCATTCATAAATATTAAAATATATATAAATATTAATATATATATAATAATGTATATAAATGTTTAAAAATGTATATAAAAAAGCAATCGTTACAAAATCATTCCTGATATAACTACAACTTCAAAAATATGTTTGAAATACTTTTCAATTGCTTAATGAAAATTTCTTATTCTAATTTATTAAAATATTTTCTTTACAGAAACGTATCTCGTAGTTGTGTTTGCAGAGTTTTTATTAGTTACATACTTCACTATTTATCCAGCCGATTCTGTTGCAAGGTTTATAAATGTAAATACATTTACTCCTCTACTTATTAGTTTTATTTTTTAATCATAATTTTCAATTGTTTTTTTAATCTTCATAAAATTTGTATACATTCTTAAAAAAGAAATTTTGAATTAGAAAGATTTATCTAAAAAGAAAGAAAAACTTTTAAAAACATTTTTAAACCATACTTTTGTTTGAACAGAGTAGAAATTCAATAAAGTAAAAAAGGTAAAAAGAAGCAGGATTATATTTATAGTTAGATAATGCATCACAATAATTTATTGGAGTTTGATAGTAATTACTAATGTAATTAATTTTGCTAATGCTGTTTCGAAAAATTGAAATTAACATAATGAGAAAAATAAGATGCAGTATGAAGCAGTGTTTTCTTATTTTTGATAAATTAAGCAAATATACATTTTGCTATAGGTGAAGTTTAAGCAAAATTTATTTTTTCTATTTAATGTACACCTTGTATAAGTAATAACTTAAAAAAATGGAGATGTTTTTATTGTTAAAAAACTTATCTGGCTCCCACATTATGTTTTATAAAATTTTCAATTAAAAAGGAATTGATATTTATATTAAACGTCTTGCATTGAAGAAGCAATAAATTAATTATAAAATGTCTAAATTAACAATTTGTCTTGCTTTGAAGAAGTAATAAATTAATTACAAAATGACGATTTTACAAAATGTCTAAATTATATTAGAAATTTTTTTATTTCCAGATTCTCCTAATAATAAGAATTTTTCTTTATTAAGTTGGGGATGTTTTGATTATTTTAAAACATATATTGCATATCAAATTTTATAAAATTTACATCTTGTACTATCTTACTTTAATTTATAATATGAGGCCATAAAGCGATTTCTCTTATGAAATAATTCAGCTTTTGCTGAAAGTTCATTTACCTTTTAAAATTTTTAAATATTAATTTTATTTAACATTCGTGTCATATTTTAGATATCGTACATACTTTATATTGTACATACTTTACATCGTGTCATACTTTATATCGTACTATCTTCGTTTAGAACAAAATTTAAATCGATTGAAATACAGCTCATTATGATGGTAATGTATGTTTTGTTTTATTTTAGCTTAAACATGCACCATTTATTGAATTTCATTTATTGCTGTATGTGTTGTCTCTGGCAAACTTTATTATTTCATATATTTGGGAGGTAAGAACCATCTTTTCTATATTCGCAATTTCTCTACTCTCAAATTATCTATTTTTATCTTCTAAATGAAGTTATTATAAACTTTATTGAAAAAATCACAGCTAAATACCATAAATAGCGGCTAAATACCGTAAACGTAATAAATTATATATTTAAACACTCACATTTATAAACGTGGATCAATCAAGTCTCAATTCCGAAGTTTTAGAATTAGGAAAAAAATTATTAAACATAAAATTCCCTTCGCGTCTGGATTTTAAAATACTTAAAGATAAATGTTGTATGCACCCTAAAAAATCTCACTTCTATATTTCGGTCAGTGACCGATAAAAAACATGTTTTAGACACTGACCATGATTATAAATACTCGCAAAGCTAACATGATCTTAAAAACAAAGATCTGTGAGAAAATTTTTTTGCTCGTAAAATATATGGGTATCTTTAATTTGGGCCTTGATGTTTAAGATTCAGGTGATTTGTAAATGGAAATGAACCTTGAAACAAAGCCATCTGTCGAAGAGTTAAACAACGTGGCATAATTTGAGAGAGATGCTGTTTGGTGATGGTTGTGCTCGAACCAGGGAATTCTAACAGCCAGGATATCTATACAACCTTGTGTCCGTGCCTTTCTGTAACCGTCATAAAAATGAGTGTACACCCTTCAATTGAGTTAGAAGCTTTATATCTTAACCAAATAAATTAACGATGAACTCTACTAATTTTACTGAAGTTTTACAGGCACTCCAGTTATATTTTTGAAAGAAGAGAGGTGTATGTTTAAATTAACGATCAACTCTACTAATTTAGTTGAAATTCTCTAGAATAATGTGTACCGAGCGTTTTTCTCGGAGAAAGAGCCGAGAGTATAAAATAACGGCCGATTCTCCAAAATTAACGGAAATTTCTTAATGTATCAATTAAACGTGTCAAATAGTTGTATGGATTGATTTCAACTTTATAACGTTAATACTATTTATTTTTGTTTATACTGTTCTCTTGTTCTTCAATTGCACGATTAGAATTATTTATTCATTTGTTTACTTTACCTAAAAAGAGTATTTCTGTTTCTGATTTAGATTTATATATTTTTATAGATACAGATTATAGAAAATAAATTTAATGTTAAAAATCCCTTTAAAATAAAAGGCTTGCAACGTTTTAATTACCTATAATTTAATTACCCTGCAAATAAGTGCGCAGAAGGATCTTTACAAAAATTCTAATTTGTTTTGAGTAATGTAGTGAAGTAAAGCGCTCTCCTAAACAGCCTTTTCTCGGTCAAAGGGGTCATGGAGGGCCAAGAAGTCATGATAGACCAATGGCCAAGGTAGACCAATGGCGTAATGACGCCGATGTGAGTGAGCTAATGGTGTTCCCGCGGCCTATACTTTCCAGACCATCCGGTACCCTTAAACCTGAATCTGGGTTTGCCTCAAGCCGCAAAGGGGTTAGAATAGTAATCTTTCACAATCACAGCTCAGTGATTTAACCACTGTTCCACTATGACTTTACCACTGGGGTTACGTCATTAAGTAGTTAAAAAGAAAATGTAGAATTGAATAGCAGATTTTTTCAAATAGCAAATTCACCGTGATAGCAATATTTGTCCCATATCAGAAGGTGAATAGAAGGTCCCTCGAAAGAACAGGAAGTGCAAAGCATGAAGGAGGAGGAAAACCGCTGTCTATATAAATTGGCTTGAGTTTTGGCTAGGCAAATTTAAAACTCCAGATATTCGAAATTATACTCATGTAATAAGGTCAGCTGTACACAGGTAGCATTAATGACTAATTGTAAAAGCAAATGAAGCAATGACATTAATTTCAGCAGTACTCTTTTCTTTAAAAGGTACTTATCCCTAAAAGGCTGCCGAAAAAAATTGCCGCACTATACAAGTATCAATTAATGTAATAGGTATACCTGTATAGGTATACACAATATGTGTGCTGTGGTAATAAGTTTCTATGGCTTCCTAAACGGGTAAATATCTTAATAGTATATAGTTAATTTAAATGTGGTTATTTTAACTCAATCAGCCCTTATTAATTTATTTTATTGATTACAATAGATAAACCAATAATTTATTAAAACAGTAATTATTATTTATTTGTGACTTTTTCTACCGTACATCATTTCAGATATTCTTCATTCAAGGATTCCTATTTGATTATGTGGTTCCAGCCATTCGACGCTTCAGAGGACCTATTCATAAATTCGAAAAGTTACAACTTCAAATGGCTTCGAATAAAAAATGGCCACCAGTTAGTCATTATGAAACAACTTTTCTCAGAGGTTAGTTTTTACTCGTAGATTGAGGACTAACGAAAATTTTAAAAGCTTTTGTTCGTTATTTGGTAGAGGATTGAGTAAAAACTAATTCGAAAAGACTATCATTATCTGTACTCATATTTTCTTATTACTATAAAAATGGTAGTGTTAATATGATTCTTGTATAACATGAAAAGTTCGAAACATTTATTCGGTTCTAAAGCAGAAAGCATAGAGGGTGCCCCGCAAATTCTATAACTACCCTCTTACTCTTCAAACCGCTTTATCTATGAGCATAGAATTGGATTAGACTAAAATGATTGTATTAACAAATTAGATTATCTTCAGGGCTTTTTTGTGAAAACTTAGAGCTCAGCCTTAGTGTCTGAAAAGCGGTGCAAAGTTAGAAGAAAGTTGTCAAATTAATGTCTTCGTCGAATTAATAGGAATTTTGTATGTACTTATATATTTTATATGATGTAATTAATATTAATATGACACTTATAAACGTTAATGATGATCAAAAAAACTCATAACACATGTTTCTTTGTTCGTGACTTCGTGCAATGTTACGTAATAGAATAATTGTTTCAGCAATAATGTCCCTAAGCTATCTGTTTATACTAAGTCAATGATGCTCTAAAACTTTGCATTGATCTCTTTTCTACTTTTTGTATGGACTCAAGCTTTATAATTTTACAATAGGTGGGAAGTGATTTTGATTAAACTCACCATTCTATTGCAAAAAGGGCGAATAGTTGATTATAGCAAATGATGAGTATTCAAATAGCAACTTTTAATCTAATTATGTCATTTGATTAGTAAGAATCACTAGACATTTATAGCTCGAGTGAATAAAAAGAAGAAACATAAATTTGAAGTTAATTTCAAAAAGCGTTAGCTTGATAACTACAACATCTTTTAAATTTAGTGTAGTTTTCAGGTTAGATGCGGTTACTAATCCAGAAAAAAAAATCCGCTTTTATGAAAAACAAGGTAATAGTTTTTTAAACTATATGTTTCCTTTTCTTGGTATATAAATAAACTGGTATCGAAAGGTTTATTTCTTCTAAATGAATTGTAAAATAATAATAATTATAATAATCTTGTCTTGTATTGTCAGATGAATTTGGCGATGACGAAATAGATGCTTGCGTCACTAGAAGTTCAATCAAGCGTTTGCAGTTACGTAGACAAAGCAGTGATATACGGAATTCCGTGAGAGTGGGTCTGAAATTATCAAAGTCGGAATCTATTGATGAACGAGCCGAAGAAACAGTTGCTTTTGTTACTTTCAAAGAAGGAAGGTCCAACACATTTCAAACTGGAACTTCAATCAGCAATGAGCAGAATTTTGTATGAAAACATACGCAAAAAAGAAGCCAATAGGTGCGTTTCGAAAAAAAAATCTGTTGGAGGTCCTCCAAGCACTCCAACTTATGAGTTTATATACTGTACATTATATGAACTCACGAGTTTGAATGGTTGGAGGTGATCTCTAACAGATCTATTTTACCACAGCACTGAATGGGTTTCAAGGTTGGTTTTTTAAGTGTTCCTTCCAAAGATGGAGAGAGACTGTTGAATTCTCAAACTTTCATTTTGTTATGTAAATTATTTTACGTTGCATTTATAAAGTACATATGTTGTTTACGAATTATTTTATAAGAAAAATATTCATTTAGATACCATCATTAATGTTCAATGATTTCATTGGTATTGATAGTAAAAAATATTATTTTTTATTCACTATTCATTTCTTAGAGTAATAATTCTCAAATCCTCGCATTTTAAAATAATACCGTCATACTTTAATTTGTTAAGAAAAATGGTGATCATTGTAATGTTCACAGCAGAAAACACGGATCACCCTTAATAAATTTTTATATGACAATCGAATTTTAACGTACTAGCTTGCAAATTAAATTGTTCAATAGGTAGCTCTTAAATGTGCTAATTAATTTGTATAAATGATGTTTTAAGTCAGGAAATCAACGACAGATACCATCTACCTTTTTTGACCTGTGTGGATGTCTAACCTTCAAAATTTGGGGGATTGCGCAAGCCGGAAAATATGATCCTCAATAGTTTGCAAAGTAAAACAAATTTTATACGTACTTTTTTTAAAAATTTGAATACTCGGGAACTATTCGGAAGTTCTTTCAAACTTTGTACTTTGTGATTTAAAATTACATTCTTTAAAAATTATGTAAAATATGCATTCTTTACATTTCAAATTCTTTTCAACTACTATTAAATAAATTAATAAAAAATATTAAATAATTACTAATATTTCCTTTCACACGAAATTATTTTTGGATAAATGAATTTTATGATTGTTGACAAAATACATTCGATTCGCTTAAGAATCTCTCAAGCTTTATTTTTTGACGAATTTAAATTTTTGACCTTCAAAATATGAGGGTTAGATCAGAGGTATCGACAATTAAGAAATATATTCCAAATCAAAATCATTTCATAACTGCATTTATTTTATTGCTGTTAAAAAAACTACGGAAACACTTTAATTATCCAATTAAAAATAATCAAAAGACAAGAAATAGGATACTGATACAAAGGATACTGGCTAGTCACAAAAAGGAGTAACTTTTTTTCCTAGATTTTAAAAATATCTACAAAATTGAATCTGTACTCTTGTTGTACATTTAATTTTTGCTCGTTCTAAGGAAAAATGTTTATAAATTACATAGAAAGATATATTTATAAATTATGAATATATTTTACTAGATAAAAAACATTTATAAATTATAAGCATATTTTTTTAGATAAAGAATATTTTTAAATGATAAATATATTTTACTATCTAAAAATATAAATAAATTATATGGAAAATAATTGTATGCTGATTATATAGGAAATAATTATATGCTAACTATATAGGAAAAATTTAAGTTTAACTTATTTAAAACTGTAACTTGCTACAATATTGCTGTTAAAACAAGCAGGGCAAGGATAATTGTTATTATCATTTTTCTCACTACTAGTAATTTCCTACTTTAAATTCAAAGATGTGAGACAGTAATGATGAATAGAAGCATAAATTTAATCTTATTTCCAAGTGTAGTTTGTTGTTGCTATTGCCATTGAAATGAACTCCGAAAATGAGTTTTAAAATTAATTGCATGTTATTCTTTTACAAAGACAGCTTCATAATTCAAATTAATTACGTGTGGAATAGTATTTGAGACACTATTCCCAAACCATTGTTACTATTTTATAACTGATATAGATTTCTCGAATAAGTAATCAAAAAAAAATTTTAATGCTTAGATATTTTATCAAAATTATGTATTTTATTACCAGCTGTATGTAATGAGATTTAGATTATATATTTTGCCAAATGACTGCTTGTTAATATTTGATGAAATAAAAAAAAAATCATTTCTTTCGTATTGTTTTATTTTTTAGTGTTTTATTTTAGTCTCCTCTCATTTCTTATGCAGAAAAAAACTCTGCAAAAATAAGTTCAAATATGTGTTTCAATATGCAAACATATTTAGAAAAAAAAACTGTTTCAAGTATTTCAACTTACTTCCTATCGAGCGTGGTGGCTCAGGGGATAGAGAGCTTGCCTCGCGTATTCAAATCCCAGCGATGGATGTCGATACGAAATCCGCACCCCAACGACGAAACTGCTGATATAAAATATCCTCAGTGGTAGACGGATTATGGGTTGGAGTCTCATCGCAGCCAAGCTACGATTAAAGTGTTTCAAAATTTCATTATTATTGTTCTTACAATGTTACTAGCGCAAACGCGAGTTAGTTCCATCACAAAGTCCTCCACAAAGGTAAATTTCACCCAATACTTGATCCAGGAGTTCCCTTGTCTTCTAGATTGGGTTCAAAATTACAAGGCTACGGAGTTGAACATTGGTAGTCGTAAACCCAAAATTGGGTCAGCTGTTCAACGATGGTTATAAGATAAAATTAAATAAATCAAAGACCGTGGTGTTTCAGTGGATAGAACCCTCGCCTCCTAATGAGATGAATCAGATTCGAATCCCAATGACGGCTGGTTGATTCGAATTCCGCACCCGGCTCGCTCTGACCACGGTGCTGGGGTAAAGTATCCTCAGTGGTAGACGGTTCAAGGATTAGAGCCTCCTTGCCGCAAAGCTAATCGTGGAAGGTTTTCATGGTTTTCCTATCTGTGTAACACAAAATCGGGTTAGTTCCAACAAAAAGTCCACCATGAAAGCAAATGTCTCCCAATGCTTGATACAATCTTTTATTTCAAATGACTAATGTTTTTTAACTCACTTCATTTAAATATTACAATCGGTAAATAGCTGCTTTTTCTGAAACTTTTATGAGACCATAACATTTTATGCGAGAGTAATTTAAATTTTAACTTGAACAAAGAAGTTTTTGAAATCTTTAATTTGAACAAAGAAGCTTAAATAAGATTAAGTTCCTATAAAAATTCACACTCAAATTTCAAGATCTTTAGATAATCAGAAGAAACTTTCTCTGAGTGAAATCAAAAGTTTTGTTACCATTTCTCTTTTGAATGTTACCATACCATAACACTGAAACTATACTGGAAATAGTGGAGCATCTTTAAATGATACAATAATGGTTAGTTAATACATTTAGAAAAATAATACAATTCAAAACTACCTTTAAATAACTCTTAAAATTGATAATTGTATTGCAATATGTTTTACGCATGATTTTGTAGGAAATATAAACAAGTAAATTAAGCATTCACCAAGAAATGTTATAAAATATATCATAAAGTTTTGATATCAAAACTTCTTTATGGTTTGATAAACGATGGACGATTTTTTTATGGATTTTTAGGTAGTGAAAAAGAATAGTTTATTTGTTTATGACTTCTTATATACAAAACATGAGATTGAAGCAATTACAATATCTGCGAGAAAGCACTTCATCTACTTTTCTTTCTAAAGGTTAAAGTTTAATTAAAATTGGTGGTAGATCCAGTTACTATTATGCTTCGCTTACAATTTTGAAATTATTTTCTTGCAGTATTTCTGCTAGTTACTTTTTCTTGATAATCTTTTAAAAGTTTTTAAATTTGTATTTTTCATATTAAGTTTTCAATTTTTTAATTTAAGGGATATTATCTAAACAACAAATTATCTTCTCACATTTTTAGTCATTGAAAAAATATTAGCTTTTTTCAATAGATTACACGTTTTAGAAATTTTATTTGGAGAGTGAAATACAGTCCGCAGAAAGTATACACCCTGAATAACTCTTTCGTTCTAGTGATTGGATTTTCACGTATTAGGGCTCAATATTTAGGTATCTAACTAATAAGAAAACATTATTTTTAGCAAAATTTTCGAAATTGGATAATTACACTTCGAGAAGAAGAAGAAAAAGAAAATCGCGGATACCCACACATCTGACCTACGACATCAGCGCCAGCTGATCGTTTATCGGCAAAATGGCGTGTTAAAGTTGAGCTAAGTTACTCCACATAAGTTAGAATGTTAATTAATTAACGTGAAATTAATTTAATACAGAGCCATACCGCACATATAATTTGTTGAAATATAATTCTTTCTCGTCTACGTCTTTTACTTAACTTAAATTTATTATTTGTTTATGCATTTTATTTTTTTTGTGATATATTTTTGTTTCGTGTTCCTGGCAACTGCTGTGCGTGATTAGTTTGTTTATGTTCTACATGGCTTCTTGCCTGCCTTCGTGTTAAGTAAGAAATCTATAGAGAAAAAATTAAAATCTTTGTGAAAGAATATAGAATGTGTCACTTAAGTGAACTGATACTTGATGGGATTGGCTTACTCGTTATAAAATGGAAAAAACAGTTGCTAACGTATACAAATGCCATGTTTTATGATCAAGATACCCACACTGCGTTACTTGCAGGTATCCGATTGAGTTTATAATAAATTTAGAATCCATGTACTCTTAATCTTCAAAAAATACTTTAGTTTTGTTTGTACTTCAATTATTTACAATGTTACTGCAGTTTTTGTGCAAGGTAATAACAGAGAATAGACTAATGATTTTAAAAGTTTTAAAATGCGTTTATCTCATAATCAAATTTCTTCTCATTTTACACCACCTTAAGCACGATATCTCCACAATGTCTCCTGTTGTTTTTGAAATAATTGTCTGCAATTTTTATATATAATAGCGCGACTATAACAAAAATCTTTTGAACTACAAACTGAGAGAAAAATGTAGAATTTTATTTTTATGCGTGTGTTTTAAGATAATAGTTCACTTGCTTTTAAGATAATAGTTCAGGGTTTTTTCAGGTAATAGCAATTTTTTACAGTGTTAAGCATATATGAAAAAAAAGCCTTATTTTTGCCTTAAAATGGCCATATAAAGAGAAGATAAAAATAATACTGATACATTTTTTTGCTAGTTTTATAAGTTTTTACACATAATAAAGAAAAATAAACTAGTTTTTAAAATTTTATATTAATATTTAAAAAAAGAGGTTGTCGGTATTGTTGTCTAAATGGTTTAAAGGGCCTAACTTCAAATTTCCTAATTGATTAGTGCACAGGAAATTTCAGGCTACGAATGATACAAGAACATACTTTTTCTAAATAAATCTTTCTTTTTTCATTGAATTCCGATTCTTTTATCTCAAATCATGGGGGGTAGTAGAAATCTGGGAAATATGATTCCAATAGTTAAGGCCAGAGAGAGGAAAAATAGGGGTAATAATATTAGCTCATTAAACTATAATATGATGTATGTTTGCTGCAACCTCACAAGGGGAAAAAAATTCTGGTAAAATAACAGTACGGTATTGTATTGACATTTCAGGTAAAAAAAAAAAACTTACTTTTGGTTAAAGTTATTAAATCCATATAATAAATATTTAATAAGGTATTTAATCCAAAACAATAAAGTATTTAATCCAATCATTTAGTAATTTTTTAGTTCATATGGTAATAAGTTAAAGGAATTTTGATTTTCAAAATGATAGTTCTTATTACCACGCATTTAGTAAAAAATACAAAACTGAAACTTAAATTTAATCGAATAAATTGTTTTTACACCATGTTCTAAGATATCACAGTAAAGTTAACAAATGCTACTGCATTTATCAAATTTTGTTACAAATTATAAAACAATATTTTATTGTTAATTTTACCAAACTTATTACTAAAGCCCTTTGATAAAAATTACTTTGCTTTTTGGCATTTCCGTTGATCTAAAAAACGGTAAATTTTACCATATTCTTTTAGTTTTGACAAAAAAAATTTTCTGTGCAATAAGGTACTTAGATAAACTATGCTTTAGATCAAA
The DNA here is from genome assembly GCF_043381705.1 of Parasteatoda tepidariorum. Lineage (NCBI taxonomy): Eukaryota > Metazoa > Arthropoda > Arachnida > Araneae > Theridiidae > Parasteatoda > Parasteatoda tepidariorum. The sequence continues at coordinate 31,758,248 of NC_092207.1, read as the reverse complement.
ATAAACAATAATATCATGTAAAATTGTTAAATGTTATACTTAAATGCATGCAACAATATAGTACAAAGTTAAGCTTACCTTATTGTTGCAGAAACATAGAATTATTCTAAAAATTAACACCCTCCAAAAATTCTAATGGAGTAGATAAAGGTCTTAATACTACATTATAAAAGTAACTTATACAGAACCCGTAGCGAAAAGATGTCACTTAAACAATGGAAACATTAAACTGGGATTTCATATGTGTATATATATATATATATATACGTGAAACCTCTCGGTAAGGGCCACCTGTCCTTCCATTGAAAATTGGTCCTTATGGGGGGGCCTTAAATGGGGGTGACCAAAAAATAAAATGAGGAAATCAAAATTTATGTAGAAAAAAACTGTTTATCAACATTTAAAGTTTTTATACATGTTTAAAAAAATTTTCAATTGAAGTTTGTTTACTTTTTACAATTTTTTCGCAAACAATTTTAGTTTCTAATGATTCCTTAACTCTATAAAACAAATTAGTTAAATTCGCATAATTTATTAATGCCTTGGATTGGGATATCAGTTTATTTACTTCTATTAGCGTTTCTTGGTTTGATAAATATGGCACGGGGACTCATGGGACGGGGGAAAAATAGCCTTTATTGGAGGTAGTCAGGAAAATGTGGCCCTCTAATGGGAGGAAAATTAACATTATGTCTATGGGGAAAATTTTCGTTCCTCAAAATATTGGCCCTTAATAGAGGTGGCCCTTAAGTAGAGGTGGCCTTTAGGAGAAGTTTCACTGTATTNTATATATATATAGAACGTTTCATTATAAATTGAATATAAAAAATATAAAGATGTAACATTTTTTGTCTTGGTCAAAAAAATTACAAAAGTAGATAAAAACTTTTAAAGTCATCATTTTCCCACTTGTATTAATTAATCATAATTTCTTTGAAAATAGGGTTTTTTCACGCCTCATATTAAGGATTTCCCATCAAAGATTTATCACTTACTTTCGATGTTAAACCATATTTGATCATGCATTAAATTATCATATATATGAAAATCCTATCTAATTAATTTAATAGGAACATTACGAGCTATTATTTAAAGAGTCACATGAGAGGATTTGGAAATCCCTATTATCATCCCGTGAACATAAAGTGATTCAGTTTTGCCTTGGTAACATCCTTCTCCACATGTTTAACGTGTTCGAAAGTTTTATTCTTCTGCAATTATGCTTTAGGTCATTAATATTTGGGCGGTCCTTGCACTTATTATCTTGCTTTAGAAAACTGTTTCTTGAGTTTGCCGCATCAGGTAGTAACATTTGTTCTATCTTTATTCTTTTTTATGGATAATTTTAAATTATATAAATTTTTTGTTTTTATCATTACTGATTGTCTTTAGCTGAAATTGGTTGTGATTTGAAATATGCTTTTAAATGATTCTTCGTTTCGTTTTTCATTGATATAAGAGCTATTTCAATAATTTTTCTTAAATGATAATTATTATTTTTAGTTAAGTAAAGGATATCTTTTAGTCAGAAAAAATTTTCCTTTTTAGGATACTAAATAAATGCAGTTTATGAAAATTATTCTACATTATTCTTTTTAGTTTTGCGGCTGTTAGCTTGTCTAATTTTGGATTAATAAAGAGTCTAAATTTTGATTTGTGATCAAATGATAATAAGAATTACTAACGCTATTTAAGAAACTTAAACTTGCATTTAAAACAGGCAAGTTTAAGCTTTCTAGCTAGTCAGAAAGAGGTATAACTTTTATTGGCGATAAATTTCTTTTATCGATAAAATAAGTTTTAAAATTTAAAAAAATTCCAGATCAAATTACGTTATAAAGTACCAGCACTCAGGGTGCATCACCCGTAACATCCCTTTTACCGTAAAATCCCTTTTTTACCGTAAAATATTATACCTAATTTTTACAGTAATATTCATTTAATTAGAGTGATTCAGTGAGTTTACGGTAACTATTATTGAAAAATTTACGGTATATTAGGTGTTTTGTTCCGTAACATGCTCCGGTAAAAAAATGCCGACACCTTGAGTGCCCGTACTTTTAACCGGAATTTGATCCATAATTTTTTACAGTGTACGAAAAGAGACCAAACACAATTAGCAAACAGGGACTGGGTCCTGTCCAATAAACCGCTTTCTACCGTAACCTCATTTTTTACCTTAACCTCATTTTTTTACCATAATTTGATCCGGATTTTTACAGTATATTTGTAGTAGTCAGTAAATGATTGAAACTTATTGTTATATGAGGCTTACTTCTATGCGAAATTTGAGTCCCCTAACTATTCAAAAATTGGTTTTAATTTTGATTGACAATAAATTCGAATTTCGGAAAAAAAACGACAAGTTTTGTTTATGCTGGTCAAATACTCGATTAAAACGGGTATTGAATGGAGTTTCACTATAGATAGTTGATTGCAGTAGCCAATCTAAAATTATTTGAATCTGATTGATATCAAGTATGCATGAATTAACTCTCACATACATTTATGAAAGTTAATAAAACATGGTAAAATAGTGTCATAAGTACTTTTGAGTTTATGACGTAACAGTGGTAATAAAAAAAGAGACGCATCATTTTTCCTCCAAAAGTTTTCATTGAGTTTTTCATTTACTATTAATTAGGATATTTTTCGGCTAATTGGATGAACAATTTATATCAAGACACACATAATTTTTATTCTTTTTATGATTCATAATTAAATCGAAAATTTTGCTTGAATACAAGTTATACAGATTTCTAGTAACATGGCATCAATGATTTCTTGACTTAAAAAACAAAGGGGAAACGATATTTCTGAATTTGCAAGAATTCTATTATAACCTGAGTTAAAGTAGTTTATGTTTATATAATATTAAGTTTTTTAAGCCTTTTCTCTAATAACATAACGTTTTTACTTCAATTTTCTAGTTTCAAGTTTAACTGAAAAGTGTAGGAATTTATATAGAGAAATAAAATATTTCGATGGTAAAATTCAATTTAAAAATAATAGCTTCCTTTGAATTTGCTTGAAATAAATGAATCATAGATGTTTTTATTTTAGAAAATTTCCGAAAATTTACACATTTTATGTATCAAATACACAATATTTTGTTTTCGTATTTATTATCACTCAATTTACATTTTTCATACTTGTTTATTGGGAAGAAAATATTTTTTGCTAAATTACAAATAAAAGTTATTTTTTGTGCAAATATATGACAAATTTCGTGACGTGGGTGCATGGATTGCAAACTACCACTAGTGCATTGCAGATAATATATACTCTTTTAAAATAACATATATATCACATATTATTTTTTCAAGAGCTCAGTTTTACAGCCCTTTTCCATGGGCCGTAAAAAGAATCACCAAATACAAATGACGCCTGTTATGCTCACTTAATTAACAAATTAACAGATTAGAGACTATTAGGTACCTGTTATTCTCCAATAAACCATTCCCACAATACCAGTAGCACTATACCACAATTAATTAAGCATCTCTGACTCCAATAACAAGTAAGTGAATTTTTACTCTCTCTGGTATAGGATTAACGCCGGCTAGGTGGCCGAGCGGTTAGCGTGCCTGACTGCGAAGCTAATGGCTGCGGGTTCGAATCCCGCTCGGAGCATGGATGTTTCTCTCTATGTGTTGTCCTTTGTTGTGTTTGATGTGTGAATTTGGCCCAACCTATGAACGGGTTTGTGGAAGTGTGGCGTTTGTTATGTGGCTCGCCTCCGTGACTTTGGTACACAGGTGCCCACTGGGTACCGTAAAATGAGTAACAATTCCGGCATTTTCTAATTTCCATTTGGAAAAAAAAGTTACAGGAATAGCAAAAAGCGGTTTTATCGACTCAATGAAATGCAAGAATTACTGAAGTTATGAAACAAAGTATGCAATTTTTGACCTGTAAAATGTATAGTCACATGTCTGCAACTAAAAAAATGTTTAAATTACGAAATTGCCGTTATGAGAATGTCATGGGAACTTACATGAAAACGTCATTGTTTCATAAAATCAACGTTTCATTTTATTCATTTATTTTGATCTATTTGGACGATTAGAACGCCATAACTAATCAGAATACCAACCACGGTAACAATGAGCCCTTTACGAATCTTAAACATTCCTCCTCCAGACACGTGCAAATCGGAGGTCAGAATGCTATTCACCATCAGAGAAAAACTCGACATCTCCTTGACAGACACGAAATTTTGTGTAACAATTTCTGAACACTCAACAAGTATTTGGTTCAGTTTGCCATATTCCGTCAGAATATATTGTCCGCTAAATGTGAGATAACAGAAACTACCCAAAGAAGTTGCGAACATCGCAGCTGATAACATATACAACGACATCAGGGATCGTACAGATAACGCCACACTTAGGGCTTGGAAAAAACTGCTCAGAATTGACCCGTATACAAAAAACACAGAATTCTTGAATGCCTTGTCTACTTCTGATATGATTGACATAACTTTTTGAAACATCATAATATTTTCAGATATTTCTTCGCTGGAGAATAGTTTGTGTTTGAAACGCCTTTTTAGTTTTATTCCATATCCACGAATAATTTCGCCAAGACATACGTAAGCCAGAGAGCTAAGAAGTCCTATCAGTCCGCATGTCGTCTCTGCTGTTACATATACGAACACAAACGAAAAATTTGTAGCGCTTAAGAAAAAACTCCTGTTTTTTCCTTCTAATAAAGACCCAGCAAATTTAATTGGGTCTGGGACATTTCTTTCAGTGTTTCTTACAGTAATCCCATGAATGACTGCAACGATCAAAATTCCCGTTATGTGGAAACACATAGCAAAAACAATCTTGCAACTGAGTCCTTTGTTTGTTGAACACTTAATTTGAGACATTATTACAAGTAACTTTTTTATGCTTTTTGTAATGTCGTTGGTTGTGTTTAAAACACAACCTATGGCGGCTATTTTAAATAAATGGCAAGCATAGTATGTCATGATCAAAGAATCAAACGTTAAAAAGTAGCGAATAGTGACGGATAAAAGTGCCAAAGAAGCAATTTTAAACAGGTAAATTAGGTAGCAAATGCATTTAATTATTTTACGACTTTTCATGTTGTTAGTTATCAAATCTTGAGAAAAAATTGGTAGTCCCGTTAAAAGTCCTAAGTTAAAAAGTAATTTAAAAGTTTTAAAAGATTTCTCCCTTGAAATTACTTTTCCATGATTTCGAGAAAACACTTCGGAATCGTTATTTAAGTTTGGTAACAAGTTCATCTTTAGATTCATTTCGAATATGTTCCGTTTATCCATATTTACCACTGTTATAGTGGTATTTCAGATTAACTACTTGGAATTACTATTTCATGACCTCGGGAAATAACTTTAAATTCATTTATTGAAACTGTTATGTTCATTTTCAGATTTATTTTAAGAAATTTTTACTTCATCCATATCTATCACAATCACAGAGAGGCTTTAGAATAATTATTCCATACCCTAGATCTCGTTCGAAATTACTTTTCATTGACTTCAAGATAACGCCTTAGAGTCAATTGGTAAGATGCTCATTTTTAGGCTCATTTTGAATATTTTTCGTTTATCCATAATTATCACAATTGGGACGATTTAGATTTACTACTTTATATTTCAGATCTCGCTTGAAATTACTTTTTCATGACTATGAGTAACGGCTTTAGAGTCATTTATTGAAATTCATTAATTTCTTTTTCAGATTTATTTTCTTAAAAAAATCTCTTTTCTTCCATATCTATCATAATTGTAGAGATGCTTTAGATTAACTTTTTGATTTCTTAAATCTCGTTCGAAATTACTTCATCATGACTACAAGAAATTGCGTTAGAGTCAATTGGTAGTATGTTCATTTTTAGGCTCATTTTAAGTATTTTTCGTTTATATATAATTACCACAATCATAAAGACTGCTTTATAATATATCTCACTTGAAATTACATTTTCATGGCCAAGCAAAAACTTTTAGAGTCATTTAATAAAATTTATAAGTTGCTTTTTAGATTCATTACAAATGTATTTAGTTTGCCCATGCTTTTCAGTAGTATAGAGATACTTTTGATTTATTATTCGATACCTATCGTTTTAAATTTTACTTTATTATGACTACTAGAGAATGCTCAGTTGGTAAGATGTTAATTTTTGGGCTCAGTGTATGAATTTTCGATTTATACATTCTCGTCGAGACAAAAAAGATGGAAGTTATTAACTCGTGGAACAAAATTCGATTTCATTATATGTCTGGTAATTTATGAACTCAAGCGGTTTATTTTATTTATTTCGTTGATCACGCCAATATTTATGGTGTGATTAAGAAGTCAATTATTAGTATTTTAAGCAACCAAAAATTGACATCATTAATAGAAATTTATTCTGTTCATAAAGTCTTGTTAGACTCAAAATTAAAAGCATGTCATCGTTGTCTGCCACTAAAACGATTGATTTTCGATACTTTCTTAGAAAATAAAAATAGGCACACTACATTTAAGATATGACTAAAGACACAGAATGATAGTTTGAAAAACATCTATTTCATGAAAATTATCATATTCGACTAATCATTTACTTCTTCTAAAGAAAATATTGTGAGGGGTAAATTTTAACACGAACATATTTCCGTATAAGAGTTTATTTGCTTTAGAGCTTGAATTGACAGGAGCGTAGTTTCAAAGTTTCTCCATTATCGGTAGATTAGTAGGTTTTTGAATTAGTAACTCGCAAAATCTAATGACAGCTTTCAAATTACTTTTTATATCTATTATAACTTTACCAATTTTCCCCAACTTCCCATTATTTTTACAATTACCAGTCCTGGTTTTTTCCCCACTTTAAAATCGTGAAAGATAATAAAATGGTTTAATGTTTCAAAAAATATTGTAAATTTCAGAGCATTTAAGAAGCATTTTAAAAATAATTGATGATGAAACTAATGAACAAAAAGATCATTAACTGATCAGTTAAAAGGTTAAAAGTTATGAAGTTAACAAAATATCAAATAGATTAGTATGAAAATTATTTCAAATCCAGTTTAGGATTAAATTCTTCTTCTTATTATTTACTGATATACATCTATAATATGGTTTCCAACATTTATACTTAATACAAAATAAACTTTAAGTTATAAGTACACAAAAATATAAATTGACTTAAAATGAGTTAAATATTTTAATAGTTATACTGGTAATGAAGGACGAGAATAGCATTATTTTATTTTATTTTTAATTTCGAGCTAAAACGTTGCGAAATTCGTTTTTTGAAGAAAGAATTACAGTATGAATGATCAAATTTACGCCTCTTTCCATAATGATATAGATGTGTAATTTTTGAATTTTATTTCCCTTCTTTGAAATCAGAATAATAATTATATTTGTGCATCCTTTGTGAACATTTAAATTACCACTATTGGAGTATTAAATATCAACCTGCTGTTTTTATCCTTTATAAAGCTGAAAAATACTGTAACTGTTTTATAGAAAAGAAAAGACCACTTTGTTTATTTTTAAGCTTAAAACTGATATTTAAAATAAATAAACTTAATGTTAATGTTAAAAAAAGCTTAGTTAAAAAAAAGCATCTTACGGAAAAAAAGTTTGTAGGTCATCTAGATCACACAAAATTAAATTGTGAATTTAAGTTATTTCTTAGGCAAAAGTTTGCAGTTTGGTGTATAAAAAAATTAGTGTAAAATTAATTACAAAATAATAATAACAAGTTGTATAAAAAAATAGTAAAAAGTAATGAATTACTGAATTCTAAATAGTTTGTTTATGCTCCGTTTAGCATTCAATCGTAAATTTATTTACTGTAAATTTAATGACCGTAAATTTATTAGCTTAACAATTAAAATGAAATGAATTTCTTGTTGTTAAAATATTTCGTGAATTATTTTAAAACTAAATCATGCTTTATACTGTTACTAAATAAAAATAGTAAGTATTTAATTTTTCTGAGCTAAAATTCCACAAATATGAATCTATAAATTTTCAGCCACTGGTTTAAAACAGTGTAGAATTAAAATTTCCTAGCTACTTTACAAATTAGTTAATATTAAGTTTTATTATAGTTTATTATTCTGTTGCCCCTTCTTTTGTTTTATCACGTGTTTATTGCGCAAGATAAAATATGCAAAGTCAAGAAGAGATTATTTCCAAAATATTAAACTAAGTGCAAAAACTAATTACCATAAAATAGGTCGAAACACATTTTAAATTATTGTGCTTCCGAAATGAAACCCCTAATAACTTTTCAATTAATTAACAATATCGTCTCGAACAAAAATCGATGTAAGCAAACCATTTTCATCCAGACAAAGCCATTATATATTAAAAAGCAAGACGTTAACCGACATGAAAATAAGTGTAATTAATATGTTGTAATCCCTAAAAACCCATTTGTGATGCCACAATTGTCATTATATATTTCCTACCTTTTAAATTATCTTTAATTACTTAAACTTATTTTTCTAATCATATTAATCGAATTTTATTTAAATTAAATCAATACGTGAATTTTTATAAAATCGGGCATAAAATATTTTATTCTTTTCCTATCGATCCATGTAACGGCTAACTTTTTATTTCAATACTAATGTAGACTCATTAATTCACTGTCATGCCTAATTGAAAACAAAAATCTATTTATAACTCTTTATTATTAATTTCTTACATCAAATATGTTTCAGTTTCATGGTTACAATAAGTCTCACAGTCTTGTTGGCAATTCGCAATCGCCAAGGTATTTTCAAACCTAATATTGATTTTGCGATGTTGACTTTATTTTGGCTATTTATATTTCGATAATTCGCCAATTTGGGATCTCCTCTTCATGCTTCTGTGTCCGTTAGGAATAAATTCATTCACTTTCAATTTCAAACTTGTGCCACAAATTTGAAATTGGAAGTGAATGAATTTATTCGGTATTTTAAAAGGTAGCAAATATGTAATACCAACTGTGGCATCACGCCAGGTTAATTATTCTCCTGTTATTATTTTAGATATAAAATAAAACTATTTAAATTTGAATAAATTTAATCACACTATTTTAGATATATTTAACTAAACACTAAAATTGATTACTGTAAAATACGAGGAACATACATTTGGAAATACTGCGCTTCAGAACTGAAACCATTCATGTATTTCAAACAAGTGAAATGCCTTTATGAACGTAAATAAACAACATACGTAAGAATAGAATAAATAATTAGACAGATGGACAAATTTTTCATGTTGAGAGCAATGTTCAAGGACTTGACAGACGCATTTAGAATCTTGAAAACAATAATTACCTAATCTCTTATGTCATTGATAATGTGCGATTAGGTCATTGTTTTTAAAGACATTTGTGGCATTTTAATTCTTACTAATAATGAGGGTAGGAGGTACTCTTTTCCCGAAAAAACTGTTTTAATCATATTAATATTTTATGAAATATTTATACTAAGTATTCAATTCTTATATTATACTTTTTCCGTATTCACGTTAATATTCACACATTTATTATTGAACATTATCTATACAACAGAAAATTTTTTATTTTTTTCCTTTCCTCGAGTCCTTTAAAAACCAGTTAAGAAAAGTTTTAAACTTTATTCATGCACTTATATAAATCTAAAGATATATCTTAGTTTTCCTGTTGCAAACATAAATAAAAGATGAAGACTTTTTTTAATTAATGTCTTGTACTCACTGTCTAATGTACTCGTTTTTAAACAATACAGATGGTTTAAGTTTTAAAAAATTCTTCAAATAATTTTGTGACGGAAATAGCACATTTTCAAAGAAAATATGAAGACGCTTCGTGAACCATCATAGTCATTCTATGTTGGATAATAACTGTAGCTGACAAAGATAATGGGGCTATTCCGTAGAGGGTCAATACAAGGATCTGCTCTCACTTCCGAAATAAGTTCTGAAATGCCCATAATTGTAGAATTGTTGATTTGAAAACAATCATTTAGCCCCTTCACTCAACCAGCAAAACAACTAAGTATTCTTAAAAGCAAATTACAGGTTTATATTATCGTGATTCTTAAAGTTAATATGCTTAAAATTGTAGTCATGTTCTAAATGATTCATTTAGTTAAACGTAAAACATATAATAAATACTTGAACCTTATATATTAGAGCTATGAAATTAAAGAAAAGTCTTATGTTTCAGAAGTCACAAACACAGTTATTGAGCAGTGCATAACATGATCTAATAAATGAATAGTAACTGGTTTCAGTCTTTATCAGCTTTACTTTCAGACTTGATTTTTTAACATAGGTGACAATATTCACAATTATTTTTCTCAACCTGTATTTTGTCAAAAGTAAACATCACAAGCATAGAACAGTGATATAAAAGTAATTATCATGTAAAAGTAAATTAAATATATATAGGACATTAAAACTATAGGATTCTGCGTTCAAGCGTCACAATAATGCACAATATGTTTGGTTTAGTCATTTGTGTCCTTACCACATCATGCTTTTATCGACAAAAGAAATATAAAATTTTAACGATGGTATATAGGAAACATATAACACAGAAAGAGCTGTGAAGGATTAACTTATGATTGAAACACACATGAATAATTCTTAATTAGTAGAATATTTTCAGGAATTAAATAAAATATTAAGTAACCTGAATACGAAAATCGTCAGCTTTTTGTAATGGTTAAAAAAAGACAGATATTTTATAAACGAGACTTTTTGGTTTTGTTTTTTTAAACCAGTTTTTATCACTCCCTTCTTATCAAATTCGTGATTAGGCATTAAGTTCTTTGGTCTAACTGAAGAATCAGAACTCCGTAGCTAATTATCACACCAATTACAGTTACAATGAGCCCTTTACGTATTTCAAACATATTTCCACCCGTTACATGCAAATCTGCCGTTTTAATATCATTTACCATCAATGAAAAACTAGTAAGTTCCTTCTGGCTCAAATAGTTCTGTGTGACAATTTCCGAACATTCTACAAGAAGATGCTTCATTTTCTGGTATTCAGATATGATATGTTGCCCTCCAAGCGTTATGCGGAGAAAATTGCCTAAACCAGTAGCGAACATAATTGCCGAGTAAACATACAGCGAGGTATAACCACGTATAGTTAACGCAACACTAAGAGCATTAAAGAAGCTGCTGATGACTGAGCCGAATACGAAGAGCACACAATTAGAAAAAGCTTCGTCAACTTCATGCGTAACGGAAACTATTCTCTGAAACATAAGAATATTTTCAGAAATAGACTCTTGAGAAAACGATTTGTACTCTAAACGCATTTTTAGTTTCTTTCCGAAGCTGCAGATAATTTCACCAATGTAAAAATAAGCTGTGCAACTCAGCAAGGAGAAAGTGCTGCATATTGCTTCGCTCGATGCGTATAGGAACACAAAAGCAAACCGCGTAGCAATTAAAAAATCATCTCGTTCCTTTCCTTCCAGTGAGAATCCCAGAAACAGCAAAGGATCGCTTACGAATCTCACAGACCGTTTCATCATCATGGCGAGTGTGAGAGTGCTAACAATCAAAAGGATCCCCAAAACGTGCAATAAAATAGCCTGCCGTACTTTCAGTTGGTATCCTTTTGTATTTGAAAAGTTTATTTGTGACATTACTACAGCCATTTTTCGAACGCACGTTGTTATTGCTTTTTGATGACGTATTATGCTTACTAATGCCGCAAAAGCAAATAAATGTAGTGCGTAATACGTTATGATCATTGAGTTGTATCTTAAGAAAAAATGGATCGAGCATGACACGAAGACAAAATCAACAAACCTAAGTACGCACAAGAAGATACAAATATACATGATAAAACTGCGGTTTTCAGTTTCAATTAAATCTCCTGAACTAAGTGGTATCCCAATTGCGAGGCTAAAGTTAAACAACATCTTGAAGTCTCGTAAGAGCTTGTTAGTTGATATTCTTTTTACTTTATCATAAGGTGTGCTCAGTTGCAATTTCATCATTTTTATTTGATTCTCAAATAAACTTTCTTGGTCTATTTCAGACATCGCTTTTATGCCGCAGAGAAAAATGTTTTAAGATCAAACTTGCTTTCATTCGCAAGGATCTTTTTGTGACGTTAAAATGTTATCAAGTTTCAATGTAACACGAAACTTCTATTTAAATCTGACAGTTTTGTGCCATGGTGATAGGTTGGTAATAACTTTCATTAATATTGATGTTGTTTTTTAAGAACAAGTTGTCATAGAAAGAGCACGTAAAATACATATTTTTTTAATTTTTTAGATCGATTTGTAATTGTTCTTGCGAAAATAAATAGATTCCTGTCATGCAAATCGTTATAAAATTTCGTATCTTCCCAAAACAGTTTTTTTTTATGTTTTAGAAATGATTAGTGTTTATCTAAACAGTAATGCATGCAGCAAAGTGCCATATTTTATTTGAGTAGAGCCATATTTTATTTAATTATGTATTATTCATCATCATCGGAGTGGAATGATATACTTTACTTTTGGACGAGTGATAATAAATCTTTGAAAAACTCATTTAAAGCGTACAATAGCTAATTTAAAATTTCATAATATCATTAAAATAAAAAAGGAAATTTTCATAAACAGCTTGTTTTTCTTGTTCAACTCGTTTTTGAGTAAACAATTAACAGAAGTAATAATTTAAAAATAATATTTTTCTTAGTTTTATTATTAATAATAATATTTACTGATATACATCTATAATATGGTTTCCAACAGTTATTTTTTTTATAAAAAATGAGCGCAAAGTTATAATTTCCCAAAAATGCCTAAAAATGAATTAAATATTTTAAAATTTATTCCGGTAATGAAGAATAATATATATATTTTTTTAATTTAGAGCCAAAATTTTGTGTAATATCCGTTTTTCGAAGAAAAAATACAGGATGTATAGTTGTCTAAGTTATTTAATAGAGTCTGAATTATGCAGTTATGTGGTTAGATAATTAGTGTTAAATTAGTTACAAAATAATAAGAAAACCGTAAAAAATAATAAAATGTAATAAAAAAATAATGAATCACTAAAATCTAAAGTATTTGTTATGCTTCTTATCATTCATTTAGCAGTTAAACTTAAATTTATTCACTCTGAATTTAATGTAGCTTAATTATCTACAATTTTTTAAATACTTATTTCAAAATGTAAACTTACTTTCTGTTTTAAAAATATTTTGTTTCCAGATTTTCAAATTAAAAGTTGCTTTATACTGTTACTAAAGAAAAATAGTATTTAATTTAAGAAGATAGCGTAAAATAATATAGTTAATTTTTAATCAACTAAATTCTACAAACTTGAATCGAAAAGTTTTCAGTTATGAGTTTAAAATAATTTAATGTCAAATTAATTACAAAATAATAAGAAAAATGTAAAAAATAATAAAATATAATGTAAAAATAATGAATCACTAAAATCTAAATTATTTGTTATGCTCCTTATGATTCAATTAGTAGTTAAATGTAAATTTATTCACTCTAAATTTATTAAACGTGAATTTATTGTAGCTTAATTGTCGACATTTTTTGAAGTATTTATTTCAAAATGTAAACGTACTTTTTGTTTTAAAAATGTTTTGTTTCCGGATTTTGAAATTAAACGATGCTTTATACTGTTGTTAAAGAAAAATAGCATTTAATTTAATAAAAATAGTGTAAAATAATATGCTTAATCTTTAGCGAACTAAATTTTAAAAACTTGAATCGAAAAATTTCAGTTAATGGTTTAAAATAATATAGTAAACAATTTTCCAACTATTTTACAGACTTTTTGCGTGTTTTCTTGTAATTTATTATTATATTGCATGTTCTTTTGTTTTATCGCGTGCTTATGAATAATGCTGCGAAAAATATATATATTTATATAGAGAGATAGGTTATTTTACAAATATTTAACTAAGTGCGAAAACTGGTCGCAGTAAAATACGAAGAATACATTTCACATTACCTCGCTTCAGAAACAAAAAACTTAATGAATTTCAAATAAATTAACAAATATCATCTCGAACAAGAATTGTCTCAATGTAAAGAAAACAAACCATTTTCATGAGAATATTGGCATAATGCCATTAAAAAGTATTTATTATACCATGATGTTTACTTGCACTGAAATAAAAGTTATTAATATGATAATTGCAATTTCTGGTAGGCCAAGTTAATTTTTCTCCCAAAATCATCTTAAACTAAAATAAAGTTACTTAAAATTAAATAAATTTATACGCATTGTTTTAGACAATAAAAAATATAAAATAGTCTCTTGTACAGTCTGCAAAAAAAAAACGAATCACCTTGAATAACTTTTGTTCTAATGATCGGATTTTCACGAACTAAGTGTCAATTTTAATGTTTCCTGAGGGTGACTTCAAATATTCTAATTAATTAGTGCTAACTAGTAGTAATTAAGTTACGAAATCAGACACAAAAACGTACTTTCTCTAAATAAACATATAATTTTTTTTACATATTTGGAATCTAGACACTTGAATTAGGGGGGTAGACAAAATTTAAAAAAAATTAGATCGTAAATTGGGTCACAATAAAGGTTTATATATTTGGCGATAGTCCAGAAAACCGCCAAAAAAAGTCGCCTGTGCAAATCAATATTTTAAGATAACCCACTGACTAATTCAAAAGAGGAATGCTTAATTTTACTAGGTTGCTAGGCAACCATGCTATGACTGTAAAAAAATTTAACAATTGATTTGAATTGATTGCTCAGAGAGGTTTAATTCATTGTTAATAGAAAATAACTCGAAGTTTCTAGGCAATAGACAATTTTTAAGCTGATTTCTGTCTAAAAAGCAAAAAAAAAATTATTTTAATGTCCTCCGAAAAGAAAATTTGATTCGATTTATAAATTATTTATGATTTTCTAAGTTTTTAGAATTTAAATACATGAACTTTTTATCTGATATTGTTTAGATTATGTTGTTTTTGCTAAATTTATTCGAGGATTTCATACTAAAATCAAATTAACATAACTTATTACAGCTATATACAAAATTTTAGGGATGATCATTTTTACAGCTTTAACCCCTTGGGGGCGGGTGATTCATGAAAGCATTGGTACAAAATCAGAATCAGGATTTAAATAAATAAAAAACGGTAGCTTAAATGCAGGCGTTGCTAATTTCACAGACTTACTTTGCCTTTACTTTAATTACTGTTAGTTTAATCATAGATATAATAAATGTGAGTTCAAAGTAAAACTAAAAAATTTTATTTCGAACTAAGTAATGGTGAATTAAATAAATCAAACAATTATAACCCCGCCCACAAATAAACTGCTAAAGAATTACTTTGATTACCAGTTTTATCTTTTTACCCTGCTTGATACTGTTTTATGCTGTCGCGTATTTGTGACAGTCTTCTTAATCGAGTCTTCTAGGCAAGAAAGTTTGAAGGAAAAAAAAAGTGCTTGAAAAATAAAATGTAGATTGTATAGAAATTCTAATGCACATTCACAAGGTTTTCCGTAATTTACGATATTTCTTTTTTCTATAACTCAAGGAATTGCTAATGAAAGTATCTTGAAAACTGATTTTGATATAAGTCCTCTTGAGGCATTGTTAGTTTCAAAAACAATTGGTTCCATAAGTAAATGGTAAGTACTGCTGAAGACCCACTAGATATAAGTCAATGAGAGATGGATTTTACTCAAACTTCGAAACTCCTTTTTCTCATTTATTATCCAGTGAGGAATTCTAGAAATGGTACTGGAAAATCAAAAGAAATTTCGAAGATGCATTTACATTGGCCAAAAATTTAGAAAAAAGAGGAAGGTTAAATCAAAAGAAAAAAATTACTTTTTTGCATTAACTTCAGAAAAAGAACGAAAATTTAAAGAGATTGAAAGAGCTGAAAAAAAGTTAAAGCAGAAAATATGACGAAGAGAAAAAAAATAC
>NC_092207.1:31680323-31741368 GCF_043381705.1 Parasteatoda tepidariorum | reverse complement strand
AGCCTTGAATAAGAGTTTTATGACTGGGTGAAATTTTCTTCGAATTGCTTTATTAGTTTTGAAAATATGACTAAAAACGTAAAAAGTGAAATTAACATTAAGGAGTACGAACTTTGGATCGCTCTCCTGACCAAACTATGGGGACCATATTTCCCAGATTGCGGCTACTCCCTATATTTTGAAAGTTAAGAATCCAAATATGTGGAAAAAAATGCATGTTTATTCAGAGAAAGTACGTTTTTGTGTCTGATTTCGTAACTTAATTACTAGTTAGCACTAATTAATTAGAATATATGTAAGCTTAAAAATTGTTTTAAACGACGGAAATAGCACATCTTTCAAAGAAAGTGTGGCAACACTTTCCTCTTAGTCATTCTACTTTTAACCCTAACTTTAAAAAAAAAAGCAATAATAAACTTGAAATAAAAGTTATTGTTGAGTTGTTGATTTGAAAAGCCTGGCTTAAACCTGTCCCGCCCCCGTAGGGAGCATCCAGGTGTTACTGTAGACCTTGTGCGCGTACGTGTCTTACTACAATACGAGAGATGGCACAATTGGCTTTGCCACGATTAGTGGCAACACTTACATCGATAGGGGCCCGCGATCTGGAGCACCTCGTGAAGACGAGCACCAAGGGGAAGGAAAGGATTTGCCCTACATTTAATAGTCCAGGTGTTGCACGCGCCAAGCAGCATCCAGACCACCATCCACCGACTCGCCCCATCCCAGAAGGCCGCAAAGATTTATGGGAATTCTAGAAACAAAATTACAAACAATTTCAAGATCCAAAGCTCAGAAACACGAAGAATGCAATAAATAGAACATGGTTTGTTACAACGCAGGATACATTACATATTGACATCCAAAATATAATACAAGATGAGAAAAAAATGATGTGCAGTAAAAATATTCGATGTGCAGTAGAAAATACAATGAAATATACAATATAAGCAGTACAGATGCTGAAGTATTTGTTGATGAATACAGACAAAATAGTACATAAAGTGATTATTCAATAATTGAAAAGAAAAATGGATTGAGCTATTCTTTGGAACATAAGAATATTCTCTGAAGTAAATTCCTGAGAAAACAAGTAGTACCTCAAACGTATTTTCAATTTCTTTCTAAAGCTACAGATAATTTCATCAGTGTAAAAATAAGCTGGGCAACTCGGCAAGGAAATTGCTCTACATATTACTTCGCTCGATGCATATATGAACACTAAACCAATCCGAGTTGTTATTAAAAATTCATCTCGTTCCTTTCCTTCTAGTGAAAATTCCAGAAACAACGAAGGATTGCTTACAAATATTACCTAATTCTTCAACATCATGACGGGTGTAAAAGCAGGGCCTCCTCATTTTGAGAAAGCCCTGTTAAGAATGACAGCAATAAAAAATACCCCCAATATGTGCAAGAAAATGGCGTGTGGTACTTTCAGTTAGTATCCTTTTGTGTAGAGAAAGATTACTTGTTATATTACAAGGGCCATTTGTTGAACGCACACTATTACTGTCATTCGCTAATGTGATACGCTCACTGATGCAACAAAAACAAGTAAATGTAAAGCATAATACCTCACAAGTAATGAGTTGAATCTTAAAAAAATTAATCGAGCATGATACGAAGACAAAATCAACAAATCTAATACTCACAGGAAAATACAGAGATACGTGATTTATGCGAACAGGAAGGTACAAAGATACGTGATTTATACGCACAGGGAGATACAAAGATACGTGATTTTCAGTATAAAGTGTTTTTAAATCCCCTGAACTAAGTAGTTTCCCAGCTACGAGGCTAAAGTTAAACAACATCTTAAAATTTCGGTTTAACCGACCAGTCGGTAAGATTTGTTGGATAAAAGTCTTTTTACTTTATCATATGAATGTACTCAGTCGCAATTTCATCATTTTTAAATTCTTCGCAAATAATCTTTCTTGATTTGTTTCAGCCTTTACTTTTATGCCACAGCAGAGAAAATTGTTTTAAGATCAAACTTGCCAAGGATCTATGTGTGACGTTAAAATGTTATCGATTAAGCTTTAATGTAACGCGAAACTTCTATTTAAATCTAACACTTTGTTGCCATGGTAATAGCATGGTAATAACTTTCATTAATATTGATGTTATAATTCCTAATAAACTTTAATAAACTTCAAGGAAAATTTAAATAATAGCACACATAATACATNGATATATATATATATATACATACATTGGAGTAATCGATTTATAGTCATGCAATCATTATAAAATCTGGTATTTTCTAAAAACATTGTTTTTTTTTATGTTTTATTTATCTAAACGGTAATGCATGCAGTTAAATACGATATTTCTTTATACGATTTCTTTCATCAAATTGTTTAGCCAATGTTATCTATGAATATTATTACAAAAAATGTATTTCAACTTCTGATGTTTTTTAATAGGTAGCTTAGTTCAAATACATATCAAGAACTATTTAAAACAATTGCACTGTTAGACGTTAAATTTTTTAATCAGGAGAAATGTTATGTCCAGTGCTACCACATGTTCTCTTCTCAGTGTTATAAATGATGTCTTTTGGCCTTATTGAATAATCAGCACCTCGTAGCTAATCGCAACTCCAATAACTGTTAGTATCCTTTGTTCTTAGTACGTTCAATATATTCCCCTCCCCCGGCAGCAGTTTTTACGTTATTTTCCACCAACAAAAAACAAATAAGTTCCTTCTGATTTAAATAGTTCCGCGTAACTATTTCCGAGCATTCCAAAAGGTTATGTTTCAATTTTTAATCTATCGAAAAAATATGTTACCCTTCAAGAGTCATACGAAGGAAGCTACTTAAACTTGTAGCGAACGTTACAGTAGTGTAAATATATACGGCTGGTGTACCAACTATAGATAAAGTAACACTAACAGCTTTAAAAAAAAGCAGCTAATAACCGAGCCGTAGACGAACATTACGCTATTGGAGAAAGCTTCATAAACCTCGTGTGTAATAGAAACAATTCTCTGGAGCATTAGAATGTTTTCTGAAATTGATTCTTGAGAAAAATACATTTCACTCTAAGAGCATTTTTAATTTTTTCACAATGCCGCTAATTATTACGCCAACATTAAAATAAGCTGAGCTACTAAGTAAAGTTACCGCGCTAACAATTGCTTCTGTTGAAGCATAAGGAAAACTTAAAGCAAATCTTGTACAATCTAAGAATCATATTTCTTTACCTTCCATTGAGAGTCCCATAAGCAATAAGGGGTCGTTAACAAACCTCACAGCCCGTTTTGCTATCATGGATGTTGTTAGTGTGCCAATATTGAACAAGATTCCAACACTTAGGAACAAAATGGCGTGATAAATGTTTGTCTTATACTTTCTTGCATTGGGAATGTTTTTGAGACGTTACAAGAGTAATTTTTCGAACACATTTTGTGACGCCTGACTTTTATATAGCGTATACTAAAGCAGGAAATCCAAACAAATGAAAGGCATAATACATTATTAGGAATGACTTGAATCGCAAGAAGAAATTAAAAGAACACGATAAGAAAACAAAATCCGCAAATCTCAGTATGCCAAACAATTAAAATTAGCTCCATTCCATACTTTATCAGGCAAACTTTGCATGGTTTTTCAAAGCTCTATCACGAAGAAAAATAAAAAAGCAACAGATTAAATGCCTTACACTTGAAAACCCAAGCTATAATCTTAAGCTATGTGTGCTATCTTACCGTGAAGTATTATCCTTAAAACGAAAAAATAACCAAAATATTCTAAAAGTTATGAAATTTCACTGTAAAAGAAATTGGCAACATTTTTCTATTTAGATTAAAATCATGAAAATCAATACCTTTTTGCGTTCTCATTTTCATTTTTGCATTCTCATTTTAATGAGAAGCAAATACGCTTTTCGTTTTCTCAAAACTGTGACTTTTATTGAGGTTTTGTGTCAATCAATAAGCACAAAGAGAGTTGGCTGAAGATAGGCTAAACTCCACTGAGCAATCAAGAGTAATTATTGCTAACTCTCAGCTGTGAGGAAAATAAGATTAACGTGTCTTTTCCAGTATTCAAACAGCTCCAATTTGATATTCAAAAATGATAAAAGTTTGGGAATTACTTTCCTTTTTTAGGATAAAATGATGAAAATAATTTTTTCGCTAATGAGTGTTATGATTGAAGGAAATTTTATTTTGATCACTTGCGAAAATAGTCTTAAGGGTTAAAAAAATAAAGTAAATAAATAAATGAGTAAAAATTCGGAGAATTTGAATACGGGTAACCAAAAAATACTATTATTTTCCATTCCAACTTCCTTATCACATACATCTGAATAAATTTCTTAAAATAGAAGACTAACTATTATTTGTTACATTCTTTCTCATAACATTTATGTTTTCTTAAATATTTTCATTTCCAGAAGCTTTATTTTGTTGTCAAACATGTATCTTAGTATTGATTAACTTTTTTGCATATTTTGATGAATTAATTTCCCTATTGACAACATATCCATGAATCTTCTTCATCCAATCTTCAATGTCATACTTCCATGCTTCCTTTATGTTATTGGTAAATTGATCTATGTCTTCTAGAACAAGTATTAGGGCAGATCGAAAGCATATTTCGTGCTCAAAAAATATGACAACGCATGAGATGGTTTTCACGTGGAAACAGTTGACAGTTAATAAGTAATTTAAAAGCTTTGCTTTGTGATTAATCATGGTTCGTCGCTTAAATTAAGCGGAATATCAATCGACAAAACTAGTCTATTAGAGCACGCAAAACAGTGACCTGCTTTAAAATAGATTCAGGTTCTTTTGAATTTTTAATGTTTAATGATTGAAAAATTGCAGAAAAAAATCGAAAAATAAAATTACTTATAAATTTTAATATTATGCCTATAACAGTTTTGATTTATTTTTATTAAATTGTTCAAATTTTAAATTGTTTTCGGAACTACGCAATTATCTTTTTATTTTTTTTTAAAAAAATTCTAATTTTAAAAATAAATATGGGCTATTATTCAAATTCTTGATATTTTCAAATCACAAATTCTTAAAATATAAAAAGTGCTTTAAAAACGTAAAAAGAAAAAAAACTCATAATTATTCTTTATACGGCACTTGAAGAGAAAATAAAGGGAACTCAATTTAACGTCAATTTTCTGGTTCAGAAAATGCCAGAAGTGTGACATTTCTGCATACCAGCAATGAGACATTTTTTTAATATCAGGTTTGCTACTAAAATCTAGATATATTTAGGCTTAAGAAAGCTCTTCAGTTAGAATTTTCACCTCAATATAATGTGCATCATTTCTTAAAAAATGTATAAACAGTTGTATTTCTATAAGGTAAGATTGAAAGACAAGGAATTTAGTTTAAATGAATTATAATTAAGAAGCGAGAAGATATTTCAAAAAAGTATTTTAATAAACAATAATAACAGTAACAGATATTTTAACAAGGGACTAGGGACAGGACGATTCCATAATACAAACGGACTTAGAAAATTTAGAAAGGGGAAAATGAGCTCGATATCGGTAATTGCTCGATTGCTGGTGAGAGCTTTAACTTAGCAAAATATCACCTTATTTTAGCGCCAACATTGAAAGTCAAATTTTGGCGGGATTTTCTGAAACAAAAACAAAAAAAAACTTAACTAGGTTCATCTAAAAAGAAAGAATTGATTATTAGGCTTTACAGAGAAGACAGTCAGAATTGATTTTTTTTTTATCTTCAAAGAACGTTTTTGATGCAGAGAGGTACGTACCTCAGTACTGTTGACAATTATCGGTCGCTGTTCCAGCAATGCTGTACATGTTGGAGGAGCGTGAGGGGGGGGGAGTTCGTGAAAAGATTTCCGTGTATAAACCGGGCAGTTGCACTTGACCTTAAAAAACATCAGCGCAGGGAATACCGGGCAGCGGCACTTGACCTTAAAAAAACATCAGTGTAGGGTATACCGGTCAGTGGCACTTAACTAGACCTTGTATATATTTCAGACATTTACCAAAGTCTAGTCATCTAGACCTAGTATAAGTGCCACTGCCCGGTATACCCTACACTGATGTTTTTTTAAGGTTCAGTGCCATTGCCCGGTATACATTTGCACGGTATTCCCTGCACTGACGTTTTTTTAAGGTTCAGTGCCACTGCCCGGTATACCATGCAATTATGTTTCATTAAGGTTTAGTGCCACTGACCAGTATACATTTGCCCGATACTCCAAACACTGATGTTTCTTCTAATCTATCGTCAATAAGTATTAAAATATCGAATAAATGTAATTATATAAACGAATAAATTAATATCAAATCGGATGTAATAAATATTTCGGACATTCACCGAAGCGACTATGTGATTGTCAACATTCACCGGTGAAAGTCAACAACCACCGATTTCGGTCATTCACAGTAACATGCACATCATTTACATAATAACCGCATCAGGACGTTTATTTCATACTTTGCCTAAATAGCATTTGCCATTCTATAGAATGCCTAGGCATTATATACAATGCCTAGGGAAAGTATTATAATTCTCACATTTCATACTTTGCCTAAAAACATCCAGCATTCTATACAATGCTGGCGTCTCATACTTTGACGGTAACATACATATATTAAGATCTAACTAACTTTAAAGTAAAAAAAAAATTAAAAACAAAAGCAAAGCAGATAACAATAATAAAAAAAAGACATAACAATAAAATACAATAAATAACATATTTTATACGAGTTCGAAAATGACAGCAAACGTCGCAAAAAATAAACGTAAAAACAAATGCGAACGGTGACGGTAAACCTTTAAAATTTAGCCAATACGCCAAGGAAGCAAACAAAAAAATTCCCAATATTCTCAGTGTAATTTCCCTCTATCCCTATTTTAACTCTTTCGACGAAACTCTAAGTTTAACATTATGGAATCGTCCTTCCCCTAGTCGCTTGCGATATTTTAAAGCGAAGTGTTCTATTTCTGTATCTAATCTGTTGCCATATTTTTTATATAAATGTTAAACTTTTTTTGCGCTGTGATGAAATTAAACTTATGCGAACCTTACACATGAACTGTTGTCCGGAAGAATGACAGAGGAAACTGTTATACACCTCAGTTTAGAACTTTTAATTTATGGTAAGAACATCAGGGGAATCCGATCTTCAAACACTCAATCGATTAAACAAAATTGAGGGAATAAATAGTGTTGATTGCGTATAAACATTTTCTATTTTTTTCCCCTTAATTAATAGAAAAATTGCCTAGTCCAGGAGAGTGACATGAAAACCTTAGGATGAACTTTCAAATTATACACCATGGTAAGTTAAATAATTAAACGGATTCAAAAAATATTATATTACACCTTCAAATCCACCAGCACATGCCTTATCTACTATAATAAAATTTGACTAAATACTTACTTGAAAATTTTATAAAAGGACAACCAAACAGATCAGAGTTAAAGTGGATAAAGTCAAATGTATGAAAAAAAAAATTTTTTTTTGCCAATTAGCGTTTTCAAATTGTATATATTTTAAAGCGATTGCAAATCAATTCCTCGAAATCAAGTGAACTAAGTTTTCTGAAATCACTAAAGGACCTAAATAACATACTTGAACTTTAAGCTTAATTTTCTCTAAAATATAGTTTAAGTATAGTTCACTTTTGCTATAAAGATCTCAATTTAATGTTGAGATACGTAATACAAAAATTTACTATGACTAAAAGGTTAACTAAGAGGAATTGTTACTTACTAATCAAGTTGAAAATTTTTTAGGAATAGATTTTTAGGTTGGGGGCTGATTATAGTTAAGAGTTTTGATAGTTTAAAGTAATATAAAAACTATGGGTTTCTTAGCACTAATGTTCACCCTATTAACACCAATTCCTACTTGATGGCATGCAAAATATTTTGGCTGATTACTAACAGCAAAGCTTACACAGAAACTTATTTATGAATAAAATTAAAGTATTCAACACGTGTAAACCTTGAATTACGTTGTATAAGTGCCAATCATTTTTATTTGCTTATTTTTTTACAAGGGAAAAAACGCTGATTAATGAAATCGAGAAAAAAAACATATTTAAAGCAATTAGGATGTTCTTTTATTTCTTCGAAATTTTTTTTTATTTAATGCTCTGTATGTATATGTGTTTACATTTCTTACGCAAAAAAAACTTTTGTTCTTTTCACGGAATAAATATGAAACTTGCTCGTGGATGTAAGTATCATCTTGTTATCTTAAATTCTTCAGCTGCGAACTATTAGTTTGAGCTTCTGTAGTATTAGATAATATTTTGCAAGTAATCTCGCTAAAAATAAAGTGATGAGTTTTAAAGGTTGCCAATTCGTAACCTATTAACACCTCGTAAAACTTTTCGAGGTGTTAATTGGTGTTTGAAAGGAGTTGTCGAGGTGTTTTCAATTTTTCCTCATAATAAAAATGCGGTTGGGATCAAACACTTATCATAATTACTTTTTCTTAAAAATATAACCTTCATTTATCGCAAAAAATATTTATAAATAATTTAGATATGATCGGATAAAGTGTGTTAGTGACATTAAGTTTAACAAATAAGGCTATTTTGTAGTTAAAATTGAATTTTTAGGTTGATTTAAAGATTAATTTGTGAGCTAAAAATAAACTAAATTAGGAGAAACAAAAATACATAATAGTAGATACATAAGGATAGATTTAAATCAAAGCTAGATGATCTTTCAAGTAGTACAGAAAAATAAAATTCTGGTAACGTTACCGTTCTATATGGTAATGACATTTCCAGTAAAATAATAATTCTGGTATTAAAAACTAAATAAAAAAATACGTTGTTTAAATAATTCAATTGATGATTCTACCATTTATATGGTAAAGGTTTACCAAAAATTATTTTTTAGATTGTCCAAAATTCACCAGAATATGGTAAAATTTACTGTGTTTGTAGCTGTATGAGAACAACAAAAAGCTCGGAAATTTTTCCCAGAAGTGCTTTGGTAATGATTTTGTTAAAATTAAAAATAAAATATCGGTTTGCAATGTACGATAAAATTCGATAAAAATAAAATTTGATAATTTTATTATGATACCTTTGGGCATAGTATAAAAACTGCTTATTCGGTTAAATTTACTTTTCAGTTTGGTATCATATGCTAGATGTGTGATAATATGGACTATAATTTTAAAAACCAGAATTCTTGTTAAACCATTGCCATACAAACGGAAAAGCTATCAAATGAACTGTTTAAATACCATGTATTTTCATTTTATTAACCAGAATTATAGTTTCTTACAATAAATGCCATTACTATACAGTACTGTAATTTTACCAAATGGTCTAGAGATCAGGCCATGAGGTTGAAGGGTCCATCTCGATATCTTGACATAATTAATTTTTGGTGGTGCTAAATTGTTTTGATTCATTGTTACTCATGATTAATAAATTTTTAAAAAAAAATTCTTATTAGGGTGTATCATAAATTTTTCTAGAATCTTTTTGAAGTTTATCAAAACATCGTAGAAAAGAGGCCACTCAACATGAATGAGTCATAAATTTCTCTCTGATCTCCAAAAACATACCCAACCATTTTGCTTCATTAAGCGAAATTTTTAATATGTACTGAGACTCTTTTTGTAATTCATATTAATGTTAATAATTACCAAATTTTATGTATTTTAATATTTTTGAAAATATTTTTACTGAAAAGAATTACTATATCTTAAATAGCAAAATTTTATTTTGGTAAACTTTTATTAATTATTATAAAGATTAATGCCATACTTTTTCAGGCATATTCTAGTCTTTTTGACGTCTAAGTTCTCGTAAAATTCGCATTCAGATGCATTTCTTTTTCAATATACGTTTTTTCATTAGAACACAAAATTCACTTCAATATTTCTCAAACTGAGAAAAAAATTCTAGTAAAATTATCGTACTGCATAGTAATAGTGTTCTGGTCAATAAAACCTAAAAGTACGAAATTTAAACCATTCATTTTACAATTTTTCCGTTCATATGGTAACGATTATCCAAAAACTCTGCTTTTCAAAATTATAGTTCTTATTACTACACATTTAGTTAAAATTGCAAAGCTGAAAAGTAAATTTAACCGAATAAATCATTTCTATGCCATGCTTTTAAATATCGTGATAAAGTTACTAAATTTTATCATATATTATGAAAACAGGTTTTATTGTTGATTTTACTAAAATCATTACGCCTCAGTAAAATTTACTGAGATTTTTGATGTTCCTATACAGCCAAAAAGACTATAAATTTTACCATGTTCTGGTAGTTTTGATCATACATTTTTCCTCTCATTGTAATGCACATTTATACTAAGCATCACGACACATTAATTTACATGATATCGAGAATTTTGATACTTTTAAGCAACAAAACAATAACTGACGCTGAAATTCTTTAGTTTGAAATTCAAAACTTTCTTATTGATGCCTAATTCTTTATGGCTTCTTTAACACTAGAAAGACTAAAACTTAGTATATACCTATATTGCCCAAAAGCAGTCAAAACGTCTGCATTGTGAAAGAATAACTATGTAAAGAAATTTTTTAAATTAATTTTTAATATTTTTTGTATTATTTACAGTTATATAACAAATTATCAGTAACTATTAACGATAAAAAATTTACTTCACTTGGAAAGAAAATATTAATTTATACATTATTATTTGCACATTTCTTGTAAATGAAAAAGCAGTCAAAATGATTTCCTTTAGGCATCCTAGCGTTAATTACAACCCATTTATGCATTTTTTCCTCTTTAAAAAAGTTGTTTTATAATTCAGATTTATTAATTAAATTTATCAATCAAATCAGACATTTAGAGTTATCAATTAAATTTATACTAATTTCTTACAGAAATTCAAAATTTACAATATATAAAATTTAGAAAGTGACCATAACTTTCTGAAGCAGCATTTTACATTTTTTCACAATATAATTTGCTTATGGATTTAGATGTCAATTTAACTACAAAATAAGTTGCCCTAAAGTATTTATAAAATAAATTTTTCCGAACACATGCTTTCTCCTTTAAATAATTCATAAAAGAAATAACAAATCAAAGCCTCTTTTGCATTATATAATTAAACTAATTACGAAAAAAACGTAGAAAGATTTTAATTTCGTAAAGAATTACAGATGAGCAATACAATTCTTTATTTCAAAGAAGAAAATCATTTATAATGCAATAGTATTTTTTCATGTTGAGAAAAATCTAGAAATGAAATACTATTGTCTATATTTAAAGGTTAAAAATTCCATATTGTTCACCACTCACATTTTTATAAATAAATCATAGATAAAACAATGCATTTTGAGCTTAGGTTATTTAAAAAAAAAATTCACAGAGAAGATGCGCTTTTCTGTCACCATAAAAGGCATATATAAAAGAAAAGAAAGGGGTAGAATGTTTTTGAAGAATCACATGTCTAGTAGAATTCAATAATTGCCTTAGCCTCACGTGGAATAAATAAATGTCAATTCATAATATGCTTCCAGTAAAATATCGAGATTTGTCAGTTTAGGTTATAAATAGTTCAGCCGTATCAATGGTTTCGAAAGATCTCAATATCATTTTCATTGCTGGGAAAGGAAAAAAGTTTCCAAAGGTTACGAAACGTTCATACATTAGAAAGTATTTTAACTGCCGAAATTTAATTGCTTTAAATTTCAAAATTGAATTATAAGTCTTCATTAAATTAAAAAATATAAATTATTTGATGTGTAAGGCTTTATAATTATTTTAAAAATTAAAATTATTCTTATAGTATTATTGCTAAAAGTATGAATATTTTATTAAAAATAAATTTTAAATTATCCCCTTTTTATACACATATTATTTTTAGTTGTGTAAATAATTAGAATCTTTTTCAATATGTCTCATAAAAATTTTAAACATGGAGAAGATTTTTGTACAATTTTTAAATTAAGTAACAGCATATAAGAAATTTAAAATTAGTTTTAAAGAGAAATGACAAAAAACTGTATCTGTGCCCCTTAATATATTTTATAAAACAAAGACTTGTACAAAAAATGTAATGTAAGACAGAGTTTATAAGTTCAAATAACGATCTTAACTATCTGAACACCAAAAAGGGGGACAAATACTTTACATATCAATGATAGTTTAAAGTAAATCACCTAGAATGTTCTTTTACAATATAATTCGTCCGCCAGAATTTGGCACTTCGTTCCACCTCTTCGGGCGAAGAGTTCATTTCAGCACGGGAGTAAGAGGAGAAACATCTCCGCGCTGGAAATTGAGACAACCCTTAATGCGCGTCAAACGCTAACAGTGAATTCTTTATCAGTCACTTACTTCGCTTCATTATCTGCTATTATACTTTTCGTTACTCTAGCTAATTAAATATATTGTAGCAAAATATCTCAAAAAGGACAAACTATTCACTCAAAAGAGAGAAATATCATAAAATTTATGAAATATTTAATGTTTAAAAAAATGCGTTTAAAGATTGCGAAATAAATATTTTTGTCACACAATTGCCAAATACCAACCTTGTTCAGGATTGTTCGCATCCTTCCACCGAAAATAGTGAAATAGTATCGTCTGATACCACGTGATGAAGGCGGAGCCAAGTGCCAACTCCTGGTGAACGAACTATACTTGATGTAGAGTAGCCGCTACCATGTATGTTATTCAGTAACACTAAAATTTATAACTGCAGTAAAGTATGATACACAAACAAGTTACTTTTACGATGCAATCTAAATTTATGAGACCAAGAATCATAAATTTAGGATGCATATATACAATGTATTTAAAAACGAAATTAGTTTGTTAATCAAGCATTCACACAGCACAAATAGAATATCAATATAAGAATTCGAACGAAACCGAAGTGAATCGAAGTTAAATATAATAAAATATTTTATACAATTGGCAGATTTATGTAAATCTCATTAGAACATAATATATTTATTATGTAATTAAAAACATACATACATTTTCTAACAGTTTGTAGTATGAGTATAGTTTGTCCCATCAATCTGACGAAAATTCATAAAAATATTTTTTATAAACCAGTAGAAAGGATTGAAACTTACTGAGTATTAAATAGACTGTGTCCAGTTAGTTAATTAAATCCGACAAGAAGAACTAATTTTTCACCAGTCCACTTGATGTAAATAAACCACCATCTTTACCGCCATATACTTAATATCTTGAAATTGCACAAGTATTCACTTTTAAACTTCTAATAATAGCCCAAAAGCAATTTTTATACTTTTAAAACATGTCCGATTATCATTTCGCAGACAAATTTAGTTAAATATTTTAAATATCCACTAATTATTTGATAAATTTATTTAACTCCTAAAAACACAGCTTTCTCAACGAACGGCAGATTGGTGTAAGATTTATGAATTAAAAAGAATTATTGGTGCTAGGATTTAAAAAAGAAAAAAAAGAAAAGTTTAAGAACTCTCGATTTGGTATTAACTTGAAATAAAATAATCATTCCCACAATATTTTGAGTTTTTGAGTTTTTCTACTCTAAATTGGGATGGGAACTACACCATAGTTTTTTCAGTGAAGGTGGATCATGGGTTAAATTTCACATGTCGGTGGACTAACCGTTGGAGTTTTTTAGGTTTTTTCTTTTGACGTGATGCGAATTCGGGATAGTATCAAAAAGTCGACCCTGAAGATGGTTTTGTCCAAGTGTTCCCTTGTCTTTTGGGATTCAAAATCGCAGAGTTTACAAAGGGAATATTGATATAACGATAAATATTACTAGGATTTGCTGTTTAACACTGGTTATCAGATAATGTAGAATAGTAATGCTTTTTTTTCTTCTAAACAAGTCGTTTAAGACCATTACCTCATTGGACTATCCTACTTCTCTTTTCGTTAAGATCAGTGGAAAAATTTAAATTTAAATATTGCTTTAACATGAATTAATTTATGAAAGTTATTAAATGTTATTTTGTGGTAAAACTTTATTTACGTGAAGCTGCATCAATATTATTATAATTTATATGCTGACCGAAATAACGTATATAGCCTTGAGAACGAGTTCAACGAAATAAAAAAATTGAGATTAATGTGGCGTATTAACTAAAACAGAATACTGTCAAAACTAATTGTGACCTTCTGTTTACATCGCTTCATTCATAAATATATATCGAAGAAGCATTTTGTCATTTTTACAAGAAAGCAATCGTAGAAATTGTGACGCTGGCGACACATTTTCGCCACTCAACATAATTTTCGAATAGCTAAGTTTAAATTTCGCAGTGATCCTCAGCCCGACACTCATTGCTGAGAAACTGTTGTAAGTAAGTTTAAATTATACTATTAAATCACCCAGGGTATAAAAATTTCAGAGATTTGTTTATTTTTATTATAAAAAAACAATTTTATTGATTATTTCCAAATAGTAAAAGATTTAATATTATTTCTGAGGGAAAATTTAAAATTGTCTTAACTAAATTTATTTCTACCATTTAACAAGTACTGCTGGTTATTTGAATATTTTTCTTTCTTGATCACTTTGTTTCACTCCTTTTAATTTTAGAACAATTTGTACAAAAAACTAAAATGGATAATTGCTAATCGAAAATCTTATATATTTTTAGTGGATCAAAAATTGTATATTTTAAAAGTTTTACTTTGTTTTATCTTCAATAAATATGTTTTTACATTATGATACGTAATTTTTCTCAAAAAATAAATGAACAAATTTTATAATATTTTTTTTTGGAAATTTTGTTTGAATTTATATATCTTTTTAAAAAATAATAAAAAAGAAAATATGCAATTTTCAACAATAAAAAAATTGAAACCATCACTTAGAAATTTTTAAAAAAATAAAAATTTTCGCTTGAGCTTTGCGAATTTTTATGCTTACATGTTAGAGCAATTTAAAAGAATATATTCGTACAAAATGTATCTGTTCAATACAAAAATGTATCTGGCTCCTATTGAAGCTTCACAGCATTGAAATAGACTACGTTTCTGAATATGATTAAAAATTTTGAAAAAAAAATATTCTACAATCTCAGAAAGATTACTGAAACATAATTTTGACAATATTTCTTTTTGGTTGATAATGAAGTATTACTCGAATGTTATTTTTCAAACATATTTCATATACATTTCAGATATATTTTAAAGAAATGAAAGCGATTTTAAATAAATAAGCATATATTACATATATTATCAAGGATATGTAATTGTATAATAACATATATTATGCATAATTAAATCGAACATATATATAATTAAAACTATTGACATCTAAATTTGTAATTTTTCTTACAAATTCAAAAACATTATTTTTGTAAAATAGAACCATGTTGATATAGAAAAAATATCATGGTTAAAGATTACATTAACTATTTTTTTTACATTAACTATTTTTTTTTTACATTGATTTACATTAACTATTTTTTAGAGTATTTCTACAAAAGCTTCGAATGCTTCTAGTAGAATTAGCATTAGTAAAATCATAATAGACTTAGTAAAATCATCTAATTGTCGAAAAATATTTTTGTTTAAACATATGTTTGTGATTTGTTGTTTACATTTTTATCAATACAATTTTGCTGAAAGTTTGTAAGCTAAGTTTTGTAAGATAAGTTTGATTAAGTTTGACTTTTCCTTTCTAAATAAGAAAATCTACTTAACAATTATTATTTTATCTCATAAATTAGGGATGTATAAATTTTTATTCTTTTCCTTTCTCAATAAATGCAACAACCAACTTTTCATTTCCATACAAATGTGCAAAGTGCAAAATATAAAAACATATATATCTTCCTGAATAATTTTAGTTCTAATGATCAGATTTTCTCGATCTAAGCTGCGATTATAATGATTCAAAAATGCATCCTCAAAAGTGCAAATTGAGTCGTGCTTAATATTAATTAAGTTACAGAATCAGACTATTTTCACTACCAAACTATTGAGGGGAGTAGCCGTGATCAGGAACATATAGTCCCGATAGTATGATCAGGAGAACTATATAATAATTTGGATGCTTTAATATTACGCTTCACTTATTTCTGAAAAACACTACTTAAATTGGTCGAACAGTTCATGAGAAAAAATTCTTCAAAAATTTTTACTTTTTTAAAATTTTGTAACTCGATACTATATTTCGCACGAATTTTATATTTTGTCATATAAAATTACACAATTAAAAATTATGTAAAAAATTGTGTACCTAACAATTCAATATTTTTTTCGATACTCATAGAAAATTCCATGAACAAAATATTAAAAATTATTTTTTTCATGGAATTTTCTTTCAATAAACGAATTTTATAATTGAGTACAAAAATTTTTTGACACTCCTTAAAACTTCACACGCTATGGCTAAATATGCTAACTGTGAAATTAACGTTTTTGGACCCCAAACTTGCCGAAACTAAAGGCCTCGATTGCCTTGTAAAGTAGCGTCACTCTTTTCCTTGCGACCTTTGTGCCGTTTTCGATTTTAATTGGCTGTCGCCGATCACATGGTTAAACACTCACCATTTTGTTGACTAGATAAATGGACTCCAAACTATACTATTGGGACTCAATATTCCAAATTGTGGCCACCGCCATCTTTGAAGGTGAAAGTTGAAAAAAAAAGTATGTTTATACAGAATAGTGTTTGTGTTTATCATTTAATTAATAGTTAGCATTAATAATTACCATATTTGCGGTCATAATTTTAAATTAATGTGATTGGCTCCGATTATTGGATTAAAATTTATTCAATGTGTTATCTTCATCATTTCTCACGTTGTACAGCAAATTACACTGGGAAACAAATTTTTCGTTGTATTTATAGAAGTAACTTGATCTTGACTAAGTAAGGTGTGAGAATTTTATATCTAAAATTAGTTTTACTGTTAAAGCTAAAAAATATTTCCTTAAATGCCTTTAGTCAATTTTTTGGCGAAATATACAAGTTTTAAAACGTTATAAATAAAAGGAGATTGCTTAAATGTTACGACAAACTTCAAAGAGATTAAGGCACATCAACAAACCAAAATTGTATAGAAACCCCTGTTCAAAAATTTCTAAGTATGCGGCTTGGGGAGCTTCCCTAAAGAAGTTTCCCTCCCTTAGAAGTTTGTCACAACATTTATGTGATAATGTTGTAGGGTGTTTTTAAACCTATTCATCTCGATTAATGACTAAAAATGTCATTTAAAAGAAAACTTTAGTTAGGAGGGAGAAACTGAATGTAGATTCAAAATCAGTGTTACAAAAGTATTTAAGATTTGTTAAAAAGTCTCATGCAACAGAAGGAAAATGTGTTTCCCAGCGTAATTCTTCAATGTTAGGACAAATGAATAGGATATAAATTTTTTTTATTTAATCTTCATCGATTCTACCGTTATATTAAAGAAAACACTAACAGGTTAACTTCAATTTTTAATTTCAAATCAAAGAATTTTTTGACGTTCCTGTTCAGCTAAATATATTTTAAACGGCTAATTAATTCTCGTTTATGGTTGTTTTGACTTTTAGCAAACTCATTTTAGATAAAGCGCCAACAATGAATCTCAGAAGCTTCGATTGATAGTCACTTTTGATCAGTCACTCCTTATATAGCTCTCAGATAGATTTATTTTAATGTCAGCAACAACCTTTATCACAAGGCATAAAAAGGTTTATAAATGATTAGCAAATAAAGCCACGCAAACTTGAAACAATGTTAAGTTTAACGAGGCTAGTTTATGTGCTATGAAGTTCGCATTATTCTTGCATAAACTACCCTTATTGAATCTGCCGGCTAGAAAAACCTTCCGAATTCGAGGATGAATTGTCATTCGCAGTCATCAGAGTAGAAAGCGATTTCAAACAAAGAATAAATTCGCATTATTTTAGATTTTATAACTATCACCGAATCCAGGTTTAAAAGATCTGTCTTTTATAAACTATCTTTATCACTTTAAATAAAAAAAATTAGTCTGATCATTAAGTCTTAAACGCAAAAAAATGCTGTATTTAACTAGGAAGTAAAATAATCTGAAATAATCTTCAATGAGGCATGCAGCATTCTTTAAAATAAAATGACTGGATATTTGATTCGATAATAGACTTAATTTTTCAACAAATATGTACAAATTAATTCGGTTCTATTGCCATTATGGTTAATTTGAGAGTGCGTTATATATGTTCTCTATCTTTTTCGGATAGGAATAACAGGAATATTCTTCCTCACTACATCATTTTACATTATTTAAATATCGTCTAAGTATAATTAAAAATTTCTAAAACTTACAATTCAAAGGTTCCGATCACCTTTACATAAAAATTAATAGTTTTATCCATTATAATAAATACTAGGAGGCTCCGCCCCCTGCTCGCTAACGCTCGCCAACCCCCGAGAATTGCTACCCAATCCTATGTGGTTCACGCAGTGAACCATGTCTCGCTGCGCTCGCTCGCCAATGAACACAATGTTCTAGCACAAAGACATAATATATTATCATCNACGGGAGGGAAAAGAAATAAAATCAAATATATATGATAAGACCTAAACATTATTGAATTTAATTATCTAAATAAGAATTTATACAAAGTCTTATAATATTTTATTTCTCTAGCAATGCTTATTTTTATCTAAAGAAAAGTTTATAGTTACATAATTTAAAAGCGCACATGAAGTGCCTTGTGTTTATCGAATATATTTCATAAAATCAAATATATTTGATTAATTTTTGAATAATGGTTGATTGGTGGAATTTGTCTTATGCACATAAATATCAGAAATCATAATTGTTCAAAAAAAAAAAGTTAATAATTATATTTATTTTAAAATAAATACTTTCGTTTTAAAATGCCTTTCTTCTTGATTCAGAATATTTTATTTTTTAATTATATTCACTCACAGAATATTAATATTCACTCCCTGGTGTCCATGAAAAGGACATAAGAATAGCTATCTTCTTTTAAAATTAGGTTTTATGTCTTTTGTTATCCATAAAAATCATAATAATGCATCCAAAATAAATTTTCCTTCTTTTCGAAACTACTAAAGTTCAAAATTTCATATAACATGCAATAACTGTATTTTCAAATCTATTTTCGCTTCAAATCCTGTTTTTGTTTGACTAACTTTCTGTTTTTACAACGATGAAGACATCAAGAATCGTCTTAAAGAAGGTTATATTTTATTTTTTCAGAAAAATATATTCTTTTCTAATTCAAGGAAACTTTGAATCGTCTTTATAGTTCTTGAATAGCTGGTTCAGTAGCAATTACTAAAAATATACGTTTTATAACAATAAAATTAAAGATAATTAATTACTATTTTCTCTAATCATTATTTTTCGAGCTCGTGAAAATTTAAGAAATAAAGCACAGTTTTGCATGAATAGCGTAATAAAATCTCTTACTTACTTATTATTATATTTAAAATAAAGAAAATTTGAAAACCTAAAATTTCTGCAATTTATTTAATTCCAGTAACACAGGAATCAAAATACATCGCTTATTTAATTTTTATGTAAATTTTAAAGAAGTTGGACATTTGATATTGTTGGTAAAATACTACAAATATGTGTATGAAAGTTACGAGCAATAACATGTTTTGGCCATTCGAGCCGTAGTTTTGTTAGCAGTTACATCATGAAAAAGCCACGCATTTTCGCTGGCTCCCGATATTTTACCAGGGATTCTGAAAGGGAATCCCTGGTATATTCGGTTGCAAGAATATCCTTAACTTAATCAAATGCCATTCAAACGGGAAAATTTAGAAATAATGACTTGTTCAAAAACATGTCGCCGTTCATTCTATAGCGAATTTTTGGAATTTTCTTAATGAGTATTTTTCTGAGAATTAATAATTGGCATTCTGACTTCTCATGACTTTTTGAAAAAGAACGATTTCTACGTTTTGAAATTGATAAAATAATCTCTTTTTATCTATAAATTAATAAAGAAGGACTCGTATGAGACATTCTAAGATGAAAACAATAAAATAAAAATGTAACTTTTACGTGTTTTAAGTAAGAAAAATAATTATATTTTTTATTTAATTAAATACCCTAGGCGCATCATTTTCGCAATAAACTTCTGTCGGCACCAACATTTTCAATCACATCTTTCAGCGATGTGTCATAAATTTTTCGTTTTAAATACGATGGAAATAAAAGTGTGCATTTGTTGCATAATGATTATGTAATTACTTCGAATTTCCTCTTATCACAAATTTTCATCTGTTTTAAGAAAAAATACTTTATCTTTTCGGAACTGAAATATCAATTCTGATATCTAAATTCAATAATATTTTTAATGTTTAGATCAAATCAACACTTTTAACGAATTTTTCATTAGATGACATAAATTGATTTTTAATAAAACTTCTAAGAAAACAGACTAGTTTATTTTTTATGCGAGATTCATTTGATTTCGAATGCAATGTGTGGAAATTTTATGTACGCATTATACAAAAGATTTATTGAGGATTTCTTTGAACTGTGTAGATTTCTGACCGAACTCTTCCTCAAATGATAAAATGTAAATATATAGCCTTATTTTTTTAAAAATAAAAGTAAAGAAATTGCGCAGAGTAAGTAAAAAAGAAAAAAAAATGAGAACTTTGGAAAAAAACTTTTATCTCTAATATGGTCCATATTTGTGCAATCACCATTTATGTGTCAAAAATCAAAATAATTCACAGTAATTCTCACGCGAAATAATCCAAATGCTTAAGATCCAAAGAGCCTGAGAGTCATCTTTTAGCAGAAAGTTGTCATCAATATTAGACAATGTTTAAGGAGTATCAAGAAAATCCATCTTACTGATATCATTTATATTCGCCTCTGTTCATAGTTATCAGGCTAGACTGAGCTTCAGAAATTTTCCCAAAATTTCATTTTTATGATCATCAAGTTTTAACTTCTTAATCATTGAAAAACAATCATGTGCTCGATAAAGCTTCACAAATTATAATTGAATATGCTTTAACATTAGTTCCCAGAGTGTAAAAGATTTCTTAGACTGGACAAATCATAAGGCAATAAAAATATGTTTGCATCAAAAATATAAATTTTATTAAATGCATAATAAATGGAAAAAGAAAAGTTATTCACAATATCGTTCATAAATTGGATTCAGATCATTCTCAACAAAATCTTATAGTCTCACATACACGATATCATATAATAACACAATCATCAATCAATCATTTCGTGGGTTATAGGATTGTTCATGAACAAAATACTTTTCATCAGAAAAAAACAATTTTATTTCCGTGAATTTCTTTTTAATCCTTTCATTGTATTTATTAGTCTCTTTTTATGTTATAAATTATTAGATACTAGTATTTTTGTTTTATTTGGTGATTACGGAGAGGTTATTAGAAAAGACACCTGCACTGGACCCGGTCTCTTTAAGTCTGATGTGCCTGTTCCCTTTTTTAGGTCTTTTATGGATAATTTTGACCCAAAAAAAAAAAAAAAAGAATGCGCAATTATCACTGATACTGCTCACAATAAAAATAATTTAAAATAATTCGCACCTAAGATAATCCAAGTATTAAGATTTTAAGAGCTTGTGGTCCATTCATTCTTAGACAGGAAGTTTTCCCCAATATTGGATAATATTTAAAGAATATCAAAAAGCATCACATTGCTATTAACCACATCTCCACCCCGCACCACATTCGGCAGTGTTCGTAGTTTTTAGAACGATCAGAAGAAATTAGAAAAGACTGGGAAATATACTATATTAGTTGAGGAAATGACAAATGACAAAATATATATATATATAGATCAGAAACCGTCAAGCTGACCATGAAAAGTTTTGGAAATTTCCCCCTGCAGCAAAAATATGAGTTGATTTTAAAGAAATCCTTGTTTCTAGTTTTTTATAAGCAAACTTGATAGTAGTTGCCAATTGTTAAAAAAAAAAATTTAAGCAAAATGTAGCTTTCTTTAGATTTTATTATTTTCATAATAAACTTTTTTAAAATATCAACTTACTTTTACGATTCTTAAACCAATATATTAAACTTTCATGTAAATTATAATGTATTTGGATCACTTATTTGTTTTTTTAGGATATTAGTTTTTCATCCGATTGAATGTGATTTAAAGAAATAAAGCATATTTTATCTCTTAAAAGATGGAAAAAAAATGCTAAATGAAAAATTCTTAAGAGATGTTATTGAAAAGATAAGCAATTTAAAAACACATTTAATATAAATACTAATTTAAACTTCAATGACACAGTTTGTGTCATACACCCCTGTATTTTTTGCTCACCCCTGTTGTTGATTTGCTAAGAAGCAATCATTTCCCCGAAAGCTCTTTAGGGCCAATAAAACGATATCAAGAGGTCATCAGTTCATAATCTGATATCGTGTTGTTCATAATATTAATATAAAAGCACCTTAATTTTATTCATTTTTTTGACAGGAAGCATTTATCTAGATGGATTCTAAGAAGAAAAAACAGTGTATTGTAGACGGAGATCATCGCTTGGTAAGTATTAATGATTCATGTATTTTCTATCTTCAATGACTTTTCTCTCATTTTTATTTATTCTTTCATAACTTTATTGTTATTTTTATTTATTATTGCTATTACTTTTACTTGTTATCTTTTATTTACTTTTTATTATCTTTATTTTTGTTACTAGTTTTAAATAATATCGTTTTTATTTACTTTTATTATTTTTATTTATTATTATTTTATTTATTTTTTTATTATTGTAATTATTTTACCATTATGCACTTGTCCCGCAGTGGACTGGTCGTAAAGACACGGTTCCCAGTAGAACACCAAAGTCAAGCATCACTTGCTGCTGTCAGTAAGAGGGTGGGTGACAACTTTGATCAGCCTATGTAGGGACCGAGGGTGCGCGATATCGGTCCTCGGTAAACTGTTCTACCGTAAAGTGCTTGACTTCGCGTAGGTCATCGAGCTACCAAAGCGGAGGAGCTATCTCCTTTACAGAGGGTCAAAATTGTGAAGGCATATGTTCGGATCATCCTCAGGGATGTTTCCCAGACCGTCGCCAATAGCCCATAGTGCAGCTTTAGTGCGACGTAATAAAATACCTACCTACCATTATGCATATTAAATTTATAATGGAAATAAAGAAAAAGAAATAATTCCTGCAAAAGCAATGTAGTGAGAGGAAAAACTAGCATATTTTTGCAAAAAAATTTAATTTTATTTAAAATATATAATAGCTTTGTCCTAGTTTAAATATTTAATATTATATAAAAGTTTATAAACTAATCTGATTATTATTAAATTTGAGTAATTCTGTTAGTTAATCTCATCTAAGACCTAATAGTCGTTTACTTGCTAAATGAAATTTGAAAGCCATTTAAAAAAATCAATTGCACATATCTACATTATGATTTGCAATACATGAGAACAGCATGATAAAAGAAGCATTGACTCATCCACCCTCTAGGAGTTGACAACCTAACTAAAATGACATCTAAAGTAAAGCATTGCAGGTGGTCAACTTACGCAGATTTCAATGAATTAAGAAATAATNAATAAAACGATATCAAGAGGTCATCAGTTCATAATCTGATATCGTGTTGTTCATAATATTAATATAAAAGCACCTTAATTATATTCATTTTTTTGACAGGAAGCATTTTTCTAGATGGATTCTAAGAAGAAAAAACAGTGTATTGTAGACGGAGATCATCGCTTGGTAAGTATTAATGATTTATGTATTTTCTATCTTTAATGATTTTTTTCTCATTTTTATTTATTCTTTCATTCCTTTATTTTTATTTTTATTTATTATTGTTATTAATTTTACTTGTTATCTTTTATTTATTTTTTATTATTTTTATTTTTGTTACTAGTTTTAATTAATATCGTTTTTAGTTATTTTTATTAGTTTTATTTATTATTATTTTAATTTAGCTTTTATTATTGTTATTATTTTATCATTATGCATTTGTCCCGCAGTGGACTGGTCGTGAAGACACGGTTCCCAGTAGAACACCGAAGTCAAGCATCACTTGCTGCTGTCAGTAAGAGGGTGGGAGACAACTTTGGTCAGCCTATGTAGGAACCGAGGGTGCACGATATCGGTCCTCGGTAAACTGTTCTACCGTAAAGTGCTCGACTTCGCGTAGGTCGTTGAGCTACCAAAGCGAAGGAGCCATCCCCTTTGCAGAGGTCAAAATTATGATGGCATATCTTCGGATCATCCTCGGGGATGTTTCCCAGACTGTCGCCAATAGCCCATTGTGCAGCTTTAGTGCAACGTAATAAAATACTTACCTACCATTCTGCATATAAAATTTATAATGGTAATAAAGAAAAGGAAATAATTCCTGCAATTGCAATGTGGTGAGAAGAAAAACTAGCATATTTTTGAAGAAAAAATTTAATTTTATTTAAAATATTTAATAGCTTTGTCCTAGTTTAAATATTTAATATTATATAAACGTTTATAAACTAATCTGATTAATATTAAATTCACGTAACAAATCGCAATTTATTCTGTTAGTTAATCTCATTTAAGACGTAATAGTCGTTTACTTGCTAAATAAAATTTGAAACCCATGTAAAAAAATTAATTACACATATCTTCATTATGATTTATAATACATGAGAACAGCATAATAAAATAAGCAGTGACTCATCCACCAATCTATGAGTTGACAACCTAACTAAAATGACATCTAAAGTAAAGCCTTACAGGTGGTCAACTTACGCAAATTTCAATGTATTCAGAAATAATATTAAGGAAGAAATCCTTAGGAACAGTGAAGAAATGTCAAAACTTTTTAAATTTTAGTTTTCTAGCTAGGATTAATGACTTTTTATCATTTTTCTTCACATAATCGTTGATGGTTCTGTTTTATCACTTATGAATCATTGAATTGTTCTGTTATCATATGAACATCTTAGTAATGTGATGAGTAATAAGTCTTGACTAGTTAATGACATATCACTTTATTAGAAATAAGATTATTACTTGTTGATGGTGTACAATCTTATTTAAGTTAAACATATTTCATTTAGATTAACTTGCTCTCAAGGCGTTAAATTGTTAAAAATCACTCTTGCTGATATTATAAATGTAATTTTTTTTCGTTTCAAATATTCTTCTAAAATTTCGTAAAATAAAATTTCTTTTTTAAATGTAATTCTTCAAAAATTAATTCTCTTTTCTTTCAGAAGTAGCCTCTTAGTTAAAACCATTTTGAGATTTAAAAAAAGTAAAATAAGTTCACTTAAAAAGGAAATTAAGCTAAATTTCAAGTCAAAAATAAATACAGTTAAGAGATGCATACATCTTTCAAAGAAGGAATGCAAAGTGATGTATAAGTAAGACCAAATAACACAAAATTTAATGAAAATTTATTTTATAAGTAATAATTTTATTTATATTATGGTCCACTGTGTATATAATTTCAGAACGCTAATGATAATTTGAAATTTAGTTATAAACTTTTATCATAAAAAAGAGATGAATCAAAAATCATTCAAAAGTCGTATTGAATGTGTATCTTACAAAGATATCTATGAATCAAAATAAACGATGTAAATTAGTACTGTAAATTAATGAAACTTTTTACTGTTTCATTTCGCTTTATCAGTTACGCATTATATTATTAAACATAACTAGTAACCAAGGAAGTATATTTTAATAGCTTATCTACATGATGACTCTGTGCCAAGTTATGTTTTTCGACAGCGACATCTTTTGGAGATTCTGATGTCAATACAACTCCTTTTTTTAGCAATCATAACAATAAAAACAAATTCAAAATAAACTTAAAAGTATTAGCAAAATAATAAAAGTAAAAAATATATTCGAAATCTTTAGAACAATCTTTAAGATGTGTAAGATCTTAAATTACTCAGTCTTTAAGATATTAAAATTTTTTGGATAACTCAGTCTTTGAGATACTCACAGAAGATGTTTCGAATTCTAGATTTCAAAACATAAAATGTCTCTTTTAGAAATGTTATAGAGTGTCTCTTTTAGAAACATTATAGAACGTCGATTTTAGAAATGCTTATAGTTCAGACTTTCAGATGTTTTGCTGATATAAGTTGACCTTCTTAAGGGAGTAAATGCAAAACAAAAGCTACTACACACCTTTTCTAAAGACATACACCGTAAAGCCATTACATTATGACCACCCTCCATCTATAGCAGTGGCCTCGCCCAGGTTTTCATGGTTTCTTACCCAGGAACAATGTTTTCATGGGGCACATTAGGACCCATAATCCTCATAGAACAATCCCTGACGTCTGTAAGCTACTTGAACATAG
Organism: Parasteatoda tepidariorum; assembly: GCF_043381705.1. Lineage (NCBI taxonomy): Eukaryota > Metazoa > Arthropoda > Arachnida > Araneae > Theridiidae > Parasteatoda > Parasteatoda tepidariorum. The sequence goes on along the minus strand of NC_092207.1, from coordinate 31,715,133 downwards.
TTGCAGACCAGGTTCACCCATTCATGGCAACAGTTTTTCCTGCGGGGGATGGTGTTTATCAACAGGATAATGCACCATGTCATAAGGGTCGAATCGTCATGGATTGGTTCGAGGAACATTCCAGTGACTTTCAAGTCATGTCTTAACCCCCAAATTCACCTGACCATAATCCAATAGAGCATTTGTGGTCCTACTTGGAAAACCAAATTCGTGCTACCACGCTACCTCCTCGCAATGTGAGAGAATTGCTGGACCAGTTGGTGAGCGCTCGGTACCAAATACCTCAGACTACCTATCAGCACCTTGTGGAATCAATGCCACGGCGGGTGCTAGCAGTTTTGAGGGCTAAATGTGGTCCTACATGTTATTAGCAGGGTGGTCATGATGTAATGGCTCTTCGATGTATATTGGTAGATGCATTATAGTTCAGATGATCATGAGAGGCCGATTATTTTTCTTTTGGATCTATTGTAGATTGTTTCTCATCAGAAGTGTTATTGGTAAAACTTTATTATCATGATCATCACCTGAGATACAGTGGCGCTCACGTACTTAAGGACATGTCTTTATGAAAAGTAAAATCCAAAATTTAATGTTCACGCATAAGTTTATTGAATTGATAATTATGTATTGGAACAAATAACTTATTTTTAATATATTTTCACAATGAAAATCATTTATCTAACTGTTATACTTAAATTATGTAACATTACAGAAAAAATATGCATTCCGCATACTTAAGGACAGCAAAATAAATATTTCTTAATCGTTAATAAAATTAATAATAATATAAATAATGTAACAAAAAATAAAGATTTGGAGCTATTATTTAGTCGGTAAGCCTTTTGCGGCAATTACTGCTTCACATCTACGAGGCATCGAATCTATTAATCTTAGACATCGCTCAGGAGGTATTGCTCAGGAGGTTCTTGGACACAGTTCCATAAATCACCTAAATTTTTTTGGTTTTTGCTATTTCACATATTTATCCACATCTATCCACATCATCTCGATCGGGTTGAGATCTGGTAAGTGGGAAGGGCAGGGCAAAACCTCAATTTTCTTGCTTGACAAGAAGGCCTTCGCAGTTTTGCTCGTGTGCTTTGGATCATTATCGGCTTGCATGATTGGTTTTCTTGAGCGAAGTTTCCTGTAATAAGGCAGAAAAACAGTCTTGATAATGTCCACATACACATGCTGATCCATGATGCCTTCGATTTTGTGAATTGGACCACATCGTGAACGTGTCATGGCACCCCACACCATCACCGAGCCGCCTCCACCTTTTACAGTTGATTTTGTACACCGTACATTAAATTCTTCACCGACTCGACGCCTCACATAACTTTTGCCATCTGAGCCCATTCTGTTGAACTTCGATTCGTCTGTAAATATAACTCGATTCCAGTCAGCCGATGTCCAGTTTCGGTGTCTTTTTGCAAAAGCTAATCGAGCTGCTATATTCTTCTTTGACATCAACGGTTTTTTCCTACATACGCGACCCATAAGCCGAAACTCATTTAAAAGCCATTTGATGGTATTATTTTTTACGTGCTTGCCTGTTAATTCAGCGAATTCTTTTTTGATGTCCGGGATGGTTTTGTGACAATCAGCTTCAAAAATTCAATGAATAATGCGATCTTCTCGTTCGGTAGTTTTGAGAGGACGTGGTTTTCGTGATGCTTTTTCAATACTTTTGGTCACTTGAATAGATTTCAATACTTAGAAAACTGCTGTTTTTGATAATTTTAACCGCCCACCAATTTCTCTAAGGCTTAAACCTTCTTTTCTCAGAGTATCTATTCGACATCTCTGTTCATTGCTAACATTTTTACCTTTACTCATAATAATGTTGAAATTTGTACAAAAAAAATAAAAAAAATTATTAATATAATGTTTTAAAGCATCAAACAAAGATAATGTAGTAAATTACACTTACATTGATCAATAAATTGATTGTAATCATTCAATAACTCATGATTAGACAAACTGTCCTTAAGTATAAGAAACTTAGCAAAATATATTTTTTAAAAAACTTTTTATGAAACACTTGTGAACACGAATGAATTATTTGAGGATTGAAGTTCAACTAAGGTAGAATTCGTCATTATAGTTGATAACTTGATCAAAACATAATATTCATCCAATATAATGACGCATTCATTTTGAAAACACGTCCTTAAGTACGTGAGCGCCACTGTATGATGTTATTCTTTTACTATTACAAAATGTTGACAATTTCTCTTTAGAATGCTGTTGTTTTCAGCAAGGAATTTTTTATGAACTTGGAGTTACTTCTCTCATAACTTTAGCTTTAATAGGCCCATCTTTTTAATCTCAAAATCTTACTATACCATTCTTACAGATCTTAATGCTTTCCTTATAGAGTGCTTTGAATATTTCTTCCTCGGACCCCCTTCCTTTTGTCTTGAGTACGTGGGCAATATTGTTCTTAAATTTCTGTTCATGAGAAGTTCAGTAGGTGACTTACCACATTCTAACGGCGTTGCTCAGTATTTTAATAAAGCAAGTTGAAAATCTGTTACTCAGTCTTTGATTTTTTGTTTTGCAATCTTTTAACAATTTGAACTCCTTTTTCAGTAAGTCTATTTGACCTTGGAAAACTAGATGTGGACATTTTGAAATCATAGGGTTTAGCAAATCAATTTTTATAGTTTAAAAAGCATTAAACAAATGGAATGTATGCCATGGTCTGTCATTAAGGCGGACACTGCGTAAAGCTTCCTTACTCTCCGTGGACTAGGGTGAACAACTATGTTGGTTAGAACAACCTACTACGAACCCGGAGGTCATTGGTTCGATTCCTTTTGGCACACAAAAAGAAACTAATAACTAACGAATAATAACTAAAGAACTTACAAATTGCGTCGGTTCTTAAATAAATTCGATTACTCCTTTTTTTTGTTAATTTATTTAATTTACTTTTTTTCATTTTGAACACATGGAATTAAAAATCTTTCTAGTAGGCTTTATTACCGACGCATAGTTTTCTTTTAATCTAATTCAATGTTTATCTATAATGCATATTAATCTATGAAAAAAAAAGCCATAGAGTTTGATTAAAAGATATATGTAGAACAAAAAATTTGTGAATTAAATATCAGGGAAAATCATAATAACTTATACTTTGAGCTACTTAAGTCTTTATTTTATTAAAAATATGTTTATTGGAATAAACGATTCAGAAATACAGAAGATGTATAAACGATGTTCTGTCCTATTTATAATTGCTTAATTCGAAAAAATTTTTTTTTAAAAAATTTTTGCTTCATTTTCAGCTTTTTTTCTTTTTAACCATACTGCAGTTGGATTAAAAACTGTTCCCATAAATTAACAGTCTTTAATAACATTGTAGCATTAACATGGAGAGCTCACAATTGATGTTAAAAAGAATGCTAACTTATTGACTTTGGAACATTAAAAAAATCTTGTCGGAAATAAATGGAAAAAAAAACGAAAATAAATTTTTATTTGAAAGTATATCAAAAAACACAAATCCGGTGATACTAGCTAAAAGTTTTAAAAAAATATTTTGTACTGCTCGTGCAAAACTTGAAGTATTTACTTACTTCTGTATCGCTTAATCTCTCTGATATAGTATCATTTTACAATACAATTAAAATAAATATAAAAAATTAATTTAAAACAAATAAATAATTATGTCTTTAAAAATAAATAAAACTATAAAAAGCTTAAATATTTCAGTGAAAAAAATTGCAAACCGCATTCATTTCTTAATTTAGGAATGAGATTTTACTCAAATTGAAGTGAGTAACAAGGAATCATTTTTAAAATAAATTAGCTTATTTTTATAGATTTTTATCATAGACTTAATTTTAAATTTTTCAGGAAATACAAGGATTTCGAATATCTTACATGAAAGCAACCTGCGTTTGGCTTGGAATCTTGATGTCATGTGGTATTCTATGGGCTGCTTTGAACTGGAGAAAGCGGTATTATATGTATTATAGTCATTCACCATGCACCTTGAGAAGAGCACAGAAGGTTTTGTTAATAGTAAGTGAACGTTTTCTTTGAACTTGTTTCTTTCTTGCCTATAAAATTCCATTAAAAAATATTTTAAAACAAAACCATGAAGCCTATTTTAACCTCTTGGGGACGGGTGATTCAGAAAAGCATTCGTGCAAAATCAGAATCAAGTTGTTATTAAATAAAAAACGGTAACTTAAATGTAGTCGTTGCTAATTTGACAGACTTACTTTGCTTTTACTTTAACTATTGTTAGTTTAATCATACATATAATCAATGTTAATTCAAAGAATAACTAAATAGTTTTATTTTGAACAAAGTAATGGTGAATTAAATAAATCAAACAATTATAACTCCACCCACAAATAAACTGTTAAGGAATTACTTTGATTACCAGTTTTATCTTTTTACCCTGATTGTTATGGTTTTATGCTGGCACGTATTTGTGACAGTCGGCGCGAAAGGGTTAATCAAAAAGTCATAATTATATTTCAGATAAGTTAAAATACTTGTTGTTGTTGTTGACGTAGTCCATTAAGACAATGAGGGGGCGATTGTTTTTTTTCTAATGGCACCATCTATGACTGAAAATTCGACTTCTGCCACACCCATACGTCACACCCGTTTACAGGGCAGATCCATTAATTCCTCCACAAATCGCAATTTTGACCTGAACCAGAGAACGATCACTCTCCAATCCAGTACACCAGAAGTATAATTTGTTATGTGAACATTTCATGGGAAGACTTTGTGACCCGGCAGATTTAAATTGTTCCAGTCACCATTTACTACACGGGCAGTCTTCTGCCGGCTAGATTCGAACTCTTGTTCTTACGAACGTTATTCCAGTGCAAAATTCTAGTTGGAATTATGATATAGTCTGAAAAATGTTATTTGGAAATGTAATCTAGTGAACTTTTGTCTTGGACTATAATGATAGAACACTGACTAGTGAATGTTAAATTTAGCCAACACTTCCTTAGAATTGAAAAAAGAAATTGGTTTTAAGGTGATGCGTCTAAACTTTTTTTAAAACAACCATTCCTAAAAAGTTATTTTAAATCAAACCTTAGAAAAACCCATACAACACAAAATATGCAAATACATTTCAAATAAGTTAAAAATCTCGATTCAGCAAAAACATGATTACCTGAGAAAAAAAATTGATATGTTATGTTGAAATCGCTTTTGTAATTTCAACCGATAAGAATATTGCTAGAAATGTAATTTTGTAAATTCATTTTATCTAGTATTTCCATTTTGGACTTATTTTAGACATATGTCTAACAAATGTATATTAAGTTTTAACGGACACTGCAGCCAAACTATATAAAAACTTTGATTTTAAGACGCTACGTCTGATATATTTTAAAACGCACTTGCAAAAAAGGATATTTCAAAGCAAGACTCAGAAGGCTATATAACAGAAAATGTCGCAACATTTCAAATGATTAAAAAATCTCGCTGAAACTATGTCATTGTCTCAGAAATATTATTTCAAAATGTAATCTTGTAAAATTTTTATCTCAACTGTTATCGAAATAAATCTGATGCAAAGTTTCAATGGATACTGCCTCGACTTTAGGATGTTTGATAAAGAAAAATAATGATTATAAACATTTTTGTCAGCTAAAAAGTATCCTATTAGAATCAAATTTAATACAACATAAACGAACATTCAGCCAATTTCATCGGGATTTTACTTTTCTTCAGTTTCCAATACCCTAAATAAAGCTTAATTTTCTTGGGAGCATAGGACATAAAATATTTAAAAAATGTAATTTTTAAGAAAAATACACACAGAATAAAGATTTTTTGTTTCAATTCATAAAATTTCAAAAAATTAGGAATGTACCAATTAGCTTAGCTTCATTCACTATAAATATAGTAGCTCTCTATTAAGTTTTTTAAAAGTTTTTTGATATCATCGTCCCTTGTCAATAACAAATCACAACTTAAATGCATGTACTTAAAATACAATATTTCTGATATAAAATAAAGTGTATGAAATAAATTATGTAATATAAATTATATAATATAAATTATATAATATAAATTATATAATATAAATTATGTAAAATAATCTAACTTTATTCACTGCTTTCATGTTAATTAAAATTCAATTTAATTTCACAGGATAATTATAACCAAGACTTCGTGGTAAAGATTAACTACCCATTGGACATAATCTCCAAGCAATCGAGATACTTCTATTTCAAAAAAATGAAATATGCTTGGAATGACAAGGAATCAACATTTACTGTTGTAGGGTAAGCATAAAAAATAATCGAAAATAGATAAACCCTATTTATCTCGATAATTTTCTTATAAAAAAACATAATCTGTTTTAAGATTCGAAAAAATTTAAAAACCTATAATAATCATAAACTTTTAGAGATAAACAGTGATGAATTTAGAAAAGTTTTCTTATTTGAGAGATTTTGCATTCGCACATGCATTTCAACTCGCTCACACATATGAGTTCTGCGCTGCGATGTTAATACAAAACAGTCTCAGTTCCTTACAGAGCGCGCGGGATGCTGTGAGAGATATCTTTAGAATAACTTTTCTCCAATACATTGACTCCCAGATTAATTTGTATACAACGAGAACATAGTAACCAAAACAATTCGCTTCTTAATTCGCTCGTTAAAACAGATTCGGAAGAAATGAGATACCCGCAAGTGACGTAGTGTAGGTTGCTATTGTGCATGCTCACGAAGCTCAAGTGTGAACGGAATTTTCTCTAGATCAGTTAATGAGACTATAAAATTACCTACTTGAAATGTCTTATGACATTTTGTTTACATTTCGTAGTTTTGGAAGTGGATATAATATTTAGCTACACTGAATATTTGTGCTGTGAGGAATATTATTTTTTTCACGAACTTGAAAGCAGCTGCATTAAATAATAATTCGTAAGAAAAATTCTTTTTCGAAGCATCTTGGTTTAAATATTGAGCAATAAACATTGACCTATATACTCTATAAAATAAAACAATAACCCAAAATTCTTAATACCCATCTGTCTTATTTTAGAAAGTAAATGTTACGAAATAGTGGATTTTTACATGACAAGTGAAAAATTTAAAAGTGTTCGATAAGTAAATCAAACCTGTTATAAAATGTAATGGCTTGTTTTTATTACTTATTTTTTCCTCCTTATTTTATCTTCTGAATCAAAAAAATAAGATAAACTGTGTGTTTTATAACGCATGCATTAGAAAAATCTGCTTGTTTTTCATTCAACTTTAAAACGGTGAAGAAAATAATTTTTCCAGTGTTATGAATAAAAATGTTATAGTTTTGATTGAAAACTACAAAGAAATAGCCATCATTTTTGTTAGAACTTTTCATGAATTCTTCCTTGCGAAAGAAATAAAATTATTATGATAAGTCACATGTACATTTTAAACATCTGAATTACTAGAGTAACTGATTAAGCAAAGACAGTGATTTATAAGTTACATGAAATTAGTTACGTAAACTTGATTAACATTCCTGCTTCCAGATAAAAATGCTTGCTTAAAAAATTTCAAAATTATTCAAAGGAAATTTAATAATAAGTATTTTTGTTTTCAGGAAATAAAGCTAAATTTTATACTTCTTGCACACTATTATTAAAATCACATTTTAGTACTTTTCTGGAATAGATACGTTTTATTACATAATCATTCATGTTTCTTTTCGTTGTCAACAATGAACAACACTGAGTGTATTGTCTTTGAAAGTAACGAAGAACTTTATGACTACTGATAAAATCTAATGAAAAAATAGCTCCAGAACTCTCTGTTTTACGAAATACATTTTAATGAGACATTTGTAATTCTATTTTTACTCCTAGTTATTACGACTGATATATTTAAAGTTCGTATTTCTTAAGCGGAATCCTAGAAATCCGTGAAAGATCACGTGTGTTCCGCAAGTTAACATTTATGGCAATAATAATTTTCCAAATCCGTAATTACATTTACATCAAAATAATAAATTATAATTTATTTGATATTTTGAGAAATTATTTTAAAAAATAGCATAATTTTTAAAAAATAATTCTTAAAATAAAATATTGAATAAATTACGAAACGAATATGCATTTTTAAAAAATCGCATCAGTATTTATCTAACTTTTCAATAGGAAAATAAAATGACCAAATTCTATCTAGATTAAAGAATTGATACCAATAAACAAATTTCTCCCAATACTTGATCCAGGAGTTCCGTTGTCTTCTGGATTGGGTTCAAAATTACAAGGCTACGTAGTTGAACATTAGTAGTCGTAAACCCGAAAATTGGATCGGCTGTTCAACGGTGATTATAAAATAAATTAAATTAATAAACAAATTTTATAAGTTTTTGGATATCTTAGTATCCAATGCATTTTCTAAGACGCATTAATTAATTAATTAAGCTGTGCTGATTAAAAATATGCGGACCATTTTTTATCACCTAAAATTCTTTTCTTAGATCTTTATTATTTACATTTCACTAGAGCCATTTACTAAATTGAGTTCTCATGAGCATATCATTATCTAAGAAAACACTCAGGTTAAGTCTCGTCGCGTATATACTGCGTAGAAATTTCTTGTTAGAAATACAACACACATAAAATCTATACACCCTGAAAATACATCTTAATCTAAGGTATATATCATTACGGTACACATCTTAAGGGTTCATGCAGTGGCAGATAGAAAACTGAAACAAAGAGCATCAAAAAAAGACATGAAAAAAAAAGATGGAAAAGTGGTACCGAAGCTTCAAATTGAACTTGGATTATAATCAAATTTTAAAAAATATTTATTTACATTCAAATAAATATTTAATTATATTGAATTCATGATTAATATCCTGAATCAAATCGGTCATTAAATTTATCTAATTGTTAAAGTAGTGTATTTTTCCGATGCTCTTTTCTTTTATAGAGCTTTCTTCTGTGGTTCTAGTATAAAATGTAATTCATTCAACTGTTTGACTTAATACTTCTGATTTTAAGACTATTATTCATAAAAAGACGGTTGAAAAACTACGATTCTTCTCATTATGTGTTATCAAAACAAATATTAGATTTTCTTTGGTTAGTATATATCCATAGCTGCTAATAAATTTTATACATAAACTTGGGGTTCCGTCAAAAAATTTCCATTCTTTAAGATTCCAAAGACGAAAAAAATCAGGAACAGTTGCTTTAGAAAACTATGAAGCAAAACCCTTTCACACAGATTATTAAAATAAAAAATTTATACCTTTTCCATATGTTCTGAGATTCTGGTAACTATTACTAGAAAAATAATGTTAAAGGAAAGGAAATTTTATGAATAAAACTTCCTTGAATTAAAATTTTTTATCAATATTTGAAACTATCAGAAAAAATAAATAATATAATAATTATTGCCAAGTTGTAAAGAATTGCAAAACTTTTTATTAGTAAAAACAGTATGTAAGTTATTGATAGATTCCACCCACTCTCAATGCGTATACAGTAAATTTGGAATTGCAGCACAATAGTTCCCGTTAGGAGAAACTAGGTCCATTATCCCAGTCAAGTAACCCATTGTATTTATTTAAAATCCAATAAATATTTAAATCTTAGATGGCAAAAACATTCTATCACCACTTGTTTCACAAAATGTATAAACAAAACAGTTTATACATAATATTTTTTAAATTCCTAGACAGAAGAACATCAGTTTAGAGTAGAAATCTAAATCAGAAAAACCTTTTTTTTAAATGAAATTAGTCCCAACGGTCAGAGTGTTTTATAGTGGGTAGCTTTTGTTAATGTCCCAATACTTAGCGTTTTATATTCAGCTCGAGAAACTTGTAATGCACTATTAGCCCAGCACTACATCATTTTGTAGGGGGCAAAAATAAGAAATTACACTAATGATATACAGTAGAATAAGTTAAAATTAAATGTATTCTAAAATTGAGGTTTGTCACTAAAATCAATAATTAGAAAGCTAAAGTCAAGTGATTAAAATAGCACAATGTAAAGAATAAAATACAGAATATAAAGAGGATAAAATACAATTAAATGTGCAAACTTAAATTGAAGCACGTAGTAAAATACTATGAAATGAATAAAATTAAATTGAAGCAAGAAGTGAAATACAATAAAATGAGTCAAATTAAACTGAAGCAAGCAGTTAAATACAAAGATAAAATATTGTAGCCCATACCCATTATTTAAAATCAATTGATTAAAATAGGTTGTTAAAATTCATAAAGACCATCTAAAAGACAGCAAAGAAATAAAGAGAGTCAGGGAATCCTGTGAATTGGATTATTTGGGTCCTCTGGGATTGTAGGTCTTCTAGTGTTATTCTTATGAGGATTTTGATAATAATAGTATATATGAAAAAGATCAATTATGGATGCATCAAAACATTCATGATTTTTTTATAAAAATAATCTTGATCTGAAATTCGTTCGTGTCCTTTGCATTTTCGAGATCATTTTGAAAAGGTCTAACTCTGCCGTGGTTGAATACAATATGCTTAATCACTCAAATGGAAAGTTTTATTCTGGAGATGATATATTTAATTATCTCAATGTTTATTGCCGAGAAGACAAAAATTATGGAAATATATACTGCCTATTCAGAACAAATCTCAGATATCCAAAAGATGCATTCGTTCTGCAGATTTTGTAAGCAATTTAACAATAATAAGTCTTCCCTACAATTTAAAACAATCATATCATGTTTTCTAATTAATTCGAACAAATTCATAATTTTATTTAAGACTTGTAAAATAATGCAAAAATTCATTAAACAAAACGATGCGGCAAAAATGCGAGATGATGTAGTACTTCGATTGTAAGCAAATTGTCTCCGCTATAGGTAGCGAATTAGATAATACCAACTGATTAAGGGAAAATTCTGTTTACACTTTCATCCGTGAGCATGCGCAAAGCATCCAAGAGGTCACATTTGTGGATATCAATGATCTTCTTCTTGAAGTGCAAATACCCAATAATCACAAAAGAAAGCTTTATATTGTACAAAACTGAACTAGAAAATAAATCAGCTTACTCATTTATGATAATTATTTTCAAAAATTAGAATAAAGCTTGATTTCAATTATTTATATATTTTTTTGTTTGAATTTGGCAATTATTTACGCAATAACACGCATGGATCGTTTCGTTGTAAACACGAATATCACTATCACTTATTGATTGCAAAATAATTGGCAATTTCTCTATTAATACTTCCTATTTCTCAATTCTACACTCGAAGAAAAGTGCTTTGAATGTAGAAGGTGGTGGTTTACTTGTATGTTTTCAAACACCATCAAATTCTGAGTTTTGCAAACATTTTGTCAGGAACAGCACGCAACAAGCAGGCAAAAACAAGTAGGTAATCATTCAAGTAAATGGTTAACATGAGAGCAATTATTTCGATTGTGTAATTCGTAGAAATGGCAATAAAGGCTTTAAATGGTTACCTTTTTCTTCCGTCTATGAAGAATAAATTCACCGAAAGAAATGTTTTTAAATCCTTTCAAAAGAGATAAAACTGTTGCGATCACTCAACTATTTTATTCTGACAGGTTTAATTTTCAAAACGTTTTGGACACACTCTTTGGTTGAATTCGAATAATGCTCAACAAGACAAGAGTAAGCAAGAGTTTATGTAGGAGCAAGAGTTTATGTAGGCTTAATAGCCTACATAAACTCTTGTAACCAACGGTAAAAAAACATAATTAATTTGATAAAAACGTTATTTCTTTAAATCAGTGTTCGTAATAAGCGAGTTTTACTGCAAACGCATTGATTCTTCAGCTTAACAGTACGACAATTGGCTATGTTATAAAATGCTTTTGAAGCCCTGAGAGTTCAAATCAAGTGTTAAAGTAAGAACATTTAATACTTACAGCTGACAAGACACACTATAGCGAATTATTTCACTGAAAAATATTTTGATAAATGTTTGATAATTTTTGAAACAAAAATTATAAAGTGATTGTGTTTTTTTAGAGGACTTAATGCAGAAAAATGTTCATTCTTCCACCAATTTAAAAAAGGAATGTCTTCAACGGAAGCAGATCGCTGTTTGAGTTTTTATGGAAAAAATACTATTCACATTCAAGTGAAACCAGTAATACGTTTAATTCTTAGAGAAGTAAGTTGAAAGCTACATATCGCTCAACGAAAATAACTATGTATGATTTCTCCTCCTTTTAAATTTCAGCAAAATCGCAGTAGTAATAATAAGTAACAAGAAATTTAATAATTGAATGCTTAAATTACTTAGAAGAAAATTCCAACGTATATAATAAGAATTCTCAACCGTTTTAGGAAGAAAGTTTTATCGCTTTCTTAGAAATTGCGTTGATGCTCTATGTAGGCAATAATTGCTACGAAAAGGTAAGCTGTGTTTTCAAACATTCACTATAAGTTATAATACATTGAAATGAAGTAACTTCTTCAGCCATTTCACGCATGCGGAAAAATGTGATAAATGAAGTTTTTTTTCACTCTGTTTGATTGGGTAACAGATACACTGCAAAAAAATCGGATCAAATTATGGTAATTTTTAGTGGTAACATTTTTATTACAAACCTATACGCGTTTCAGTGTTACAGCGGTAACAGCAAGGAATGATCAAAACAAAAAGTGCTTAATCCGACAGAAGTTACGGCATACTCTGTTAAAAATTATCGATCAAATTACGGTAAAAAGTACCGGCATTCAGAGTGTCGGTATTTTTTACCATAAATCCATTTTTAACGTAACATGCTAAGGCACAAAAAAATCAGATATACCGTAGTTTTTATAGTAATAATTCGAGTAAAAGCACGGAATCACTCTAATTAAATCAATGTTGCTGTAAAAGTTGCGGTATAATATTTTATGGTAAAAGTAGAAGTGCCAGTACCGTAATTTGATACGGAATTTTTTACTATATGCACTTGAAACATATAACTTACTGAAGTTCCATCATACAAATATCATAATCCTGAAAATATCCCACAATTGTTTGTTTTAACTCTTTTGACCAAATACTTCACAAAAGCCAGAATTGTCTTCCCTTTTACGTTATTTTTTCCCATGCTAGTTTTTAGATTTAATTGTACCATAGAACTTTTTGAAGCTCTATGATTTAAGCACTATAATCTCGAAGGGGTGTCCGGCAATTTACGTTATAATTATTATATCCAAATATTACACAAAACAAAATTTAAGAGTGTCTTTCTTTTCACGTTCATTTTATCTCATGTAAAATACTGGTTTTTTCAGAGTTTGGTGAAGCCATAGAACCATAAAACCATTAAAAGTTAAAACACCATAGTCGCGAAAATGGCTCATTCTATACTTCCTACTTATGACTCAGAAAGCCATATTCGAATCATGATCACAATGATGAACACATATAAAGAAAATGATCATAGTCTGGAATATGATAGCTATACTTTATTTAGTATTTTTTCTGCTTTTGCCGATAACAATTTTAAGTTTGTTTAGCTTTTTTGGTGGAAAATGAAAAAAATTTTCCTTATATCAATCCATTTTAAAGTTACTTTTTAATTCAACAATACATTTTCTGAGATTTTGGTTTTCAAGTTACTAAACGGAATTCCTAACCTTTAAACACAACTGCACATTGTAAAAAATTCTGAATCAAATTACGATTTAAAGTACCGGTGCTCAGGGCACTGGTACGTTTTACTGTAAAATTCATTTTACGTTTACCGTAAAATCCATATTACTGAACGAAAAAAAATCGATATACTGTAATTTTTAGAGTAATAATTACAGTAAAATCATCGAATCACTCTGATTAAGTAAATATTACAATAAGAAATACGGTACAATATTTTACTGTAAAAATAGATTTCAGGTAAAATGCATTTTACGGATGATGCACCTGGTACTTTATAACGCAATCTGATCCGACATTTTTCACTGTTTTTAGATACCAGATTTTCCCAGTACTAGCTTTAAATAGTTTGCTTTAGCGTATTTACATTAGTATGAAAAAATTTCAAAACAAACATTAATTCGTAATTAAACGCTTAAAAATTAATAGCCTGTTTTGAATTGTTTGTAAAATTATGTACTCGATATAAAAATGCACCAGCAACATATATAATAGTTCATTTACTTGTCAATCTCGTTTTTGAGAATTCGTATGATTTATTTTAGTTCGCTTAAAATAAACTGAATGTTAAAATTTCAAATATAAATTTTATTTCTTATTATTATTTCTTTCAGGTTGTTAGTCCATTTTATATCTATCAAGTATTCATAGTTACTGTCTGGTTTCTGCAATACTATTATCAGTTTGGAGTATGCATCATAGTATTATCAGTGATATCCGTTGCTGCTACAGTGTGGGAAACAAGAAAAGTAAGAATGATAAGAAAAATTAATAATATTTCCTTTCTGTTAAACTTTTTTTTTGAGTTTAAGTTCTTGACAAGGTTCTGAAATTAAAATGTTTCTCTTTGTATAACTCATTCAAATTATGAATTTCTATTTTTTACTTATATCACAAGAGTTTATTTATAAAAGTATAGGTTTAATATTTTAAAGCAATATAAGATATATATCACCAGTGATAGTAATCAAATTTTAAAATTTGATGTCGAAAACAATTAAATATTTAAACAGTTAAGTAGTGAATGCCTTATTGCGACATTTTTCAAGCTAGCTGGCATAATGTTTAAGAGAATGCTCTACCACGGGAAAAACTTTTCATGTCAAATTATTTTTCATTCCCATTGGTATTTTAAAATTTAAAATTTACAGGAAAATGAATTCGAGTAAATCTAGAGTAATGCGCGTTGTTTCAAATCCTGAAAAAAATGTGCTCAAAATATCAAATTGCTATCAAATTCTTTCAGGATAAGTTCTTGCGTATTCCTAAGATAAACCAGCAATTCTTACTTGATAAAAAACTTCATTTACTTCAAAAATATACTTATTAGAAAAAAGTAATGTTTCAAGCACTCAAAAACAGGCACCCATTTTCTAGACTTGAATGAAAAAAGCAAAAGTGATGTGAAATATAAAACGTAAAATTATATTATATTTCAAATCTCTTTTGTTTCTTATCATTCACGTCTGGCAAGTCTTGAAAATGGGGGCCTGTTATTTGGTTTTCATGGTTAATTCTAGGCTTATCTGAGCTCACTTTTTCCATAGTTTAAATTGCTTACGTAAGTGAAAAAGAATTTACAATAATGGATTTCTCACTCAGTATAGGGCCCTCAGAGAATCTGCGAATTTGCATATCAGATTTTTTTTTAATAAGCGTATTATTAGTTATGAAAATAAAAATTGAGTAAATAATCGTTAATATTTGTAAATTCTGCACTGTAAAAATTCCGAATCAAGCTACGGCATAAAGTATCGGTAATTTGGGTGCACCCTCCCTAAAATTTATTTTACCATAAAATTCATTTTTATCGTAAAATATTATTACTGTAAAAACTACGGTTTATCAGATTTTTTGTTCCGTAACAAATTTCGGTAAAGATTGATTTTACGGTAAAATGTACCGGTAATTTGAGTGCTAATACTTTTTACCGTAATTTGATCTGGAACTTTGTGCAGTGTACTTTCGGATAAAGTAATTTTTTTTTTACATTTATCCAATTTGTTATAAAGATGTATTAGATGTAACTAAATAATTTCAGATGAAACACTAGAGAGATATTTAATTTATTAACGCATAATGCCCTTTTAATTTTTGCTGAACTTTTTTAAAATCAAGTGTGTTTAGGGTTTTGATCAGAGAATTTCTAGACTAGAGTTAGAATTACGATAATCCTGTTCATGGTGTTAAGAAAATTAAATGATTTTATAGCTCAAAAATTAAATTTCAAAGTTGTTTTATTCACATACAAATATATATTTACAGGTATACAATTCAAACTTAACAATGCTATTCGTTACATAAATAGTATGGAATTTATTATTTAAATTTTTCACGAAATTTTTTTACAGCAAAGTCGTTCGTTAAGAGAAGCCATGAGATCTGAAACGACCGTTACTGTTTACAGAGATTCGAAAGGTAGGTTTTAATTTATTTAATAATTTATTATTTAGTTTTAAATAATTTTTTAAGTCTACTGCTCATTTGTGTTTAACTTAGGCAGTACTTGAGAGTATTATGAATTTTAAAAGCCTTTTTACATGGAAAAGTTAAAGCTCAAAGTTCTTTAACGGTTTTGTTCGAACTTCTGATATATATTTTTTTTATTTTCCTTGAAAAAATTATAAGTTAGAAATATTTATTTCATCATAATTCAATGCTCAGACATAATTCATTGAAAAATCAGAAACAATGGCGAGAATTTGCTCAAACCACTAAATAAATTTAATTTAAACTAAAACTTAGTTTGATAATGTCCAACAATTATTGATTTGGTTTCGTTGTTGACCTATGCTAAAGCTACACAAAGGAGCTATTGTTGACGATATAAGATTTATCAATAATAATGATTTAAAGACAATATTGCACTGAAAAAAAATAGGATTCAAACTGCCAGATTATGGTACCGTGTTTCTGGCACTATGGGAACACCAAAAAGCTCGGTAATTCTTACCGATGCACCCTGGTAATAGTTTTGATGAAATTAACAATAAAATATGACTTTAAAATAAGTGGTAAAATTTGCTAAATGATTAAAATTTTATCATGATACCTTATAGCATTGCATAAAAACCATTTATTTGGTTAAATCTCAAAGAGAAGTCTAAAGCTCTAAAATAATACTTCAATATTAACTCAAATAAAACTTCATCTTCTTTTTCATTTAAAAAGCAGCAAAAAAACAATCTACGGCAAAAAACAATGTAAAACAAAGTAAAAAGTTTAAAAGGTTTAACAAAGTAAAAAGGTTTGACAAAGTAAAAAGGTTAACGTGTTAACTTAAACTTTATAACCCAGAGTTAACTTAATTACAATTGACAAACTTCTTGAATAATTCAATCAACTTGAATAATCCATCAATTGTTCTCATCAACGAAACGCTTAAATTATTATGATCAACAAATTTCTCGAAATATTATAATCAACGGCTCTCCAATAAGCGATACGGTTCTAAATCCAAAATCAATACCCAATTTAAAGTTCTTCATTACTTAAAGATTTCACTGTGAATTCTGTTATTTATATTAAATATTATATAAACACTTTAATTTTTCCACTCATCAAACCCTTGAAAATATTTCAAAAAATAAATTACTTAAAAGATTTAAACTTCAACACGATTCCAAACTCAAAATCAATGCCCAAATCTAAAAGTATTTTAGTATTTTGTTATTAAAATTTGATATCCGATTATTCGCATTAATGAAACACTAAAATTTTTCCGAACATCAAATTTCTTAAAATATTTTAATCAACAATTTCTTAAAAAGATCGCTTATACAATTCTAAATCTCATACCAGTTTTTATTGTCACTAAAATGAAAATAATGTACTGCAAAAGTTTCTAAATAACTGTTTGTTTTCTATGTTTTGATTGATTTAGAGACGAAAGTACATTCAGAAGAGTTGGTTCCAGGCGATGTTATAATTTTACCTTATTCTTGTAAAACCATATCTTGCGACTGCGTCCTNGAAATTTTTGAGTAATTATTGTATATTTTTTTCTCGCAAAAGTATAATCCAACCCATGTTTAATATACAGTTTGAATAGATAATTATATTAACGAATGCAATAAAGAAGAAAAATCTAATTGACTCGAACCGAGTAATAATATATTCATTTAATTATCACTGGAGCAAATAGCTCTATTGGCTTATGGAGAGTTTGTCAGGCTTCGTACAAACTCTTCGTAAACCAATCCTGATTTGTCTGCACCTTCATAGCGATCATATTCACCCATCTCCTAATATCCACAATGCTGAAGTTAAGACTACACAAATTCAGAATGGCTAAAATTTCACAATCCTTAACTAATCACACCTAATTGTTGTAGGGAAATATATAGTCGCGCTTGGCATAAGTGTTCTCAGTTATTTTTCCTCCTGGGGTCAACAAATTACTAATAATGTTATGGCCATTAGTGAGCCCTACTTAGAAACTGTCGATAGGGCTCAGTGATTGGTTAGCCATTTAACTATTTGCAATGGAGTATTTACATCACCTTGAGGAGATGGAAGTTTTGCCACTATTGTTTCAAGTACATCTTTTATTCCAAGCTCAGTTTTTGCTGATATTAAAACTGATTCACTTGCATCAATACCGATTGCTTCCTCAATCTGAAGTCTTACCCTTTCTGGATCTGCAACAGGAAGGTCAGTTTTATTGAGTACGACTATTATCTCATGATTATTGTCAATTGCCTTGTATACATTTGTAAGAGCTGAGCTTCAACACCTTGACTGCTATCTACCACTAAAAGTGAGCCTTCACACGCTGCTAATCTTCGACTTACTTCAAACGAAAAGGCTTCCCTCCACATTTGGCAATGTTCTCTTACAACGAAAAACTGCCGAAACTATTAAACTTCTCGCAAGAAGGCTTGAACATTGAATTTGACCAACAATTCCAATTTCTTTTAAGCAGTTTTAAGTGGAGACAACGTAGTTCTTCCAAATATTACAAGAACCCTGCATAAACGTAACATCATTTATCTTCTGCACAGTAAATAGATTGAAGAAAAAATATCTAAACCTATTACATTTTATAATTTTATTTAGTTTAAAACAATTGTGAAGCTGGAGCCCCACCAAGCTTCTTCATTTTTAGTCTCAAATTGTCTCAACTAAGTCTATTGTTTCTGTATTTGAATCATTGGCTGTAGTTCATGGTGTATCACTGAGTTAACCGATTTGAAAAAAAAAATTTTTTTAAACAATTTAAATAATTTTAAGTTGGGCAGCTTTATTAAATTTTAAAAATGACATTGAACACAATCATGACCTGAATAAGAAGAATTTCAATTCTCCTAAATTAGGTAACAAAATAGTCCTGGGTTGCGGTGATTCTAGAACAGAAATAATTATAATTCCTCAAATAAAACTAATTATAATGGATATGTAGTTCAATTAAGTAATCCTCATTTGTTTCGTTTTGAAAGCAATCACGTTGCTTAGATGTTTGAAATTCGATTATTTTTGTTAGCATTTTTCCATTAGTTATTTTATTTAATTATTTTTTTCTACCGTAGGAGAAAGCATCCCTATCACAAAGGTTCCGGTTTCTGAAGATGATGATTCTTCTTTCGATGTTTCTTCGAATAAAAGAAGCATCCTTTCGTGTGGCACGGAATTGTTGATTAGTCGGTGCTCTGGTGATTCTTCTGTCAAAGCTGTTGTTTATCGAACCGGTAAATTACTCGATTACCTATCAGAATTTTTAAAAAATATTCGGGATTGATAATTCGTTATGATCTGGTTTATAACTTAACTGAATTTATCTTTAACTTAAAACGAAAGTTAGACACAAAATCGGCGAAAATTTCTCACAAGTCGATTTTTCTAAATATAAGAAAAGCATTTTGTCATGTGGTACAGAATTGTTCATAAGTTGATGTTCTGGTGATGGGTGGTTAAGTGATCTTTCAATCAAAATAGTTAATCATCTGATACATTATAGCTTAATGTAATCAGAAAATGAATCCAATTTGCAAAAACAAAAGAGACAAAGAAATAAATTAACAATTGAAACATTGAATCAAAATGGAAAAGAGCCTAAAGCAGCTAAAACTAAATTTGCTTTATTTTAATTTAGATATTCAAACAAACATTAAGATATTTGGATATTCAAACAGACGCCCGGTGGCTGAGCGGTAGCTCTTCTAGCTGTCGTGCCACAGGTCCCTGGTTCGATCCTCGGGCCGGGCAAGGTTGATTCAGACTTTCATCCCTTCAGTGGATTGATAAATGAGTACCAAGCATGCTTGGGAACTAAACACTGGGGGTTCCACTTTCGGCTGACCACCTGACCGGAACATCTGCTCCTGCACCCCGGAGCCCAAGGTCAAGAAAACTGAGATGGGCACAGTAGACCTTGGTCATCTATGAGCTGTCGCGCCACTGAGTTTGGTTTTGCTTAGATATTCATACAAACATTAAAAATAAAAGATATGTGTGTTTGTGAAACAGCACTTCTTTAGGAGACACACTGCCTACAAACGCATAGGAGCCTTTCTGTTGTCAGCGGAAAAACCAAAACTGACAGTGCCCCGAGGCCCCATAATGGATAGACAAATAAGAGAAAATTATTATCAGAATTGAAAAGTACAGAAAATAATGAACCAGCAAACACTAGTACACATAGTAAGACTTAAAAATGAAACGCCTACTTATAAATAAAAATAGTTACAGTTACAGTAACTATAGTAACTTATACATCAAGATTTATTTATTTGGATAAGTATAAAATTGTTTTATAAAAAAAAACCAAAACACACCTAATTGCAATATCCTTGCTTCAAAAACTAGCAGAAATTGTGACGGGACACAATATCAAATTTTTATAATTCAAAAATACTAATTTTATGAATGCGAAATTAGAAAATAATGTGAATAATGTGAAACTTTGAAATCATTTGATAAGCTATCAACGTAAATAAATTTCAATTCAAAAGATAGAAACAACAAAAAAATCTTTTTAGCTTGCAAAAGATAGCCGGATAACAAGATGATCAACTTTGTAATTTAAATCATAAATAAAGTATTTTCCTGGCGTGAATCGTCGTATTTTGGATACTCGATATTCTTTCAATTTATATATTATAAGTGGAAAAAAAATTTACTTGTTAAAAAAATTTTAAATCAGTTTGAACAAATCTGAACTTATATTAAATTTTGTTATGAGCCAATTATTAATTATGATTAACCTTTTTTTTTTAATTATAATAAGCTTTTTTATTAATTATGCAAAAATATTTTCAGAATTAATTTCAAAATTTTTCCCAAAATCTTCTTATTTGAGTTTGTTTGAATGTAAGCGGAAACAAATAAAATAAGTTAAAAGGCATCAGAGAAAAAAAAATAGAGATATAATCGTTTTTAAAAAGAAAATAACAATTGATCTGCATAATAAAAAACAATTCAAATTTAAATTATTTTGTTACATGTTTTGAAAAGGTTTTTAAATAAATTTTCAAATTCATTTAATTTACTTATTTATCTAATAATTTTTGGTTTAAGCACCTTTTTAATATAGGTTGTATTTAAAAGAATTTCTAAGCATAAAAAAATAAAACTTGTTTTTTTCATAAATAATTGTTTGTTAATGACACTAAAAAGGGTTTCTTACTTTATTTGATACACCTTTTTCCAGATAAAAGCAGAAATTTCAGAGTTTCTAAAAGTTAGAACTAACTTTTATATGCTTTAAACTATTGTAATATAGAAGTATTGAAATAAAATGAATTTTAATCTCTTAGGATTTTCTACTGCCAAAGGAGAATTAGTGAGAGCTATTCTTTACCCTAAGCCCGTTAAAATTAAGCTTCACACAGATTTATTAAAGTGCATGGTTATATTTTTTGTTCTTGGTAAGTGTATATTTATTTTATTTTATTTTTAATTAATTAACTTATTTATTTATTTAATATTTATTTATTTACTTATTTTTGTAAGGAGTTTGATGAATTTTAATAACAACTAGCTACGCGTAATCAGAAATATGTTGAATACGCTGAAAAAAAGCAAAAGCAAAATAATATTATTTTATTTATTACCATTTTTTTTAACTTTAAAACGTAGTTTGTATCAAATGTACGTACTAAATTAAAAATACATGTAATTAACATAGAGTTTCGAAATTGAAGTAGAAGATATTTCTTATTTATTAGTCTATTATTTATTATTCAATTATTTATTAATATATTACTTACTATTCTATTATTTATTATTTTATTATTTATTAATCTATCATTTATTATTCTATTACTTATTATTCGATTATTTATTATTATATTATTTATCATTATTAACTCACATCATATTATGCAACTCACAGCATTGTACGAAAAACGTTTAATTTCTGCACTATTTGAATTTTCATTCTAAAATTACGGTAAAATAAGCAGTAACATTCTGTTTATTCAATAAACCGTGAAGTTTACGGTTAGCAATATTTCTGTTCCTTTACAGATTTAAAACCGTTTATGACTAGCATGGCTTAAAAGAACGTTACATTACTATACGGAAAAGTAAACATTTACTATTAGAATGGTTTCAAAATTTTAAATTTATTGCTACAAATTTATTATAAATTAAATAACCACCCATTAGAAATTTAAAAAGAAATGCAAATTTTTGAAGTGAATGGGATTTTTTTTTTCAGAATTCACTTTTAATTTGATATTAAATGAGTAATATTGCTTTGTGTAATACAATATCATTTAATCCAGCTACTTAAATAACTTCTACATTTGATTTGGTATTTTTAACAACAAACAAAGCTTTTAATATTGCAAATTATTTTTCCTGTACAAATAAAATATTTCAATTTATTGCATTATTTATTGTTTATTTTAAAACATTTAAAACATTTCCTTGACTTTTGATTTTATTTAGAAGTTTTTTGAATGTATTTAAAAAGTTTTAAATTACTTTATGCTTCCAGATATATTTCACACGCATTTCAATAAATGTATTTATATTATTTGGGCATTTTTTTTAAAAAAACTAATCAATGATCATTTAATTCGCATTTAACTGTGCAAATATAGCTATAAATATTTTATTAAAATTTTTTGCAACTTTAAAATCAATGAAATATTTATTGAGGTATTTGTTTTTCTATTGTTTATAATTTTCGAATTATTTCAATAAAGAGTTAAGTTTTCATAAACAAATATTTTCAGTGCTACAAAAACTTATTTCAAAATAAGTTTCTGATTTTTAAGTTTTACTCTGAAGTAAAATAATATTTTAAATAATTATAGGGATACCAGCATTAATATACACAGGAATTGTTACCACTAGACTTGAGGTAAGATTTCTAAGCTCCCTTAACTTTAAATTTTATCTATTAATATTCTTTCCATTTCTTGTATTTAGATCTACAAATAGCTTGATTGCAGTTTTATTCAAATTGTTGCTGGTTTTCATTCTTCATTCAAATATTTGTGCATCACAAATCAAAAATTTTCTTAAACTTGTTTTAAAGCCGAATTAAAATGCTCAAAATACTTTAAATACTATGTAGATACATAGTACTATGTTGAAGAAGAGTACTAGTACTATGTTAAAGAAGAGTGAATGCATCTGCTTCAAGAGAACCCGTTTGCATATAATGATGGTTCGTCTATTAACAATCAATAACCAACGGTAGCCAATTGACAAAAGTTTCTAATTCGAAATCTTGCATTAAAAATGTGACTATCAAAAAATAGGCCTTCATTTGGTCAATGACGGTGTAAATAATGCCAGACGCGTATGTTTTAATATATTTCTCAAACTCCTAATAGTTTTGATTGACATATTTTTTAAAAAAGTTATTGAAATGTTCATGCGAATTAAATTATCCCTGTAGTCTGCATCTAACCCTGCCACATTTTCCTAATTTTGTAAAATTATAATGTTTAATTATGAACCCAAAAAATGTTTCCTGTGACAAGTCCGGTGAACGTGGGGGCAATTGTAGAGGCAAAATATCAAATGCAAGAAAGGAATAATTTTTGTGCCCTATGATTTTTTTTCTCGCTGCCATCTTCCGGTAAATATTAAAAGTAATTTTATTGTAATAAATATTTGCGTTTTCCGGAGATTACCTTGATAAGCACCTGAACAGGCTATAAAAAGCTTATATTCCTTCATATTTAAAGTTCGTTTTTCGTGCATTTACCATTGAAAGGAAAAATGATTGACGTTGCATGAACACAAAGAGAGACAACCTTTAATTAAGATTATTTCTTTTAAATAAATTATATTATTATGCTACTGAACAAAAATTAGATATTCTCATTCTAATATCACAAACTGCGAACTAAAAGTAAATTAATTTTCTAGAGTGGCAAGATGTTTATTTATATTGGAATATCTGCTATGCTTTATTCTTATAGAATCAATTACCTGAAACGCTTTCTTAATAGGCCCACCCTTGGGACATAGCACTTTTTCTGCTGAACGTCGTCACTTTCTTTGTTCCGCCTGCTCTTCCAGCTGTTCTCACGAGCATCAATGAACAAGCCCAGAGAAGACTCAGAAAGGAAGGGATATTCTGCCTCAACACTCGTTACATCAATGTTGCTGGAGGATTAGACATCGTTTGCTTTGATAAGGTAAAATTAACACTTTAGTTACTATTGAATGAAGTACCATATTTAAATATGTCTTTATTTTCCCCATAGGAACCAAACAGCTTTTGAATCACACACGTTGTAGTAACTTTTATCTGCTTGTTAGTAAATCAAATATAACAGAATATACTCGATATTAGAATACATAAATTACATGTCGTTATAACTATACAGAAGAGCCATTACATTATGACCACCTTGCTAATAACATGTAGGACCACCTTTATCCCTCAAAACTGCTAGCACCCGCCGTGGTATTGATTCCACAAGGCGCTAATAGGTAGTCTGAGGTATCTGGTACCAATCGCTCACCAGCTGGTTCTGCAATTCCCTCATATTGCTAGGAGGTAGCGTGGCAGCACGAATTTGGTTTTACAAGTAGGGTCACAAATGCTCTATTGGATTAAAGTCAGATGAATTTGAGGGCCAAGACATAACTTGAAAGTCACTGAAATGTTTCTCGAACCAATCCATGACAATTCGACCCTTATGTCATGGTGCATTATCCTGTTGGTAAACACCATCTCCCAAACTGTTGCCATGAATGGGTGAACTATGTTCAAGTAGCTTACAGACGTCAGGGATTGTTCTATGAGAATTATGGATCCTGATGTGCCCCATGAAAACATGAAAACCTGGGCGAGCCCATTGTTATACATGGAGGGTGGTCATAATCTAATGGCTCTTCGGTGTGTATAACAATGCCTTATAAAAATTAACTGCTAAGTCTAATACAATGTAACCTTTTTAAAGGAATTTAGCAGAAAACTCTCCATTCTGTACTGAAGGAAACCGAAGCTTTATCACTAAAGGAATGATTTGCAAGTGGTTGTAACGTTTTGCATAAATGCCACTGAGATGTGACAGCCATTGGTCGGATATTAGTATTATTATTCTTGCTTAATCTTGAATGAAAGTAACGCTGACGGCTCACATCGCTGGTGGAGAACAAAGAGGTCGTAAGCTTGGTCCTGGCGGGCAACTAAAGAACCAGTTTGAATATGAAGCACGTTAAATATACTGGCTAAATTATTAGAAGCAGTGTAAAATTCTATATAAAATCTTTAATTATCTGGTGATACTACAGCTTTATTGTTTTTGCACGACTTTTGTATTTAAAAAAACATGAAATGGGTCCTAATTCAAGAGATTGTTCATATACTTCCTATCCGTATTTATTTTTAACGTATTGCATCACAATGTTAACCAATTGATACATGAACATAAACAAGCGTAAACCGGCCTCAGCCGTGTACAAACAATAAGGTTGTATGGTATCACCTGATAATTAAGATTTTACATGAAATCTTATAATGCGTCGAATAATTTGGTCAGGGACTGTATCAGGCTAAAAGTTCTCCCATCGATGTGAAGTGGAAGTTAGGGGAGAAGAGTACCAATTGAGGCAATGTCTACATCGTCTAATTGGAGTAAAATGTATGGTGTTCCTGCCAAGGTCATTAAAAAATAAAGCCCTAAACACAGGGCAAACTGCTTTGTCATTTCTCATTTATAACTGGAGACTAATCTAACTTCAACTAAATAAATTGGGCAAAAACTTTGTTTTCTGAAAGGGGTTTAGCCGCGATGGCTCAGGGGATCGAGCGTTCGCCTTCCAATGAGGTGAACCGGTTTCGAATCCCGACGATGGCTGGTTGATACGAATCCGCATCCGGCTTGCACCGACCACAGTGCTGACGTGAAATATCCTCTGTGGTAGACGGATCATTGGTTTAAGTCCCCCTGCAGTCAGGCTAACCATGGGAGGTTCTCGTGGTCTTTCTCCCCATGTAACGCAAATGCGGGTTAGTTCCATCAAAAAGTTCTCCACGAAGGCAAATTTCTCCCAATACTTGAACCAGGAGTTTCCCCGTCTTCTGGATTGGGTTCAAAATTACAAGGCTATGGAGTTGAACATTAGTAGTCGTGAACCCAAAAAATTTTGTCGGCTGTTCAACGACGGATATTTATACACTTTGGGGTTATTCTATATTTCCGAACAACAAGTTAAGTTCAAAAGAATATTTCGGGAAAACTAAATGAATAAATTGTGTTCCGGACAGTGTCCTTAAAAATTAGATCCCTAAAAAGCAGGGCAAAGTGCTCGGTCATTGCTTAGTAAGAAGCTCATTTATAACTAAAGACTGGTCTAAGTTTGACTAAATAAATTTGACTTCTGTTCCCTGCAACATTTTAGTGTTACTCGATTTTTCCGAACAACAAGTTTAGTTCAAGAATGGTATTTCGTAAAAACTAAATGGAAAAAATACGTACTACTTTAGGACTTAATTTCTTATAAAGAATGAAAAAACTCCAGCAATATTGATTTAAGTACTTAGTACTTAAAATTGATCAATCTTCTTGACCTTCAATAACGTTTACTTGAAGAAATAAAGAAATTGTAGAAAAATTTTCTAAAATGAATTCCAGGCATTCAATTTTTGAAGAGGAAGTATTTAGGAAGCTGTTAAAAAACTTTCTAATCTGAAGTCCTTAGCTAAAAATAAAAATTTTTTTGTTTTACAGACAGGCACTTTAACTGAAGACAGTCTGGATATCTCCGACATAGTGCCAGCAATCAATGGAAAGTAAGAATTAATAATAAAAAATTATCAAATGTTACAAGATTTTTTCAGTCTAAGCTACTTTAGTATGTGCATTGCAATAAATTTATGAATCACTGTATTTATGTACTTGAGACAATATAGTGATAAGCGACATTTCCTCAAAGGGACATTTTATGATCAAACTGTTTGTTGATATTGCTTTTAGATAAGTATTACGGTTGCAGACCACATTTTAAAATTTTACTAAAAGCGCTTTTTTAAACGATTTGGAAATGAGACATATTGCCCAAACTCTTTTAATTATTTCACTGCTACCAAAAATGTAAGAAATCAGATCTAATCACACATTTATTAATCATTATATTTTTCTAAGCGCATTAAGAACTCGCTTATAGTCCATAATGCGTTTTAACTCTCATAATTGTAAGCATTAAAACGATAGCATAACTGTTTGTCAGCAATTGTTTTTTTTTTTTAAATTTTATTTTATTTATTTTGCTCATTTTTATTTCATTTTGTTTTATTTATTCATTTTATTTATTTATTTAGCTATTCATTCATCCATCTGTTTGTTTTATTTTTTATTTATTTATTTGTTTATTTATTTATTGACTATTATTATAAGAATGACTATCTTGTTCTGCGACTAAGAACAAGGCTAATTTATGATATACAGTGAAAGTAAGATTTAAATCTGACATCTAAAAAAACAAAGACAAGTTCTAACCAGTGAAGAACCAAGCACCTTCCTTTTGACAAATGGTAAAAAGTTGCTCGACATCGCCCCATGTAATTGGGCTAAAAGCAGAAACGAAGATAAAAAGCGAGAGGAAATTAAACATTTCAATCCAAACATACAAATTTTATTGTTGATAGTATTACTGCAAAATATGGATATATTATAGTCAAAAATTTAATTTTTTTACGCTAAATGAAAGCACAAGACGAGGCGATTGGGCCAATCGTTTCGGATGTTATGATGGTTTTATGTATAAAAATACAATATTTACATTTTACATCTGCATTTGCTATCTAGATTAATAAAGTAATATTTCCTATTTTTGAATTGGATAAAAAAAGACCAAACATAAACACGAGTGAGTAGGACTAACTGTTCAGAAGTTGAGAGGATTTTATGTATTAAAAAATAATATTTTTGATTTGTACTTATTTGAACTTTTGACATTGCTATTCAGTAGCTTTTAGCAAGTGAGTCATTATTTCTTGTGTATCAAGGATTTAATGTTATATACTTTATGTTTTGAAATTAATCGCAATTATTTACAGGTTCGGAGAAGTCTTGAATCGTTTAGGAATTTCAGCACCGCAACTAGAGAAAGCTTTTGCATGCTGCCATTCTTTATCAAATATAAATGATAAATTAACTGGATATGACCTAGACATCAAAATGTTCAAATCGATAGACTGGGTAGGAATTCTTTAAGATTAAAATTATACATAATATGCTTTTCATTCGAATTCTTAACTTGTATTTACTCTTTAAAAATTTATTTACATTTTCAAAACTAATTTAGAAACTGATATGCAATGTTCTATAGCAACGTCATTTTATTTAAAATTTAAGAAAAAAACTTTATCAAGTAAAGTCTAGCAATAGTATCGACGTTACAAAACTGAATGGTATAAGTCACATTTTTCAGAAGCTTACATTTTTACATAAAATTGTCTTTTTGTATTTTTTTTCAATAAAGCACTTTGCAAGTTATCGACAGTTTCACTAGAAAACAATGCATTACAGAGAAACTTCTTATTAAAAGCAAAAACATTATTATTTATTAAAAAAGGAATTATTGAAAATCAATTAAAGCATTCTTGCAACAGCCCATTTCGGGTCAGAATGGTTGAGGAAGTTAAAGCTTCTAAATTTCGTGATCATTGCTTATTATGGTTGTAATGTGGTCGGTATTGCGCACCGTCCACCATTACTTCCCAGACAAGCTAGTATCCATCGCTCTAAAACTTGGTGGGCTCAACCCCTTGTCTTCACAATGACAGACGAGGCCATAAACCGCGGAGTCATGATAGATATTATTGCCTGAATGGAAATCATGATTCATTTCATTAAAAAACTCTCTTAAAACGCTCTAAAAGCAATTTGAAATGTGGCTTATAATTATGTTACTCCAACCCTTGAATTGCTTAATATTTTCTTTATTAAATAATAACCATGCATATTTTCAGGTATTAAAGGAACCAACCATTAACGATGCTGTGCCTTTTAAATTTTTGCCTGCTAGAATTGTTTTTCCTAAAATTCAGCGTTACCTATTCCAGGTAATTGCACTTTGCTACTCTAAACATATTTTAAAAATTTGTTTGTTTAAATTTTTTTTAAAGAATTTGATGAAAAAATGCTAAATTATAACTTTTTAAATGCTGAATTAGCAAATCTCTCAACCTAATTAACATTTGAAACATGTAACTTTTTTTCTTATTATAGAAAAGTAAAGAAATCTCTTGTTATAGCATTTCATTTTATCTCAGTTAGATTATCTAATACTATTGTGATTTAAAAACTCTCGAAATGGTAGAACAAAACTAAAAGTACCAATATTAGTTGAAAATTATTTTGTCAACAAAATTCTCTCCTCCGATTAACGTACTTAAGTTAAAGTTTTTTCTATTCATCAAAACATTACACTAAAGTTTTTTTTTTTTTTATCAAACTGAACTCTGTGCGAGGTCAACAAAAAGGCGATTTACACTGTAGGATTGAGAATGAAAAATCACATTTAGAGAATTACGATGCGTTTGAGACCTTATTTGTTGACAGCTTTGATGAAAATAGGTGAATAATAACTGCAATGAGCGAAATGCGCTTTACCGTGGGAGCAAACCCCATGAGTTATCTCACATTATTTAAAGTGGTTTTCGAAGCATTGTTTCAAGCAAATGCCGCAAAACACTCAAATAATAATCTTCTTTGTCAGTTGTGAATTCATAGTGGGAAAGTCCTTGTAAATTCATGAAGTAAAATCATTAATAGTAGCAATCGCGTCGTTAGGAATATTATTGACAGTCATTATGAATTCATACTGAACTGTGGTCACATCATCCTATTAAAAATAAAATGGTGATAAAAGAATTATGATATTTTTTGCCTATATTTAAATAAAACGAGACATTTTAACTACCCAGGTAATGTAACAAGAATTAAAGTAATGAAGTATAGTTTTCAAACTGACATTGATATTTTTATGCTAGAGTGAAATCAAGAAAATAAATATTTTGATAGCTTTAAAATAAATAAAAAAAAAATACTTGCTTTTTTGGTTTTAAGTAAATTGGCTGCTGCATTTTATTTTAATTTTTAGTTGAACGCTGCGATCACTGAATGCACAGCACTACAATAAAAAATAAGTAATAAAAATAATATTAAAAAAAAACAATCAACATACCTTGTTTTCAGTCTTGCTTAACCTTAGAAGCGCCATTTACTGGATTGCTGAGCTGCTTTTAAATTAAAGTCATAAATTCAAGTTTCATCACCGTTATTCATGGGTTTTAAAAAGTAATTACCTTGTGAGAGCATCTCTTTAGCCACTTGAACACATTGTTGTTGTAGGAAAAAATTCGAAGTTCTTGCAACTATTCGAAATGCGATGTATCGCCACCTTAAATTGCATGACAAGAAACAAATCATATAAAAATTTGTTCAATAAAGTACATTATTCTTCAGCAACAATCCCCAAGTATTAATTCTTCGATATTATCGATATATTGATCATTAATCGACCATTGATCATCTTCGGTGAATTTACTACCACTTTAGAACTTTTCACTACTAATCAAAAGCAGTTATTTTTGATGAATAATCATCTTTAGAATTTATTGTACACTTAGAACGTCATGGTAGCAGAAATCTCATTGCGAAAACACAATTTAATGCATATTCTTTGATAAATAACATTCTCCATTTGGAAAAATCGACACACGGAAAATTATTTCGTGGATGGTTAAACAGATCACTGACCATTTTTTAGGAATTTTGTACCACCTTAGAATTTTTCATGCTTATCAAATGTTATTTTTGATAAAAACAATCTTCTTTGAAAGCTCTTTGCGCATTAGAATGCCTTTGTAGCTGAAATCTCATTCGGAAACACAATTTAATGCAAGATCTTTGATAAATAACAATCGCTTTTTCAGAAAATCGGCACAATAAAAATTTTTCTAAAAGAAATTTAAAACTAATTTACTTTCAGACGATAAAATTAAATACATTTCTGACTGTTTCCAAATATTTTTGTAAAGAAGTCGTAAAAATGTTAGATAAAAATTTGCAGACGATATCTAAATCTTCTTCACAGTAGTATTTATTATTATCAATTATTTTATATTTACTTTAAAATTATGCTTTTGAAAGCAATTCACCAAAAAATAAGTTTCAAAATTTTTCAAATATTTTTTATTTATTTTCACATTAATTCGCGATCGCAACGAACTATAGGGGGCGTTGTTGTATGAGACGCTTACCTGCGATTTCTATATGAACCGTCATTCAGTTACTCTGGAGACGTCGTTAATGTAGCGTGTAGCATTGCAACGTTCCTTCTTTAATGTGGCTTATTAAATTTAAAAAAGAAAAATGCTTGATCTTCTTTCTTGTACAACCGAAAACAAAATGGTATCTCTTTTTATTAGAGAAGGAATATCCAAAACACATCGGAAAAATATTTGTACATTAACAGAAAAAAATATGTATATTCTTATAAGAGTTAAAACCTAATGCCCGAGAAATAGTATTACTAAATTTAATGATATAACATGAAAGGCCCATTTAAACTTTACATTCTATAGTTTTAAGAATCATATTACTTCAAAAATTAAAATGAACAAAAAGTATACATAAGCCTCATAATTTTATGAAATTTAATTTTGTAAACAAAGTTTTTTGACAACAATTTTTATCAAAAAATTTCAAGTTTCAATAAAAATCATTATTTAGAAACTAAGAAACGTAAAATAAAGAATGCTGACGAAACAAAAAAAAAAAAACAATTCTTTTTTGTCGCCATTTT
Source organism: Parasteatoda tepidariorum (assembly GCF_043381705.1). NCBI lineage: Eukaryota > Metazoa > Arthropoda > Arachnida > Araneae > Theridiidae > Parasteatoda > Parasteatoda tepidariorum. Next base: position 31,683,290 of record NC_092207.1, on the reverse strand, counting down.
TAGTGCTACGAAAATTCGTCTTTGGGATTTGCCAAAAACAAAACAAGATGCAATTTTATTTTTTCAGGAGGGAAATATTTTACCGAAAAAACGAAAATGTACCAATTCCCACAACATAAAACTTTATCTTGGTAAACGTACGTTTTGGAAATGTTATTTCATTTGGAATCTTATTTATCAGAGTTCATATGGCGATATGATTGTTTTGAATCTATGCTAAACTCTATATCGGCTCATTTTCCACCGAAATCCGATTGACTATTTTGATTTTAAATAAAGTGTTTTATTTTATGAATTGTCGCAAAAATTTTAAGTGTAGATTGGCGGCACTTAAAAACCGCCAAATCTGTAGCGGCGGTGGCGTTAATACGTAAGTACCGAATTTTTATTCCATACTTTTCTGAATCATATTACTTCAAACATTGGAATATACAAGAAGTATACATAAACACATAATGTTATACCATTTAATTTTTCAAAAAAAGTATTTTGAGAACAATTTTTATCAAAAAATTATAAACTAAAAAACGGAAAATAAAGAATTCTTAGGATAAAAAAAACGATTTTAAGAATTCTTAACATTGAAATAAAAACTTTCATATTGTTTCTTTTTTTATTATTCTTATAGTTCTTAATCAGACGTAAAAAACCATTCTGTAGAGAACCATCATCAAATGAAAAAAAAATATTTACAAGCAAATTTTTTATTGTAAAAATCATTGCACTTACCTGATTTATGATTCCCGGAGAATTCCAAAATGATAAGTTCCTTGTTTGAAAACTTTATTCTCAAATAATAGATACATAGTTTATACCTTCATTACTTTTAGATAACATACTACACAGCAAAATTTTATAATTGATATGAATTTGAATATGTAGCTAAAAACAGAATAGCTGAATTCTAGTTGAACTTATTCTTTCAAAACTAAAAAATACTTACCAAGAAAACGATTAAAATTAATTAAGAATCAGCACAAATGGCACTATTTCAAGTAACTTGGATAATTTTTTATTGTTGTTTTCCGAATTATATGGATACAGAAATATATACTATTCTATAACGAAGAAGAATATGCTATAACTATTACAATTCTGTATGTTCTGAATTCATATTTATTCACTGGAATGACGAAAGCAATGTTGACTTCACTTTAATTCGTAATGAATTGAAGACAGAAGAAATGCATTTTACCTTAATACACACATCTGTAACAGTATCCGAAATCGGAAGTCATCAGTTGCAAGTTTGTTGATAATAGAAATTAAAAATTATTGAGGAATTTTTCTTCAAATGTTTGGCGTGTTCTGTTCCTGAAAGATTTACTAATATTCTGGAGATTTTTTTCAAGTTCTTCGGCCTTTTCCTTAGGGAAATTTTGTTTCTTATTTGCTGCTAAAAAATGGCGTCTGATTCAGTCAATGACTTTGATGGAACTAAATGAAAACGTGATAAATTAATGTCTGATATTTACAGGCTCCCGCTAGACGGCGTACTCGAGCGTTGCGATCGCGAATTGATAGTTTTATTTTAATCGATGTTGGGAAAAGAAGAAAAATTCCAGGAGTTCGTTAGCGAGAATGATTGTTAGCATGACTTTTTGCTCTATATATGAATAAAAAGGGCCAATTTTTATTATCTTAACTACTGGAAATTTTGAAAATAATTTTAACTACACTACCCTACAATAATGGAAGAGAAACTTCCAGTTTTTGGCATTTTTTTTAAAATTTCTCAAGAAATACTTAAATGATTTTTCGTAACTTTAGAGGTGTTTAGCTCATGAGATTTTTCATACTTAGCTATAAGATTTAAGGCTTTCAGAGGATTAGAAGACCTACAATAATTATGAAAGAAAGCAAGTATTTTTGAACTTCCTATGTCAAAAAATCAAGAAAAAAATTTGTAACTTGTATCGATTACTTTAGTTGTTCTTTTAATAACTGCATAAAGTTTCGTAAACCTAGAATAAATATTTAGGAGAGATGTACATTTTTATAAAAAGTTATATTTTTGAATTACCTTTCCTTTGCTACAACTTCCTAAATATTCCTTGGAATTAAGCAATATTTTTGGATAAATTCATAATTAATTATAAAATTGTTGATTTAAAATTTAAAAAAAAATTTGTTAAGAACTACTCAAATTATGAGTATTTAAGCTAGTTCTGTTATACTGCTTATGCGCAGAAGAAATTTAAAAACGTTGTTTCATAATTTTGTAAGAAATCGTCTTTGGCAACTAATGACAAAATCTTTATTTAAATATCTTAAAAATTTAAAAAGTTTCAATCAATTTTCTAAGTAGTTCTTGCCCTTTTTAGCAGAAAGTTCAAAACGATATGAGGTTACCCACAAATTTCATCTTGCACTATTAACCAAGTTTATTAAAAATTGGGGGATCAGCCCCCATAAAAGTATGTTTTCTTTTGCATGTTTTCTTTCTCTATGCCATCAAAGTCAAGTTTCTAGATGATTATCGTAAAGTATTATCATTTGTTATTAAATTTACTCTTATGATACAAAATAAAATTTTTGAAAAATCCCTGATCGTTTGGAGCGTTCTTTTGAAAAGTACAAATACTATTCAAATAAATAAAGACATTCAAATAATTTTTTTTATTAGTTACCAAATACGATTCACTTCAAAATCATGAAAAAACTTTTAGAAATTTTTTCAGCGCATGCGCAGTAAAAAGGAACTAGCTTAAATACTCACAACTTGCTCAGTTTTTAACAAATTTTTTAAAAATTTTAAATCGACAATTTTGTAATTAATCTTAAATTGCTCCAAAAATTTTGCTTAATTCCATGGAGCATCTATAAAGTTATAATGAAGAAAAGTAGATGAAATCTTTGGAAGAAGAACTGATGGATAAATATTTTTTGCGAAGTTGAAAACACCAATTTAGATGCAATCAAAATTGCAATCAATATATATATATATATATATATATATATTAATCT